>NC_140954.1:94397997-94710497 GCF_014529385.1 Adiantum capillus-veneris
AACCAGCATTTGAAGTGGAACCACCCTCTTTCTTCTTAGCCTCTTTGGCCTTCAACTTAGGACACGACTTGATCAAGTGATCATTGGCTTTACAATAATGGCAACACATCTTCTTTTTGTCCTTGTCACCAGAATTTCCAGACAAATTGCTGCCACCAGAAGCATTAGGAACAGAAGTTTTGCCACTCGCAGCAGAACCATAAGAAGTGGCCGCATTGTTGTTACCACCCTTTCTTTGAGAAGCAATAAAAGCCTGTTCAACTGCACGCTGCCTAGTTCTATTTTTTCTCGAAAGTGACTCTTGCAACAACATTGTGCATAATACATCAAACTTGACAACTTTAGGATTTCCTTGGGTCATCAGTCTCCAAGTACTGTCTGAAATGACTTCACATGCAGAAATAAGTTGCTCATTGATATCCTTGACACTAGCAAGGAAAGTGTCCATATCATCTTCCTCATGGATAATCTTCGACTCCAGCTCTTTACGCAGCAAAGCAATTTTAGCCTCATTGTGGCTTGCATAAAGACCTGCCAGAATATTCCAAGCCTGTTTTGCAGATTTTGATGAACGGATGTGAGGAAAAATGGTGTGCTTCACAGAAAACACAATCGACGCATGAGCCTGCGCATCCTTTACATCCCAACGAGCTTGTTCTGTCGTAGGAAAAACAACTCTAATAGTAGCAACCCTTGCAGTAAGACCTGCAACATCCTCAACATCGCCTACATGCTCAGAACCAGGACGTACATCAATGCTCTGCACAATATTCCAGACGCCCTTTGACACGAGAACATGTTGCATCATATAATCCCACATAGGGTAGTTGTCCCCATCCAACTTGTCCTCTGCAGCAAACATCTTGAACACATCTGTGTTGTTGTCAGCCATGGTGAATGCTGCACCTGATGTGAAAACTACCCGAAAATAGGAGAAATGGAGCGGGAACAACACGTGCTATATAGCACAAACCGTAGAAGACTATGAGGCACTTGTTATGCAAAAAATGGCAATGACAGAAATTCTGCACAAAATGACGAAATGGCATGTGCAGTACTGCCTGTAGTGGAAATGGAGGCCGAAATGAGCCCGAATCAAAAATCTAAGCAAACTAATCTCTACGAACTCACCCGAAATTTTTGTCGACCTACGAACGCTTGACAAAGTTCACTGAAATCGAAGAAAGTGAGCACGTGTGTGCTGGAGCAGCTGGCGACTAAGCCCGGGAGGACGCAACCTGCTCTGATACCAATTGTTGGAATTAGGGTTGCAGAGAAACGCACACAGCTTGGAGAAGACGAAGGAAGCTCAAGGCACACAATAGAGAGTGTGTTACTTAGTATGCAATGGAAAGATTGATAGCCCTAGAGTGATGGGCGTATATACAATGCTCGGGGGAAAAAACCTCCTAAAGAGGGAAAAAATGCCTCGGCGGTCCTAATGTGTTCACACACATCACTACCACATGTACATGGTAACATATATATTTAGCACACATGTATATATATACCTTTATATATATATATATTTATATATTTATATAAATACATAAATATAGATACATAAATGTATACTTATATATTTATACATATATATACATACATTTATATATATACACATACACACACACATATACATCATGTGTGATAAACAGTGAATCTCTCTCTCTCTCTCTCTCTCTCTCTCTCTCTCTCTCTCTCTCTCTCTCTCTCTCTCTCTCTCTCTCTCTCTCTCTCTTTCAAACTGCAGCGCTCTCAGGTCGGTGTAGACGTAGGCGGGTTTTGGGAATGACACAGTAGACCAAGGATTATCGCTAGATTGTCTTCTGGCTGTAGGTGAAGGCTGCCCTTCAACAAGCATTTCGCTCCTCACTTTTGGCACTTCTCCGGCCGTTCTTGAGGAAGAGACTGTGCATTTATAGTTTTGCAGTGCGGATGCTAGTTTGGCGGGGGAGAGAGGGAGAGTTGGTGGGGCGAGTTGGCGAGTTGGTGGGTGAGTTGCCATTGTTTGCTCCCGGTCTAACGTTGCTCGGCTTAAGTGGGCTTCATGCAAAAAAAAAAGAAGCAATAGCGATATCGCTATTGCTGCCTTTTTTTGGCTTTTTTTAAGACAAAAATAAAGGAAGCAATAACGATATCGCTATCGCTCCTTTTTTTTTTCTTCTCTGAACCCTTCTCGCACGCCTCCGTTGGCTCTCCTCCATCTCCTTCGCCCGCTGGTGAGCCATCTCCTTTGTCCGCTGGTCCGCCATCTACTCCATCACCTTCCCTGTGCTCCGCTCGGCCATCACCTTCGCCCGCTGCTCTGCCAGTCTAGAGAGAAAGAATCGAAATTTCTTAACAAACCGAGAGTATGCCCACTTTGTGAGTATACTACTCCTATGAACAAAAATTGAAGGGAGCAACATCCTGGTGTGCCATGAGAGTACCTTATCAATGGATAGAGATCTAAAGGTGAGTTTCATATAGTATTTCATGTAGAGATCTATAGGTGAATGTAATTCATTACATACTATGTCTAAAGTGTGTTATATAATAACTTAATATCTAGGAAGAGTGAAGGAAGAGGAGACACACACACACACACACACACACACAGAGAGAGAGAGAATAATCCTTAGAGGTTAGAGATAGAGAGAGGTGAGAGAGATGGGGGAGGTGATAGTGTGTGTATTTATATATATATGTATGTATATATATATATACACACACACACACACATACATATATTTATATATGTGTGTGTGTGTGTGTGTGTGTGTGTGTCTTTATATATATATGTATGTATATATATATATACACACACACACACACATACATATATTTATATATGTGTGTGTGTGTGTGTGTGTGTATTTATATATATATGTATGTATATATATATATACACACACACACACACATACATATATTTATATATGTGTGTGTGTGTGTTTTATATGTGTGTCTCTCTCTCCCCTCTCTACAGTATAAAAAGAGGAGAAGATTGGGAGGACCATTTGATGATGCAGAGAGGTATGGTCCTCCCTTCTTTCCTCCTCCTCCCTCTCTACCCCCTCCTCCCATCCTTCTCCCTCTCTACCCCCTTCCTTCTCACCCTCTCTTCCCCTCTTAGCTATCCTCTCTCTATCCCTCATCCCCTCTACCTCTCTCTTTTTCCCTCCTCCTATATCCCTCCCACCAATTTTCCTCTATCCTCTCTCTCCTCCTTTCTTTCTTTCTCTTCTTGTCCCTCACCTCCCCTCCTAGTCCTCTATCTCCCTCGAGGCTCCCTCTCTCCATCCCTGTCTTCTCCGTCGGCCATCCTCTCTCTCTCTCTCTCTCTCTCTCTCTCTCTCTCTCTCTCTCTCTCTATATATATATATATATATATATATATATATATATATATGTGTGTGTGTGTGTGTGTGTGTGTGTGTGTGTGTGTGTGTATTGGATAACTCTCTATTCTTCTCTTGTGACTCTCTCTCTCTCTCTCTCTCTCTCTTTCTTTATGTTGATGTAAGTTAAACAAAACCCATGTTAATGTGTTGAAGGTGTTGCAGGATTGGAGAATATCTCATCTAGAGGAAATTCAACCGCATTCGACTGTACAGGTCAGCCCTTTGAACAAATGCCGAAGCATTCTATTTTTATGGCATTTATTATTCACATGCAATCTAGTATAGTAGTGTTGGTACAATTAATATCTCTCTTTCTCTCTCTATCAATAAATAATTTATTTCATATATCTCCAATATTGCTTCATAGAATATGTGCATTGATGACATTTTCTGATTAGAATGTAGCTATCCATGATCTCTCTCTCTCTCTCTCTCTCTCTCTCTCTCTCTCTCTCTCTCTCTCTCTCTCTCTCTTTGCAAGGCTTTCCTCTATGTCCATGAAACTTATGTGAGTATCAAGAAGAACATCACAACTGAAGGGAAGTAGTGTGTAATAGTATTGAGATATTAAGATTTCATTTCAATTTCTTGCGGGAAACAGATGGCTACAAAAAAATTGTCTTTTAGCAAGAATAAGCACTTGGTGCTCTTAAGCAAGGGCAAGGCAGTTGGGAAAGGAATCGTGATCCAGTCTCTACCCACAAAAAGCTACATGGAAGAGAGTTGCCTAGAGGCACATTGGGAGTAGCCGTCCAATCGGCATCAGCTCCCTATCTAACATTGCCACATGTTCCACCCATTGACGATGATGTGTGCACCTTAGGTGTAGCAATGGGTACAATTGTGGTGTGGCCGATAAGAGAATTGGTAATGAGACCTCTAAATTTTATTCAGTCTTACATGCTCTCTTTTGCAAGAAACATCTGACATTTTGTGTCCAAGAAAAAGGACAACGAATTGTATCATCTGGAGCCAAAGGTTCAGTACCTGTCGCTCCACGAGCCACTAGCATAGCATCGGGTGCTCCAACCAAACCAAATATTTCAAAGCCTCCTCCAAAGACTCTTGGTGCAGAGGTAAGCCACTAGAGTTTAGTGCACTAATTACTCATGAAATTAATCGTTGTTTGCCAGTAACCTAGGCTAATAACTATTTGCCTATGACCAAGTAGTCGACGGTTGTCAAGAAAAGAAGTGCAGATCAAGTAAGTGAAGTTGTTAAAAGCAAGCGGGTCACACGAGCATAGAAACAAGAGGACCCTAGCTGGGAGCCCCCAAAGAAAAAGGGTAGAATTGCTTTGAAAAAGGATGCGGCTAGCACAAAGAAAGAAGGCAGCGAAAGAAGTGGAGAAGCCAGTGAAAGCTAGTGCAGAGGGCACTACAAAATCCGAGGTACCAGCACCATCAAAGGACCAGGTCCCTATTGCGAACTACTCAAATGAAATGGGATTTGCTCGACGACACTTTGCACTGCCTTCAGGTTGGTAATTTCATATATGGTATGCTCATCTAACATTCCTGACGCAAACTACAAGATTGAAAACTTTTCTAGCATGGTTATACAGGATACTCGCAAGGTACCACTGCCACCAATGCCATTGTGCCGCTTGTTACCACATCAGTGCAAGATCGGGTGAACAATCTAACGTTGGAATTCTCTACAAATGGATATGTTCCATATCATGCAAGATTCATGCTTTCAATAAGGACTCCAGATCTAGATCCAATAGAAGTTAGTCATGCTATTTAGAAAACCTGGGATCCAATCTGGATGCAACTTAATGAGGATTTTAAGAAACAATTGCATAAATCTGGGTGGGGGACGTGAAAGGAAAAATGTTGTACACATGGATGGGAATCACCATCTTCGGGCATGGAATGCACAAATTGATACAGGTATATGACTTTTTACACTATTGTTTCTGACTCAATATCAAGATGAGAAGAATTTTGTGAAACTATGCAAGATGATTTTGCGAAGCAACTCACAAAGAGGAGCCTAAGTATCATAGCTGTGTGGAAGCCTGCATGGTTAAGGTCACTAAAGAGAACGAGGGAGAAGTTCTCATTGTGGTGGCATGCTTGAATCCGTAAGCTTAACTATAACATAATTAACGCATCCTAGTCGAATCGATAAGCTTAGCTATAGCATGATTATTGCTTCCTAGTCAAGTCGATAAGCTTAGCTATAGCATGATTATCACTTCCTAGTCTTTTAATGGTGTAAGTTTTGTTGGCACATGATTAATGACAAAGGCTACGTAAAAACTTCTTCATAGATATGCTATGTATGGTAAGAGCAATGGGCACAGCCAACATGGATACATTGCTTAAGGGTTTGGAGGAAAATGTTCCAGGCTGGTTGTAACGAGAATTAGATGCTGAAATGAATAAGCGTGGGGGCTTGCGGAGACGCTGGTACAAGGTTCCTCTTATCGTGATATCCCAACTTCTATATCCGGTAAGTTTTATTGTCCTTTTGGTTATTCTCACCATGAGAATGTAGTGGATCAAACAAAGAATGAACTAATGTCACGATTCAGGTAAAGTATACAAAGGCTTTGCAATCTGTGAGTAATAAGCGAAATGAGCTCTCAACAGAGGAGTTCACTGCCCATTACCGCAACGCATTCTATAAGGCTGACAAGAAAGGCCGAAAAAATACGCAATGGGCATCTGCAATTGCGGATCCTAACTTAGGAGAAGAGTGGTGGAGGTCAGACTAATAGGGATTTCTTTCAAAGGGAGTTAAGTTTACATTCACGTGCTGCTTAAAATTTTTTAACATTTGTTTCTAGATTGCTTATGGACATAGACTGGATCAGGAGACCAAAGTGGTTGACAGATGATCGAATATATAGTCTTGCATGCGCCGAACTACCAAACAATCAGTGTAGCAACGTGCTAAGGGCCTTGGTTAGCGATGAACCAACCACGTTATATCCAAGCCTAAAATCCACAATAAGGTCATTTTGTGATAAATGTTTCACAAAAAAGAGTATAGTGTTCTATAACATAGTTGTGTGATAATGTAGACGACCACTCCGTGGTTTGCACTTGGTTACGTCGAGAGACATGGTGTAATCGACTTGTGAACGGGGCTATGAGGCAGTATGCACTGCTGAAGAAATTGTGTTGTCTCCCTGAAAACGACACGCTTGTGACAACTATACAAGATTCTCAATCGAGGTACACTGGCATATTGTATGAAGTGGAGTGCGAGAGATTGAAAGGTGGATTCAAAGCTACCAAATGGGTTGGACAGATAGAGTTCCAGATACAAAAGAGTGTCTCAATGTGAAGCACACTGCATGCATATATATGGAAGAACAACGTGCAACATTGTGGCAAAAAAAAGTGTATGTTGAGTGTCCTCTTTTCATTAACTTTGCAAAGGACACATTCCCCCCAATGAGCGGGAGTAGTTCAGGGAGGCAGAGATCGACATAGTTAAAAGACAGCAAGAAGAGGTAAAAGCATACAAAGACATAGTTAAACTATTTTCAAGTCATGTGAGGATTTAACTACAACCCGTGAAATTAAATTTGCCAGGGTAAGAATCTACATTCCCTAAAAGGAAAAGATGTTGTGACTGAGGAGACACATTATGAAGAAGAGGAGGAGGAGGATCGTGAACCAAGGCACAGTGATGGTGAATGTCCTTCGGATTTTGAGGATGATGAAGACGAAAGTGATGTGCCGTCTTCTCCCATTGCTAAACCTACAAGAGCCCCACAATCTACCCAGACAAGTATTTGCACACCCTTACTGTTGCCTGAAAATGGAAAGGTTGTACTAATAGTACTCGTGTAATTTATATGCTCTCCATAGGGGAGCAGTGCGAAGAAGGATAAAGGTCATGTAATGGTGGACAGAGATACGCTGATGCCTCCAAACAAGGTAAGTACATCAAGTCCTAAATCAGGTCAAGAGGGAGACACGCAATCAATGGGAGAGAACCTATTAACACCGAGACCCTTGTCGGCATGGAAGCCACCAAGAAGCCTAGAGAACGGTAGCACATTAATCGAGCCACCTCATCTTCCAACGCATGTACCCATGGAATCTACGGGTATACAGGGGAACATTCAAGCTCCTAATAGTTCCACAACACATCAAGAGTTTGAACCATCCAAATACTCCTCAATACCTCCCCAATAACAACAAGAACCATTGCCATCAGAAGCTCATAGTCATGTCCCAGAGCCTGAACAAGCGCCACCAGCATCTCATACCACTTCAGAGCCTCATGTTCTTCCTCCGCATGACGAGGCACATGAGCAACCACAAAGACAATGCACAGAGATTGGAATTAATATAGAGCCTGCTCATATACATCGCCAGGCGTCCACTGAAAGTGAAGGATTGCAGGATGCCATACGCTCTAAGGAAATTCCAACAATTATCGGTCTTCCTCGTAAGTATAGAATGATTGATTGTGGTATATGTTGTGTAGTAAGCAAGGTATTGTGGGTGGATATAGATGATGCGAATGGCACAGTAACCAAAGTTTCAACAATATTGTCTATTGTAGCAGAGATTGGTCACCGTAGAGAGCTTGCTCTTCTTGTTGGAGGTGAGCAGGTGTTTAGCAACAAAGAGAATATATCTTTAAGTATATAAAATACAGTCACTTACATGTTTGTTATATCCAGATGTCATGGTGCAATGCAACACTCCACCTCACGATGAAGTGCAGAATTCAATGGCACATAGCTCCGGTATACTAACAATCTGAGGTACTCCTAGTATTACTGTCTCACCTTACTAATTGGATATTCATTTCTTTAAAATCAGATCTTGAGGTTTTAGCTATTGATCCTATGGGAGCAGCTGACGAGACGGGCAAGGGAGATGTAGGTGCCCTACTCACAAATATTGCTATAGTATCTAGGCGAAGCTTTCGGGTGCGAGATGGGACAATAAATGCAGGTTGCGATGCAATATTTTGTCATCTCCCAACCAACAACACAAGCATCATCGGGATAACATCACCCAATATCGCCAAATGGAACCATTTCGAACTCAATGGAATCCATAAGGTCTTTGGTATTGCCATGGAGTATCTTGATGAGAAGGGAAATCTGGTGTTGTTATGTCGTCGAGAACATGCATGGGAATTAGTGAACTTAGCAAATTGAAATGGGTACTATCTTGACCATACAACTATCATCCTGTGTGCAACTCCATTCAGCCTTCATGGTGGTGTTGCGGTAGGTAAAACTACTTGCTTGGTTTGGAAAATTAGTGTGTGATAGAGTGTGTCCTCATTATGACTCTTAAGTCCCACAGATGCAATGCTTGGAAATTGTTGTATTCCACAAAATTGGTGCCTACAGATTGAATCGAAAGCCTGATTCGAACGTTATGTGTGATTACTACAACGCCAGTCATTGGCAACTCAAAACAGATGGCTCTCCTTGGCGAGGTATGCCGTGAGTTTTCAACAAGTTCACATCCATTGTATTTGCTTATCTAAATTTCTAGAACGTGCATTTAGAATGATGATATCTCTGCAGGGGGCATGCAAAGAAGTCCAACTTTACACGAGAAGGTACTCTCTTTCTATATAGAGGAGGGTAATGTAGTATTACAAATGTATGCTGGTTGCGGTCTTCTTGCACGTCCGGGGCTGCGAATGGGTCGACATGTACTATTGCTAGATAGACAAGAGTCAATGGAAGAATTACAACATCTATGTAATGGTAAGTGTCTTTCTTCATCGATCAGTGTGAAATGGGAATTATGTATCCCTCCTAATATGATGCTAAGTAAGATCCGTTTGGTAATTGATCGTCGTGAAGGCACAGGCACACTTCCTTCTTGCCATGCCAAAAGGAAACTCATAGTGTTCAATGTTAAGGATGTCCTGTTGAAATGGTGGTGGTGGGAAAGTGCTCCTTCCTACGCTGCGAATATTCATAATGTAGGGTGAATGGGTGTGTCATTGTGACCGGGATATTGCTATTGCTGAGGGTGATGTTTGGCCTTTTCGATGTAGGGGTTTGGAGCTCCATGCAAGAGCAAAATCTGACCTCGATTATCGATCTAATTAAGAGTAAATACAAAGAGGCTGGGTATGGTGAGACATTTTTCAAGTTTTGCCTGCATGAAGGACACTGTGAAGAGAGGCACTGCGAAGACAAGCATCCAAAATTCAATTTGGTGTTTGTGAAGAACTTTAGATCTGAATTGGTTGCCTCATACATCACGGACCCTTTGGACACCATTCTAGTAGATGACAATCCTGAGAAGGCAATCGAAAACCCACCACATACGCTTGTCACAGTAAGGAGTTACGAGGGAGTATTGTTCCTCATGAATTTACTCCCATATCTAGAAGGTCCTCATGCATATGATGGGTTAGCATCGGATTATATCAAGAACACGCCTTTCAAACAGGGTACGCAATGTATGTCATAGGCTTCATGTAATAGGTGATTGGTTTCAAATACTATCTTCTACAACTTCTTAGTAAACTTTCAGTATTAATGTAGTTTTTGGTAAGAGCATTGTCCCTAACCAAAATTTGATTGTACTTTTTGCAGCGCATGGTGGGGACACTGAGCACACAACGGAGGTAACACGTGGTCTTGGAGGAGATGCGGTCATGGCACATCCTAAAATGTGATGAGGGAACCAAGATAATTGTGTACATAGAAATGTTTAGCTGTTATATTGTAACTCAACGTCATCAAATAAATAAAGATAATTGGGTCATTTATTAGTCTCCACTTTATATCTTTGTTTTAATCTATTTGGATTTAGATATGTACATGTGATGAGGGGACCAAGATAATTGTGTACATAGCAATGTTTAGCTGTTATATTGTAACTCAACGTCATCAAATAAATAAAGCTATTTGGGTCATTTATTAGTCTCCACTCTCTATATTTGTTTTAATCTATTTGGTTTTAGATATGTACACGAGAGAGAGAGAGAGAGAGAGAGAGAGAGAGAGAGAGAGAGAGAATGTGAACATTGTAGCCTAAATGATTTTAGCATACGATAGCGTGAACATGCACCCAACTCAGAGTAATTGTTTTCTTTTGGTTCAATTTGATAGAAAACCACATCGCAATGTGGCGGGGGGGGGGGGGGGGGGGGGGGGGGGATAGGGATTAGTGGGGAGGATAAGAGAGAGGGTAGGAGGAGCAGATGGAGAGATGGAGAGAGAGAGAGGGGGGGGGGAGGGGGTGTAGGGTTTAGAAAACCATATTGCAATGTGGGGGGAGGTATGGGGGATTAGTGGGGTAAAGAAGAAGAGAGAGGGTCTAAGGAGGAGCAAAGAGAGAGAGAGAGAGAGAGAGAGAGAGAGAGAGAGAGAGAGAGAGAGAGAGAGAGAGAGGGGGGGGGGGGGGGGGGGGGGAGGGGGGGTAAGGGGTTAGTGGAGGAGTGGGTAAGAGAGAGGGTAATAGGAGCAGGAGAGAGAAAAAGAGAGAGAGAAAGAGAGCAAGCAGGGTTTAGTGGGAGAGAGGGAAAGAGAGAGGACACATGAGGTAGATTGAGAGAGAGAGAGAGAGAGAGAGAGAGAGAGAGAGAGAGAGAGAGAATGAGGTAGAGGAGAGGGAGACAGAGGGAGAGAGAGAGATAGAGAGGGGGGGGGGAGGGGAGGGGGAGGGTAGCGGGGGAGAGAGAAAGAGAGACATGGGAGGACAAGAGGAGAGAGAAGATGGAGAGAGAGAGAGAGAGAGAGGGGAGAGAGAGGGTTGGAGAGACACAAAGAGAGAGAGAGAGAGAGAGAGAGAGAGAGAGGGAGGAATGAGGTAGAGGAGAGGGATGAGTAAGGAGGAGGAGATGGAGGAAGAAGGTGTAGGGGAGGGAGGATGTTGGAGGAGGAGGCTGAGGAGGAGAAGCAAGTGGAGGGGAGGAGGCACATGGGCGGCAAGAGGAGGAAGGAGAGGTAGGGAGGGCGGCCAAAAAAAAAAAAAAAAATCACTTCAAAGCTTGCCTTATTGAGCTCTCGCTCAAAGACCTAACTCGTGTTCAAAGAGGGCAAACCTTCATGTTGTATGTGCTATTACATGAAGGACATATGGTTAAAACTGGAGCGTGGTTGAACTACTTACGCATATGAGAAGTGGCGTTGCCCTCTTGCTTGGTGTTGAGGGGACAGCTCACCCGATGTCTCCAGTTGGGGAGGGACCAGGAGACCAACTTTTGGGGAAGCTATAGATGTGAGGAGGACGTTTATCGGGATAGGATTACCTTCCCCTCTGGTAAAGCCATTCACCAGAGCATCATGGAGTGCAATATGATTATATATATATATATATATGATTAATATCATGCCATTTCGGTCATAAATAGAAATTTTCTAATTTTGGCAGTTTTTTCACCTCTGCTGATGAGCTGATGATGAATATATTGATGTAATGAAAAGTTTACTTTTTTGTAACTTTCGTCCAAAAATGGAAAGGTTGGAGGTGCTTGCACCCATGTAAACTCGATTGTCTCCTTTAAATCTACCCCGTCCTGAATTCCGATGAAAATAGTTGTCTGCTCCAAAGAATTTCTATACATATATATATATATATATATATATATATATATATAATAGAGCCCTCTTAACCCATTTGGAAGTCTAGGGTTTGGATCCAGTAGGAGGCTTAAGAGATAGACAATGGGTCTCTCTCTCTCCCTCTAAATATATATATATATATATATATATATAACCCTCTTAGCCATTTGGAAGGCTAGGTTTGGGTTTGGATGCAATAGGGGGCTTAAGAGATAGATAATGTGTGTGTGTGTGTGTGTGTGTGTGTGTGTGTGTGTGTGTGTGTTATATAACCCTCTTAGCCCATTTGGGACGCTAGGGTTTGGATTTGGCTACAATAGGGGGCTTAAGAGATAGACTGTGTGTGTATGTGTGTGTGTGTGTGTGAGAGAGAGAGAGAGAGAGAGAGAGAGAGAGAGAGAGAGAGAGAGAGAGAGAGAGAGAGAGAGAGAGAGAGAGAGAGAGAGAGAGAGAGAGAGAGAGAGAGAGAGAGAGAGAGAGAGAGAGAGAGACCCATTGCCTATCTCTTAAGCCCCCTATTGCATCCAAACCCTAGCCTTCCAAATGGGCTAAGAGGGCTTCCCCATAGGCCCCACAATGGCGCCTTTAGGGGGGCCTTCAATAACTGCCCCATGCCATGCCTGCGATAAATGTATCCCACTTCAGGAAAAACAATATTCGTGACTAGTTCATTTGGGGGTACCCCAACCACCCCCAGATCCATCTTTTGCTTTCATGGTCTATGCCATCTGGTTGCCTATCTTTAAATCGATTGGAATATTTTAGGGGTAAATCAACTATATTTGAAGGTTATTAGTACTTTCTATACTAAATTCTTACACTATATTTGAAGGTTTCTACACTAAATTCACCCATCATCTATAGAGAGGCAGTCGAAGGGTACTGATAATTTCATACTTGTTTTTTGCAGCAGTAAGTGCAACCAGGAGGTACCCTCATTTATTTTTATCTTTATGTTCCCCTAGCAATGTACTAGAGTCACTCATGGATGTAACTTTTTGGTCTCATATGTCATTTTGGCCTTTTGAAGATTTTGATATAACAGTTCAGATCAATGCATTTCTCTCTCTCTCTCTCTCTCTCTCTCTCTCTCTCTCTCTCTCTCTCTCTCTCTCTCTCTCTCTCTCTCTCTCTCATATAAGGGACATTCGGTCCATATTTTAAAGACCCACGAGGGAGCTCATGGGATGATCTCCATTGTCTACTTCCCCTGTTGTGCACCTCCTTAAGCCCTCATGTGATTGTACCCCTACCCATAAGTTTTGAGCTGATGTATGATGTGATGAGGACGTTGATGATGAGGAGGATGTAGTTTCCCTCGTTTTATGTTCCCTTAACATTGTAGTAGAGTCACACATGGATGTAATATTTTGGTCTCATATGTCATTTTGGCATTTTGAAGACATTGTAAGACATTTCCTCTCTCTCTCTCTCTCTCTCTCTCTCTCTCTCTCTCACACACACACACACACACACACGTAGTGAACTGCAGTTGTCAGTATCAAGCTTCTAAAAAGGATATCATCAAGAACTCTTCATGCTTTCATAAGGGCAGATCCTCATTTGCAATGGTGAATTCAACATATGATCATCAATTCACTGAATTCAACTACATGGTTAGTGGCTCCCCTCCTTTAAACTCTAGTAATAGTGAAGGTATGATCAAGAGGAGGATTATCTCAGAAGAGTCTTTGGTTAGAGGAATTGAAGGGAAGAAGTTAGGCTTGATGATCACTTGCCACCATGGTGCAAGAGAACGCACACTCATTTATAAAGTGGTAGAAGAGAGGTCACTTAGAAGAAAGGAGAAATTAGTGCCGGGGATGAAAGAGGATCAAGTGATAATTGAGAAAGGCATCAACTCTCAAGCACAAGAGCCTTGCTTTACTAAGAAAGATTTGGATCAGCGAGAGCTAATTGACAACGTCAATATCAAGATGATGATGATTAAGATGATGATAATGATTGGATTTTACATGTGCTTAGCTCAAAGTTAAATACAATAATGGGAGTTTGGAGGGTCTGTTTCAGTCTACACGGTCGGAGGCTTGGCTACATGCTGGCCTATCTCATGCCTTCTTGTACAATCCTGTTTTCCTATTGATGGATCTTGAATACGGATAGGGCACACTGGACATGTTGCCAAATACTATACATGCTTTTGAGTATCACCCCTACGAGCTGCTTTTTGCTACTATACTTACATTCAACTTGTGAATGATTTTGAAGGCTAGGTGTTTGAATGTTATCGATGGCTAGCCCCAAATCATTTGCGGTTCCACCGTCAAAGGATGTCTTGGCACAATTGGATCACTTTGAGAACATGACCAGCTCTTAAAATTGGATGACAATTGGAATTTCATGGAAGCTCACGCGTTGTTGGAGAAAAATCTCCATGAACCAATAGCTCCATTTTAGGTAAACTCTAGCGACTATTATTCAGAGTTGAACCCACCATCTGCGGAAGATATGAAGCTCTAATTTATATGGCCTTGGATGAGTCTGACCATGGAGGATCTTGCAAAGCGGGTGTTGTTCACAAGCATGATGCAGATCATGGTTTTAGACATTGCCTGCTTTTAGCTGCAGACTAATTTGAGGAAAGCAGAGGTCTCATACATGCGTGCGACAAAACTGAGAAGTCTTGCTTAGCCGCTCTCCAAGATGTGGAGCAGACTGAAGATTTGGTTAATCGTTTTGTATATAACAGTGATCGCAATGAAGTAAGCTCCAATGTTTCTTTCATGGATGGACCTAGCGATGAGAACCTAATTGATAGTGGATTTTGGTCCACTAGTCCATCTTGCCAAATCAATCTTGCGAACCTCAACAATGCTTGAGCAGAAGAAGGTCATCCAAACTTTGAAGAGCTCTGCATTGGTGCACAATGCACATGTATTGCATGCAAGGCCTTCCGCCTGCTCTTGATGAGATGGAAAGATCCGATGTAGAGCTCATCAACGAATTACAAGCTTGTTGCTTGCTAACTGAAGCACGGTCCTTCTATAGTATAGCTTTCTGTTACGCGCGAATTCATTCGTCGCTTCTGCTCCTCATTACGTATCTCTTGCCCATGCACTTTTTGGTTCTATAATCCTTCATTATATAAAGGGAAAATTACCAAAATACCCCTCTAATTTGTGGAAATTCCTAAAATACCACTCAAATTTCAAAAAATTACCAAAATACCCTTGCATCTATTTTGGTTGGACTATTTAGGATTTTCTAATCTTTCTTCCTTTTTGACAATTTAGATCTGTTTTTGAGTGCTTAGAATGTAATTTGTCACAAATTACATCGCAAAAAGGGAAATTATGTTTAAAAATAATGAAGAAATTCATCTCCAAAGCCTATGTAACATACCCAAATTCTAGTTTTCGCATCTTGTATTGATAGACAATCAGTCTTCTTATGAAAATCTACAAATTTTTTTGTCTTTCAAGAAATTTAATCTCATGACCAGGGGTACTTTGGGAATTTTGGAAAAATTGAAGGGCATTTTGGGAATTTGTGACAAAAAATCGGGGGTGTTTTGGGAATTTTTGAAATTTGAGGGGTATTTTGAGAATTTCCTCAAATTAGAGGGCTATTCAGGTAATTTTCCCTTATATAAACAAGACCATCATTAACTTGCCGATGGCAGCATTGCCTGACTCCGACTCACTGGCAGGGCCTAAAATTGACAGGCACAATGTAAATTTCTTTTGACAGGCAATTTTCCAAGCCCCTTTCATATGATTTGTGTTGTTCAATCAACTTACATAATCTGCCATATATAGCGTAACTTTAAGGGTATAAACACGAAAAATGATAGGCAATTTCGAGATTCTAGCATGTCAAATGACAGGAGGTTTTGTTTTGAAGCACCTATTTTGACAGGCAAACTAATTTGACTCGAGGTTTTTTTTAAAGCATCTATTTTGATAGGCAAAATAGCCCTTGATCGGAAAAACAGGTGTCAATTTTAGGCCCTGTGCCTGAGAGAGAGAGAGAGAGAGAGAGAGAGAGAGAGAGAGAGAGAGAGAGAGAGAGAGAGAGAGAGAGAGAGAGAGAGAGAGAGAGAGAGAGAGAGAGAGAGAGAGAGAGAGAGAGAGAGAGAGAGAGAGAGAGAGAGAGAGAGAGATGCGGGGCTTGGTTGGCTAAGGGAATGGAGGGATGATCTATGTTTTGATGAAGTGAGTTGTTGTCCACCTTCCCACTGTGCACTTGATTAGCCCTCATGTGATTGTACTTGTTTTGAGTGACGTATTATGTAATGAGCATGTTGATATTGATGATGATGATAATGTTGGATAGGCTTACCTACCTACCCACTCTAGGTACTCTCATTTATTTTTATCTTTATGTTCCCCTAAAATTGTACTAGAGTCACACATGGATGTAACCTTTTGGTCTCATAGGTCATTTTGGCCTTTTGAAGACGTTAATATAACTATTCACACACACACACACACACACACACACACACACACACACACACACACACACACACACACACACACACACACACACACACACACACACACACACACACACACACGTAGTGAACTACAGTTATCGGTATCAAGCTTCTAAAAAGGATACCATCAAGAACTCTTCATGCTTTCATAAGGGCAGATCCTCATTTGCAATGATGAATTCAACATCTGATCATCAATTCACTGAAGTCAACTACATGGTTAGTGGCTCGCATCCTTTAAACTCTAGTACTAGTGGAGGTATGATCAAGAAGAGGACTATCTCAGAAGAGTCTTTGGTTAGAGGAATTGAAGGGAATAAGTAAGGCTTGATGATCAGCTGCCACCACGGCGCAGGAGGACACACACTCATTTATAATGTGGTAGAAGAGAGGTCACTTAAAAGAAAGGAGCAATTAGTGCAGGGGATGAAAGAGGATCAAGTGATAATTCAGAAAGGCATCAACTCTCAAGCATAAGAGCCTTGCTTTACTAGGAAAGATTTGGATCAGCGAGAGCTAATTAACAACGTCGATATCAATGACGATGATGATTAAGATAATGATAATGATAATGATGGGAGTTTACATGTGCTTAGCTCAAAGTTAAATACAATAATGGGAGTTTTGAGGGTCAGTTTTAGTCTACACGGTTGAAGGCTTGGCTACATGCTGCCCTATCTCATGCCTTAAACTCAAAATCAAATATAATAATGGGATTTTGGAGGGTCAGTTTCAATATACACAATTGGAGGCTTGGCTACATGCTGTCCTATCTCATGCCTTATCGTACAATCTTGTTTTCCTATTGATGGATCTTGAATACAAAGAGGGCACATTGGACATGTTGCCAAATACTATGCATGCTTTTGAGTCTCACCCTTGCGAGCTACTTTTTACATTCAAATTGTGGATGATTTTGAAGGCTATGTACTTGAATGTTATTGGTGGTCAGCCCCACATCATTTGCAGTCCACCGTCAGAAGATGTCTTGGCACAACTAGATCACTTTGAGAACATGAATAGCTATCAAAATTGGATGACAATTGGAAGTCCATGGAAGCTCGAGCGTTGTTGGATCAAAATCTTCACGAACCAATAGCTCCATTTAAGTAAACTCTAGCGACGATTATTCAGAGCTGAACCCACCATGTGCGGAAGATATGAAGCTCTAATTTATATGGCATTGGATGAGGTTGACCATCGAGGCTCTTGCAAAGAGCGTGTCGTTGATGAAACAAGCATGAATGTAGATAATGTTTTTGGACATTTTATGATTTTAGCTCCAAATTGGTTTGAGGAGAGCAAAGGTCTCACACGTTCATGCGACAAAAACACAAGAAAGTGAAGGTCAGAATAGCCTCTAGTGGAAAATTGGTGATTCGTTATAAAAGATGGCCTTCTTTTAGTAGTCATGAAGCAGAAATCTACTTCATGATGAGCTCCAAAGGAACAAAAAATTTGACAAGCTACAGACATGAGTTCGATCCCACTTTATGTGATTACACTAGTATGGATGAGAGCAAGGCATTTGAAGATCAACCGGATTTGTCAAAGAACAGCCAAAGCAGTTGTCGCGCATCCGAGCAAATTACTTTAGATGCATTACTAATACGTATGACTACGATACATCCTGTGATTTTGGTTTGACTCCAATATTGACTTTCTCCCAAACCTCCCTACGGGTCCTGTTGCCATGTAGAGCATTCAAAGCCTATTGGAAGTCAAAACTAAGAACTCTTGCTCATGGTCAGCCGCTCTCCAAGATGTGGAACAGAGTGAAGATTTGGTTTAGCTGTTAATGAATCGTTTGGTATATAATAGTGATCGCAATGAAGTAAGCTCCAATGTTTCTTTCATGGATGGACCTGGTATTGAGAACCTTATTGACAGTGGATTCTGGTCTAGTAGTCCATCTTGCCAAATCAATCTTATGAACCTCAACAATGCTCAAGCAGAAGAAGGTCAGCCAAATATGGAGAGCTCTGCATTGCATGCAAGGCCTTCCGTCTACTCTTGACGAGATGGAAAGTTCTGATGTAGAGCTCATCGACCTTCCACCTCTACTTTGCTTTGAAAATGCAAACACACTCTCCTGGCTGGCAAAAAGAATATTTGCAGCGATACAAGCTTCCTCACAACAACAAAGTTGCACCAAGCAGCTGAAATTTCGACATGATGGAAGAAAATGCAAAACCATTTGGTGGGAGCACTTTACAACATCTTGACGAGCTTTATATTGCATTGATTTTTGGCTAATGCTATATGCATGCATGTTTAGTATACACTGTGGTTTGGATTCGGACTCCACCGATAGCAATGGGATAGAGTGGGTATCTGATTCAAATTTGATCATCTAAGTTGCATTTATATGCCCGTATAATAAATTTCATACATATAAAATGGGATTAAACATTGTATTTTCGTATAACATGCATTTAATGAGTAATTGTTTTATTGACATATAGTTCAATCGAACAATATTTTGATCAAAAATATTTCGATTGAGCTGCTAATTTATATAAAAAAGAAAAAGGCGTGGATAGTTCGAATGAATTGTCAAATTTTAGCTTCTATTGACTAGTCAGAGCACTTGGAGAGTATCTGCAGAGCACTTAGAGAGCTACTTAAGGTAATCATTCTACCATTTCTTACTTATTTTTTTTATTTTTAATTAACTTTTTATTTTATGCTAATCATATTGTTGTAGAGCATAATCTCACACTTTGGGGTTGGTCTCCAGGTCAGTACATTGTTCTTGACTGTTTAGACCAAAGCATCACACTGCATGAACGGTTTATCTTAGGCACTTTTCCTAGTTGTGTAGACCTTCGCGTCACACTACAGAAGAGTTAGGAAAATTCACACGTTTTTCCTAACTGTGCAGACCATTGCGTTGCACTGCAAGAAAAATACACAGAAGGTTAGATTCCACATCTCTAGTTGTGTAGACTATCATGTCGCACTATAGAGAGGGTTTAGGGCTCAGTAATCAATCTATCTCTAGCTGTGTAGACCACCATGTCACATTGTAGAGATGGCACAAAAATTGATACACTTATTTGCAATGAAGTAATTGATCACTTCTTCAGTACAGGGCATTACAAATTCAATGAGAAATAAAACGTTGCATTGTCATCACATCTATCATATTTACGCACACACAGATTCTTAAATACTTGTTTTAAGCATGTATGATTGTGTTTAAATATGACATGTGTCACTTGTGCACTTTCCTGTTCCCTATTGAATATTTAGCTGCTCATTCTGAACAAGTGCCTTTACTATAGAGTTCAGATAACAAAACTCTTTGTCTCTAACCGTGTCGCACTGCAAGGAAACGCTATGTCTCTGGCTATGCAAACCATTATGTCGCATTGCAAAGAGGGCTTAACTAGTGATTGGCGTACAATGAAGTAAATAATCTTATTCAAAACCATTCATTACAACATCGTCTAGGAATAAAAGTTTATTTGTGCACATCTTCTATTTCTAACTTAGCTATAATCGATGGTTTTGGACAAGATTACATGCTTTACTTTATAGTCCAAATAAGTGTATGTTTGCCTTATCTTTGATTATGTAGACCATCGCATCGCACTGTAGGGAGGATTGTGGTTTAAATATACATGTTGTCCTTGACTATGCAGACCTCTATATCGCAGTGTAGGGATTTGAATTATTTACATCGATTAAGGTCCTTTTATGTTTATGTTTGATGTCATTTATTTTTATGAAATTTTCATGCATTAGCATTTAGATCTACTTATCTGATGTGCTTTTTAGAATTCTAGCCATGGTAGAAACAAAGCTGTCACGTGCTCATCGTAAAGTCGTAATTAATGATCTTATACTCTATATATATCATGTTTCAGAGGATCATCTATGACGAGCATTTAATCCACTTGCATCAAAGTTTGAGGATTTCATTACCAAGCTTGTGAGACACTGTTTCATTGAGCTTGAATTTTCAGTTTCTTTGATGCAATTTGACACAATCATGCTAACAAAGGGAGTCATGCATGTAACAATCAAGAAACTTTGGGACAAATCATCAGGACTTTCGAGAGCATCCAACATCTGAGACCAAGACTCTCCCAAGGCTTTTAGATCAAATCCAACTAATTTCACACCTGCATTTAGAGTTTGAGGGCAAAAGTAGACAAGAAGACTCCTTCAATTGTCCAAGGACTGAAGAGGAAGGTCCAGTTGCTCATGGAGCAATTTGAACCTGTCACCCAAAATCCAGGAGGAGTCACATCTTCTACATGTCCCTCTATTACAGAGGAAATTTCTTTGGATGAAAGTCCCCCCCCCCCCCCTCACTTGCTTGGCGAATTTCTTGTTTTTAACCTACAAGCTCCCCAACTCGGTGAAGGTCGCGTTGCTGTGGTGAAGGTAACGCATAAAAAGTTCAAGGATGCAGTGTACGCAGCCAAGATTTACAATCTCATGCCGCATGAAAAATCTCCCATACAGATGGCACTAGAAGAGGGCACTGCCATGACTATTTAGAATCATGGTACGATCCTTGCAAAAGCTCTTATGTTTCATAGCATTAAGCCGATGATTATCTTGAGACTGTGGAATTCTAGTCACCTAGAGCAGTGGATACAAGCATGCCACCACGATGGGAGCAAACAAGTCATAAGAGAGTTCCAATACACCTCTGGTAACTTGGAGTTGTTTATTCAGAACATCTTACCAATCACGAAGCCCTCTTGTAGATGCTAAAATTTTTGCACATCCATGACTTTCTACACAATGATCTGCATGCTCGTAAGATAATGATACACTTTGGCATCAAAGGTGTGTATGTCGGCATTGCTGATTTTGGATCAAGCAATGTCGCAAACACTAAAGAGACATTTCATGGCATATTGCACCTAAGCCCAGAAGCAAGAGCAAAGCAAGAAAAAGATTATCCATGGGTAGCTCCTGAAAATATTAGCACAAACCCCCCTCCTTTCACTAAATCCTCTGATGTGTATAGCTTATGTTGGGAAGTGAATGGGGTATAGGAGGGCCTCTTTATTTGGCGGTTTAAGGAAATGCTTAAAGCTTGAGCCAAGTTTGACCAAGCCTAAAAGACAGGGCTAAAAGGCCTATGCTGAGATTTTTAAAAATACCATTTGTATATTTTGTGTTTTGAAAATAGGCTATTTTAACCCAAAAGAGAGGTGGGTAACTGAATTTTAAAATGTCTTTTTCCCATCTCTCTCCTCTCTCTCTAGCATATATAACACACTCTCTCACTTAGTTCTCATCAAAAGAAGCACTTTTCAGCTCCCCTGCCAAAAAAGAAGATTTTGCATATTCTCTCATTGCATTCTCTCTCTAAAACGTGAGCCAACTCTTTCTCTTTCCCCCCCCCTTTTCTCTCTTGCCACTTCCACCTCCCAATCATCAAGAGGACATTCTATGCTGCCTACATCTGACAAAAAGTGCATATCCTCCAAGGTTGCAAATCTACTCTCTCTCCCACTCTCTTCCTTTAATGTCTCTCTCTCTCTCTCTCTCTCTCTCTCTCTCTCTCTCTCTCTCCCTCCCTCTCATGCTTCTCCCACCCTAGCTCCAGGTGAGAGCAATGGAGAACTCCATTAGCTCTGTGTGCAACAACATTTCTCTCTCTAAAGATCTCATGATTAACAATTAGAATTCAAAGTAGATTGAGCTACACTCCCTCTCTTTCTCCCCTCCACAATATAATCCTTTTCTACTATCTCTGAGTAGTCTCCACTTTTCTCCTCCATAGCCAGCTTTCCCTGCTTGCAGCAGTCACCATTACACATTCTCTCTTTATTTTGCTTGATTAGCTAATAAACATGTCATTCAATCACCCTCCACTGCAAGAAATTACTAATAGGCCAAAACGATATCGATTAAACGCTGATTTGGAGCAGGAGTACACTTATGTGTGACTTGGCACATCGAATCCCAATGCTGCAAATCAACTACGAAGCATTGGGTGCAAGGCAATCAACTTATGGGTTGATGGCCACATTTACCTTGGTGATCCAATGACTAATGCACCACTACCCTTTCGTAATGTCACTGAGCTTCTACGTTTTATTGGAGATAGAAGATGCGGATTGTTTGGCTACTATTAGAGATTGTATTCAGCTTTTGTCAATGAAAGGGAAGCAAGTAAATATCTCTTGGCTACCTATTCATTAGTGCAAGAGAAGTCTGCGAAAGATCTACAACAAGTTAGAGAGGAATCCAACAAGAAGATGAAGCAACTAAAGGATGAGATGTCAAATCTCAATGAAAAAGTCCAGCAACAAAAAAAAGGGTAGGAGCATTGACTAGACAATTATGTTCAACTACAACACACTTCACGCAATATGTGTCGGCAAATCGATCATCTCACACACATTCCCCTCGGCTACCACATCCGTAAGCGCAAGAGACAAGCAATGTCCTTAATATCCTCAAGTTGTGGAGCTCGAAAGAAACGTGTCCGTCAAACTCGGTAAGAATACGGATGCAAGATTCTGATTTCCTACATGTTTAGCAGGTTGGTGTAACTGTAATTCAATATGCAGAAACTTGGCTCAAATGATGATGGGAATCGATCCCAATGCTCAAACAAACGGATATGATCTGCTGCAACATATCATCAAGCCAAAGGAGTTGGTTGAGCTACTAGATGATCCATCCAATGCTGGCATTGTTAATGTTTTGAGGTAGAAGTATTTGAGCATTGTGTCGCCTCAAGAGATGATGGAGTTGTGTGACAATGCAGGAATAAGTTTCAAGGCCTATGAAGCTTTGTATAGAAGTGTCACACTCGATCATCGAACAAAAGGTTTGTTTCAGTTTCTACCAACGCCTTAAAGTGTCAGTGTTGCAAAAAAGTGGGCCAATAATGATGTTGCAAGCTTGTTGGGCGGATTTCAGTATGTGGAGGATGCAATGATAAGATTTTATGGGTTGACACAAGAAGAGTGTGATGGGAAAGTGATATTTGTTATGAAGCTTGATGAGTGCCAAGTTGTTAAGGTCAACAGATCGAAAGGGTAAGCGTTACATTGATGAGCAGGGCCTTGGTGGGTGTTGATGTGGAGCTAAATGCCAATGACAAGGGAAAGACTTGTTTAGGTGCTCAGTCTGAGAAAAATATTTGGTGGCTATCAACTTTTCATCTCCCACATGAGACACATGAGACTCTGAAATGGTATTTCAATCACACCGCAATCGTTGATGTCATTCGGCAATAGCAAGAAGGATATAGATTGCATGTTTTAGGTCTTGGAATGTTCCAAGTTGAGTGGCATTTGGTAGGAGACTTGAAAACACTCAAGTGTATGTTAGGGTGCAAGAAAGGTGCAATGACCCTCTTTCCATGCATTTATTACTGCCATAGTAAAGTCTCAATGGGAACTGAGAGCAAGGGTGCAAAGGCCAGCAAGTCGAAAGGTGGTAAGGGTAAGGAAGGCAAAGTTACAGTCAACTTTGCAAAAGGTGTACCCACTACACAAGCAGTGGGTAAAGCACTACAACAATGGTTTCAAGGTATCCTCAGTTGTGACCAGCAAGTACCCCCTAATTGAAACATGGATGATCCAAATTGGGATCCTATTCTTTCAATACCACTGATAAATGTGCATGTGTGCACCCTTCATGCATGTCTATGAATTCTTGACAAGTTGCTTATGCTCCATATTAATTACGCTTAGAATATGGAGCCTACAGAAAGAAGAGAAGAGTGTATACGATAACTCGAATATATTCTATCGAGCGTTGGTCTACATGGGGGTGCAATTGAGCTATCAAAGGACAAGAAGGCATCTGGAAGCACACAAGGTCACCCTAATAAAGTATGTATGGGTGGTAGTAAAGCTAGGCATTTGCTTTCAAACTATTCTGACTCCCAAAGTCCCAATGAGTGTCAGTTGTGAAAAAAGGTGTGTGACATTATCACCTACAAAGGTAATGAAGTAGCCCTAGGAATTAAGTGTGCTCGTGTGTGGTAATCTACTGATGATATTTTTTGTCTTCTTAAGCGTGCTCGTGTTCACAACATGGACGATACACAAGAGCATACCACCATGCACAACCATGGCACCACCGCCACTAACAACACTGAAAATCCGCAACTAGCACCTCATACAGAATCCACTGCTTAAAAAATTCATATCCTCAACCACAAGTAAATAACCCAACACAAAAACCAGCTCCCAACAACCTTCGACTACAGAGGATCAGAACACCATGCGAAAGATTTTTGGTGATCTCCAGCCACTACATCATGCGAATCGCACACCTCTCCCAGATCTCGGACCATTCGCAGCTCTAAACAGACCAACACAAGAAACAAGACATGGAGCTCAAGCAACGGCAACGCCTGACGCTCAAGCAATGGTTGCACCTGAAGCTCAAGCAACTACTACTATGCCACGAAAATTCCCCTCGCGGGTCAAACAAAGTTTGATCTCAAAGTAATACCAGGTGATCCTATTTCAATAGCACGAGATGCTATTGAGAAGGAAGAGAATGAGAGAGTTAGAAAAGAAAGAGGCAGCTAATAGAGAAGCACAGAGATTCAAGGCAGAGAGAGGAAGAAGAATGGCAGAGAGCCGAGGCTGAAAGAGCCACTTGGCTAATTTACAACCACGAGCAAAGGTAGAGAGGAGAGCGGAAGAGGATAGAGCTGAGACCGCCCAACAAGCAAAGACTGGGGGCTTGGACCTTCAAAAATTCCTCAGAGAGCAAAACAATGTGCGAAAAAGAAAAAAGACAATCTCACACCTAAAGAGCAAGAAGCCCAAGCAAAGAGGAGGAAAAAGTACAAAAATGACCCTCCTCAATGGGCCAGACAAGCGGCTCCTCCACCACTGCCAATAGCGCAGAAGAAACGGCGATGAAAGCTTGGCACAGTTGCTCTACGTGAGATCCAAAAATATCAAAAGAGCACCGGCCAATAATACCAAAGGCAGCTTTCTCTTGGGTGGTCAGAGAAATAACGGACGAATATTCAGATTCTGTTACATGTATCCAACGTTGGTGCAACCAAAGTTGGTCCGTGCTAGGAAGTGTGCAATGCAATGATTTGTATGCTGACAGGTGCATGGTAGAGGGCTAAAGCCAGTGTGAAAGACCTTAGGAGGATAGTGGTAACGGAAATGCATGCTTAAAGTTTTTTTTAGGCCAGGGGGGGGCCTCCAAAGTGAGATAATGATGACGACAGGGCAAGGTGTTTGAAATGCAAGAAATGTGTCCCGAAATGTGGTATTCAAGATGCTCTAGAAGCTCGTCCAGACGGCTCGTCAAACTGGGCTTCGGTGTGAAAGATATGTCAGTTCCAAGTTAGAAGGCTTTGTAGATTTCTTACGGACAGGGCAGGTATATACATGTGGCCATAACTGGGATCAGTGGATACATGTGAAGTGTTTGAACTGTGGAGCACATCGGTCTTTTTGGATTGCCATTCGGAGCTCAGACGGGCAAGTTATGGCCTATGGAATATTTTTCGAGGGTCGAGTATGTGCTCATCGGGCCACGTTGATAAGCATGCCGACAGAATTTTTTTTGAGCTCGCTAGAGTTCTGAAAAATCACATGCAAGGTGGGGAGTCAACCATAAAAGTTGTGGGTTGCCAATCGGAGTCATGGACATCGAAATACATCCAATCCCAATCGGCAATCGGTTACGGCAAGAAGGGATCGGATGTCTTTTTTTCGTTTCTTGAATGGGTTTTCCGAAGCCATGGTGCAGAGTTGTGGAGAAGTGCGAGGATTTCGGGGCCGGTATGTAGAGATCTTATGTGGTGTGATCGGAAAAATTATACGGCAGGGACAACCATGCACAAGCACCGACAATGTGGAGAGCCCATGTCTCAAAGCCTCCTTGGCTATAAGTGCAAAAGAAAAAGGTTGGCCCTTAACTTTGGTGGAATGAGCTTCAAAAGCAAAAAGAGGAAAAGTGAGAAACAAAACAAAAGATACCTCAAAGAGGCGGTGGCACCTGGCTTTATGGCTAAAAAAAGAAAGCTTTTTTTAACCTTGTGAAAGCTAGAAGGTGAGGTGGAAAAAAGAGGAGGGACAACATTTTCGAGCAGGAGCCTTTTTCTTGGGGAAGAAGGAGGAGGAGAATTAAGAAAAGAGAGAGACTTCATGCGCTCGGTGCTGGCACATGTTGTCCATGAAGGGGCTCGAAAGAGCGAGGGCCTTGCAGAAGAAGGAGCCAGCGAGGGCTGCCAAGAGAAAACGTTGCTATCGAAGGGAAGCCAGAGGTGAATTTTTCCATCGAGGTTTGTGGGGACGGATTCGTTTTGTCGAGGGAGGTGTGTACCCCTCTGTATGAAGCGACGATGGCCATGGTGTAGCCTTGAGCACGGTTCATGGAGTTTGTACACATTGTTTCCTTTTGAAGGAGAAGCTTTCACGTTTTGGCGTCGTCTCTCCCCCTTCCCCCCTTTTTTTCTTTGGTCGTCTCGAGGGTGTGTGGTGCCGGTGTGAGTGAGCGTGTGCATCCCCTTGGGCCCCCTGTGTGTGTGAGAGAGAAAGAGAGAGAGGTGTTTAGTTGTCGAAGAGCTGGAAGCGGGCAAGATTGGTGTGATCACTGTTTAGCAACTCTGTAGGTCGTGTGTGCGTTGGGCGAAGTGCAGGCGAGGCCCTGCTAGTGTGAGCTTGTTTTTTTGAAGGTGTTTTTGAGAGGATAGGGGTGCTGTGAATACCCTGAGCTATATAGGGTCCATTGCGTGTGTGTCCGGTGTGTTCCCCATTCCCCCTCTCCATCTTCTGGTGCCCCCACGGAGGAGCACATTGATGCTCCTGTTTGAAGACAAAGCGATGACTTTGGTGATGCCAAAGGTGCGGCCTTTGAAGAGCAGGTGCTGTTAGAGAGATAATGGCTTGGACGGGATTTCCCATTTTTACTGGGGTTGAAGATGTGAAAACCTGGCTCCAAGACTATGGGTTGTTCGTGCTGGAAAGCGGTTTGTCGAGAGAAGATGGTGCGGTACAGGTGTTCCCACTCCTGGTTCGTGTTAAAGCTAGGCTATGGTTTGATGGCCTATGCAATGAAGAAAAGGCAGATTGTGAAGCCCTAGAGGCGAATTTTTGAAGAAGATATGTTGCGGATGCGCAGCTAGACAAAGTAAAGAGAAAGCTAGACGGTTTGAAGCAAAGCTTGGAAGGTGATTTTCAAGCGTTCGAGTAGGAGTTCGAAGCCCTTTGGGGAAAATTGATCAAGGTAACTGCTGCAAAAAATGCCAGTTTTTTAAAGTTGAGGAAATTCATGGATTGCCTGCATGAGGAAGTGCTTGATAAGGTGGAGATAGATGGACCGGTGTCATACGAAGAGACCGTAGCTCTAGCAAAAGGGTGGACCAAGAAGATTCTCAAGAAGCGTGAAGCTAGACAGGGTTTGCTAGGCGTTGTGATGCCAAGACAGTGTGATGCGGTGGTAGCTAAGCCAAAGGTAGTACAAAGAGAAGTGCATGTGCGAGAAGAACCAAGGGTTCTTTGGCTACAGAGAGACAGGGTGGCTCCTATGCCGAACATGCCGGCAAGAGAGACTCCAGTTGTGGAGGATGTGCAGGTGGCTCCAAAATGGACAAAGGAGGTGCTTCCAAGTCAAGGTGCGATTGTAGAAGCTCCATTGACGTGTGGTAAGTGCCAAAGAGTGCGGTTTGCAGACAAGGTTGAAGCGATGAAGCTAGAGGAGATTCCTGAGCTCGAGACAGAGGAAGAGAATAGGCCAAGTGAAAGTAGCTCTATGGATGCTGACACGAGTTGGGAGATCGAGTCCTCTCAGTCAAGGTATGATGAGTTTGACCTCTTGCATGTAAGCGAAGAAGCAGTGAATGTGTGCGAGGAGCAGCATAGAGTGCAAACCATTATGTTCGATGGAGACCAAGTGGAGGAGCCCGAGCCTACACGTGATGATATGGAGGTTAAGGTGATTTGCAGTGCCATGTTAATGGTCATGCTGATGAAAGTGGCAGTGGAGTGTGCCATGTTGGTGCAACAGGTACAGGGTTTTGCCAAGATTGACGAGGTGACCTTGTGGTAACTCTCTCATAGGACATCTTTCTATGTATTGTTTGAAGCAAAGCAGAGCTTCCTTCACTCTTTCTTTCGCTTTTTGTTTAAATGCGTAGATTTGGGACACTGTGTTGTGTTTGATTCCCCTTTTTGAGAGCTCACCTACAAATTCCTGTAAGAGTTGTGCTATGTTCGGAAAATCATCTCTATTTAGTGTTTGGAACCAAGTCAAGGCTGTTCCTTCCCATGTCAACCCAAATCCCTCATATTGAGTATGGAATTTGCAATCTGTTCAGCTCTCAAAACTTGTTTGAAGAGTGAGACATGAGCATATGGATCCCCTGACCCACTGTACTTTGTCTTGGCACATTGAGCCACTTGATATGATCTTAAGCGTTGTGGTTCAGTCACTAGTCTAACCAATTTGTGGTCTCTTGGAAAGACGTCTCTTGTTCTCTCCTCTTGTCTTGGAGAAAATCCCAGTGGAATCCTCTCTATTGTGTACTCTGGCATCATTTTTGGATGAAAGTAAGTAGAAATTGGAGTACCCTTGTACATATATGTCTATAGGTCATTTGGATCAACAAGTTTGTACTCACATCCATACTTATCTACCATAAAAACTTGCACTCCATAAGCATTTGTATACGTGAATGCATAAAGATTCTTATGAGTGGTCAACTCTCTAGCATTGGGCTCTACACACTTGTAGAAGATATATGGATCTCCATTTGTGAACCTATACAGGCCCTCATGAGCGTAATTCGTAAAAACTCGCATGGCTTCATTGGCTTTGATGAATCTCACATTCGGTTTGTTGATTAGAGGATGCCTCTCCTCTAGGTATTCTCCCAATCCCTCTGTTGTTGATATTGCAGCAATTTTCATGTCTTTGAGTGGAGTAAAGGACCCTAGTGGTGGATGATTTGTCATGATTAAGGCTCACTCAAGATTCTCAAGATAGTCCTTGGCAAGCTCACTTTGTCTTAGTGCAACTTATCCTTTTTTACCCTTGATTAGGTTTTCCAAAAGTCAAGTACTTGGACTTTTTGGTCTCTCAAAATAGGTTTTGGGGTACCCTAAAAGTTTGGGTTTAGGAAACCTAGAAAAATTCATCCCTAAAAGTTAAATTCTATTGCCTGCAAGATTTCTTCCTGGCTTTACGTGACTCAATTTGGAGTTGTCTATCAAAAGTTAGAGCACTTTTAGAAAACTACACTTGAAACAACACTCAAAACAGTTTCAGGACCAGAACACAGGAGCTTTGTCTTGTATCTTGGCCTCTCAAAGGTATTTTTAGCTCAAACTTGAGATTTGGGAAGTTCTCAAGTATGTCTACAAGTTCACCAAGTCAAATACCCCCACTATGCTGAGGTACATGGATCGGGATCCATGTTCCCCTGTCATAGTTTTTTCTCCAAATTTTGACTGTGTGTAGACAAAATCATATGTAAGTTGTATACCAATTTTCATCAAATTTTGAGGTTAAGGTACATGGATCACAATCCATGTTCAACCACATTTGGACTTGATCTCTTGGCAGCTTGTTGCACATGGATCTGGACTTGGTTTGATAGGTCAAATTGCCAACACTAGGTCTGCACTGCGGTTTTCAGTCTATCACATGTTTTGCTCCCTTTAGACCCAAATTTGCTGATTTTTTCCAAAACTGGAGTTGGGGATATGTTTCTTGTGTTTGCACTACTGATCTGGAAAGTTCCAAATCAAGCTATCACTATGGGTACATGGATCGCGATCCATGTTTGGAGCCCAAATTGACTTCTCTTGGTACCACCATATTCGACATGATTAGTAGGTCCTATGGTATCAAATTTTGAAAATGGACCTCTAGATTGAAAGTTAGGTCAATTTTGACACTTTGTCAGAGTACTTGGCAGTTCTAGGCTTTTGGTTTGGTTTTTGATATCCAAATTTAGTTTTGAAAAGACCACTAGACTCCTTGTGATGTACTCTAGCTATGGGTCAAATTTAGTATCAGTTTGTGACAAAGGAACATGATTCGACTTGTTTAGGCTACGCAAAGGGCAATCCCCCTAAGTCTGTTTTAGTTATTTTACCTTAAGCCGTTTTTGGCACTTTTCACCCAATTTTTGAACTTTTTTGACAAAAATTCTTCAGAGACTTTTGTTCACAATGGTCTCTACTACACATTGGAAAAGTTTCTGTCCAAAAATTTCTCAGGGATACATGGATTGCGATCCATGTTCCACCACTTTTGGATCTGAATTTTTGGTGTGATGATAACTTGTAATGTTTGTAGCCTGATCCACAAAAACTTTTGAATTTGGATGAGTTTTGCCCTACCAAAACTGATTTCTACAGTTTGCTGTGACAATGTTGAGAATGAACTGTTTTTGGCTCTTTTGACCACTTTTTGCAACTTTTTTGCATTTGGTTCTTTTGGGAAAAGTGTTTGTCTATGTCTCCGCTACCTACTGCTCAAATCTCAGCCAAAAAAAATTTCAAATTTTTTTCATGAGGTACATGGATCGCGATCCATGTTCGACCTCATTTTTTACATGAAACTTGGTCAACTTGTAGTCCATGTTATGTTGACACTCTTCCTCAAATCTTTTTGAATTTGGCCAACTTTTTCCTAGTCAAAAGTGAGTTTTTTTTGTCTGCCCTGTGGTTTTTTATTAGTTTCTGTATTTGGTTATTTTGACCAACTTTTTTCAAATTTTTGATATGGTCCCATTTGGCAAAGTTGTTCCACTAGTTATCAGGGATGTACTTGTCAAATATGAGTCTCAAATGTCAAAAGGTACATGGATCTCGATCCTTGTTTGACAACATTTTTTCATGAATTTTGTTGTGCTGGTTCTGTATTCCCTGTAGAAGACAAATCTCACCCCTTTTTAAATTTGGATCCCAAAAAGTTGAAAAATCCCAAAATTTGTGTGTGAAATGTCTATTTTGTTGTTTTTGGCCCTAATAATCAATTTGGATGTGATTTTTGAGTTTTTCTTTCAAGCAAACTTGATCAAAGATATCCCATTGATGCACAACGTCACTAATCACTTTTTTTCCAGAAATGGTCTTTGGGGGGTACATGGATCGCAATCCATGTTCCTCCACAGAATCTAGCCAGACTTTCCAGATTGCTCCTAGACAATTTGCTAATACCCTTGATCCACAAATGTTTGAATTTGGATCGCTTTTGAGGTCTCTACCATCAAATTTTTAGAATTTTTCAGTTATGGTCATTTGGGCCAAAATATGGTTTTCACCCTTTTTTCCCTCAATCTTTTAGTCCAATTTTGATGGTGGTAGTTTCTACTTACCCTACTCCTAAGTACTGAAATGAAACATGAAACAAAAACAAACAAAATGGTACAAAGTAAAGTTGAAATGAAATACGGAAAAACACTCGGAAATTTGCCATGATTTTGGCAGTGAATGTATACCAAAGTGTGGCTTTTTCTATTGAGACACTAAGTGTCTGTTTTTCATGCATTTTTTGGTGAGTTTTTAGATTTTGCTCAAAATACAGGGGAAAATGGTTCGGCGTTTGACATTTCAGGTGTAGGAGATGTTTGCTTGGGATGTTTTTTTGGCGAGTATTTTTCGACGAGCAGATTCCAAAAAGATTCTCCCCCCCCCCCCCCTCTCTCTCTCTCTCTCTCTCTCTCTCTCTTCTCTCTCTCTCTCTCTCTCTCTCTCTCTCTCTCTCAGGTGTGTGTGCTTTGCCGGTGGTTGTATGCGTTTAAAAAAAAAGGAGAATGCTTATGGATGAATATCAAGATGAGACAGTAGAGGATGAATTTCTCTCCTCCTTAACGGAGCATGATGTAGCAATAGAAGACATGCTTCAAGGGCAGGTAATTGAAGTTGACAGGCAAGTGGTGTTGGTAGAACTTGAAGGGAAAATTGATGAGGGAGATCTCGATGATGCTGGAATTGAGTGCTTTGCAAGTGAGAAGGCAAACATGGAGCCAAAAGTGAAAGTGCTTCCTATGCTCCAAGTACGCTCTATGACAGGTGATAAGGATGCCCAGACTGTGCCCGAGATTTCCAAGGAGATTTGTGAGTGGTGGTTGAAAGGTATGCTCATAAGTGCAGCTTGAAGTCATTTATTGAGCAGGTACAGGATTTGCTTGAGGAGGATCTCGCTTTACATGGTTGGGAGGGTGGGTTAAGTATGTTAAGTATGTCAGGTCTGTTCAATGCGAGCGATGGTGCAGATATGTCATTGGCTGGTGAGCAAGATGGTGCTCTATTTGATGTCTTTAGGGATGCTTTGTTGCAAGTGGGCAGTATGCCATTGGGTGCATGGAGTGGTAGGAGTATACTATTGGCAGTTTGGGTGTGCGGTTGGCTATGTGCCTTGGTGTGGCACTATGCAAGGGTATTACAGGTGGGTGGAAGATACCAATGTAAGGTGTTTGATCCAGGCGGATGAGGACAGGTAAAGCGGGGGGTTGGGCAACCCGCAAGTGCAAATGTGGCGGGTGATAGATGCTAGGTTTGGTACATACGTTAGGTGCTTTTGTAATGTGCAGAGAGTTTTTTTTGGTGTGGTAGTTTTTTTTAGTGCAATAAGCCTATTTGTGGTTGAACATAAATGTTCAGCAAGGGGGTGGGAAATGATGGTGCAACCAAAGTTGGTCCATGCTAAGAAGTGTACAATGCAATGATTTGTATGCTGACAGGTGCATGGTAGAGGGCTAAATCCAGTGTGGGAGACCTCAGCAGGACAGTGGCAACGGAAATGCATGCTTAAACTTTTTTTTAGGCCGGGGGGGGATCCAAAGTGAGATAATGATGACGACGAGGCAAGGTGTTTGAAATGCGTGAAATGTGTCCCGAAATGTGGTATTCGAGATGCTCTAGAAGCTTGTCCAGACGGCTCGTCCAACTGGGCTTCGGTGTGAAAGATATGTCAGTCCGAAGTTAGAAGGCTTTGCAGATTCCCGACGGACGGGACAGGTACATATATGTGGCCATAACTAGGATCAGTGGATACACGTGAAGTGTTTGAGCTATTGAGCATGCCGATCTTTTTGGATTGCCATTCGGAGCTCAGACGGACAAGTTATGGCCTATGGAATATTTTTTGGGGGTCGTGTATGTGCTCATTGGGCCACGTTGGTAGGCGCGTCGACAGAAGTTTTTTTGAGCTCGCTAGAGTTCTGAAAAATCACATGCAAGGTGGGGAGTCAACCACAAAACTTGTGGGTCGCCGATCGAAGTCATGGACATCGAAATACATCCAATCCCAATCGGCAAGCGATTACGGTGAGAAGGGATTGGATGTCTTTTTTTCATTTCTTGAATGGGTTTTCCGAAGCCATGGTGTAGAGTTGTGGAGAAGTGCGAGGATTTGGGGCTGGTATGTAGAGATCTTATGTGGTGTGATCGGAGAGATTATACGACAGGTACAACTATGCACAAGCACCCACACTGTGGAGAGCCCATGTCTAAAAGCCTCCTTGGCTATAAGTGCAAAAGCAAAAAGTTGGCCCTTAACTTTGGTGGAATGAGCTTCAAAAGCAAAAAGAGGAGAAGTGAGAAACAAAACAAAAAATACCTCAAAGAGACAGTGGCACCTAGCGCTATGGCTAAAAAAAGAAAGCTTTTTTTCCCTTGTTAAAGCTAGGAGGTGAGGTGGAAAAAAAAAGAGGAGGGACAGCGTTTTCGAGAGGAGCCTTTTTCTTGGGGAAGGAGGAGGAGAATGGAGAATTGAGAAAAGAGAGAGACTTCGTGCGCTTGGTGTCGACACACATTGTCCGTGAAGGGGTTCGAAAGAGCGAGGGTCTTGTAGAAGAAGGAGCTAGCGAGGGCTACCAAGAGAAAACGTTGTTGCCGAAGGGAAGCCAAGGGTGAATTTTTCCGTCGAGGTTTGTGCCGACGGATTCGTTTTGTCGAGGGAGGTGTGTGACCCTCTGTATGAATCGGTGATGGCCATGGTGTAGCCTTGAGCACGGTTCATGGAGTTTGTACATGGTGGTTCCTTTTGAAGGAGAAGCTTTCACTATTGGTTTTGGCATCGTCTCTCCCCCTTCCCCCCTTTTCTTCTTTGCTCGTCTCCAAGGAGTGTGGTGCCGGCGTGAGTGAGCGTGTGTATCCCCCTGGGCCCCCTCTGTGTGAGAGAGAGAAAGAGAGAGAGGTGTTGAGTTTTGGAAGAGCTTGAAGCGGGCAATATTGGTGTGATCTCATTGTTTAGCGACTCTGTAGGTCATGTGTGCGTTGGGCGAAGTGCAGGCGAGGCCCTCCTAGTGTGAGTTGGTTTTTTTGAAGGTGTTTTTGAGAGGACAGGGGTGTTGTGAATACCCTGAGCTATATAGGGGCCATTGCGTGTGTGTCGGGTGTGTTCCCTATTCCCTCTCTCCAGCGTGAAGCTCTATTGGCCTTACAAGATGCCACCGAGGACATTTTGGTGCAGTTGTTCCAAGATGGCGTATCTTGTATGGTGCATGCTAAGCAAGTTACTCTAAAAAATACAGATCTAGCTCTAGCGATCAATCTGAGGAATGAAGGGTGTCTTCATAAGAATTAGTTTCCCTATGTACCTCTATTAATGAGATTTGTGATCTTTCCATATAATATGAACGAATCGATTTTCTACCATTCAGTGTAACTCTAATAGTTTATTGTGTACTTTTTGTTGTTTAAGTATTTGAATTACTGAAGTTGTTAGATTTCACCTCCTCGACCATCCAAGCACCCACTGGATGTGGGATGCCTATCGTGAAAAATTTTGCAAAAAGGAGTCATTTCGGGTGGGTACGGAGACTGTGGGACCGCCAGAATGCACGACGATGACCAGAAGCACCAAATGGGCCACAAAAGGCCATGTGCACTATGGTGCGCATGGGCGAGTTTTGACGCTAGTCATCGACGTGCATTTTGGCAGTCCCACGGTCTCCGTACGCACCAGAAATGGCTCCGTTTTGTAAAATTTTCACAGGTAGGTATCCCATGTCCGACGGGTGCTTGGATGGTCGAGGAGGTGTGAACGCGTTGTAAAAAAAATATTTATTGGCCAATATGTGCAATAGAAAAAAAAGCACAAGAAGTGACAAAAAAAAAAGACAAAGGACAAAATTATTGTATATTGCTTTAGATATTACATCATGGCTGGTTGGTTTTCTTGTAAATTACATCTATAGGCATAGGGTGAATGGTAGATTGACACCAAAGGTTTTGACAATATCCTCTTGGTTTGTCACCCCTTGACCTAGGCTTAAGGCACAATGGGAGAGGACTGACCCACGGTGCTTTCCTATAAAGGCATACAATGCCGTCTCTCGGTCCACCAAGATACACTTGTGAGCATTAAGGGTAAGGGAATCTTTAGCAAGGATGACACTTAATGCTTTACACTTGAGCAGCTCCGCAGAACCATGTTTGGAGAGAAACTCGAAGAACGGATGGCCCCAGATGGCCAAGGTAGTACCACAGGGAGGTATCTCTACCCATAGGAACATTGCGCGAACCTCCAGTACGCATTGCAAACTTATCAACATGGTATGCGGTCTGCAAAAAATTTTAAACAACTACAACACTTGCTATAGGGTACAGTAGACTATCAATAAGGTTAAAAAGTGGTTACCTCAGTTTCTTCATCCATCTCTTCAAGAGTTTCCCTTGTAAGGTCGATGCTAGAGTGATCTTCTCCACCCATAATGATCAACGGTTTGTGTGGATGAAAAGCACTTTTTGGGATGCTTTCATAAAATGAGGCACATGATTTGATTTCCATAAGTGTATTTGCCACGGTTTGTACCAAATTCTGTTTGTTTTCACTAGGGAGGAATGAGAGGCTCAGTGGGAGACCTTGGTCTTCAAAGTCAATTTGAAAGTGAACCTTCTCTTGCTTTCCACTGGGATCTTTCATGCCCGCATAGATAGCGATCACTGAGAGAGACTCATCTTCTCTGAGTCCTAGTGTCTTTGCAATCTCATCCACCACCACTGCATGCAAAGTGAGAATTTGAAGGTCAGAAACTTCCTTCAACACCTTGTCTCCCTCTATCATCCGATCTTCCTCCCTAGTGTAGTTGGGATCTTGCAGAAGGACGAGTGCTATAGATGCTTCATCCTGCTCATCAACCTATAAATCCATTTGATTCCTCCACAATGGTTATAGGACGTTTTTGGTTGGCATTTTCCTTTGATTTTCCCTTCTCCATGCCCTCAAGCACAAGCAAGACCAGAACCATGTCCCAAGAGATGAAATGAGTGCATATGCACCCCATGCCCAAGTCTATGAGGTCATCCTCATCCTCTGTCATATAGTCCCACTCAATAATCCCTTTTATAAACCTCAACAAGCGATAACAAAATTTTTTGTCAACCGCATAAAGGTGTTTGAGAAAATCCAATGGCAACCACGCCATGTTGGATCCCTTGAAGACTATTGCATATTCTTCCATGAGCTCCACCATGTAGTCAAGAAAGCTTTGGAATCCCTCTACATGAAGGTTAGCAATGGCATGCATGGCTATCGTCCCCTCAAACACACTGACTAGTTCATGTGCACGATATCTGCAATCCTATCTTCTGTAGTTGTGTGAGAAGTGCATCAGAAGATGTTGACATGGGTCTGTTCGCAAAGAAGATGGGAAGAGATCTGAAAGATAGTGTTTTGTGAATGTGAGAAATGAAGTTTAAAACCTAGAAAGTCACTTTTATACTCAATGTCACTTTTTAAAAGCACTTAAAATTAACGTCAAATTAACTTAAAATCATAATTATAAACAAAATCACGTGACAAGCCATTGAAAGACACCAACATTGAAAAAGTATTCACACTCCATATTTAAAAACTTGCACATTTCAAACAAAATCTTGGACAAATTAAAAATGAAAAAGAGATTCAAAACACCATATGTATTCATGGGAGCAAAATCGCTTCAATTACAAGCTTTTACATTAACACATCGTGAAAAACCAATGTTTTCACACAGAAAACTTTTCTCTTTTTTGGAACAAACAACCTTTTCATTGATTACAAAAACATATTGATTGGGCAAAGTATATCTAAGATTAAGATACTCGCAAAGGTGACTGAGATTTCAGTCGTTATTCACCGAGATGTCGTGCACTGCATTGTCGTGGAGGCATATTTGCAGATCAATTGATACTCTAGGAGCAACATCAGAGTCTAGTGCCTCCCATTCTCCCTTCGTCAGCTTCCATCTTCTATAGGGAAAGACAATTGACAAGATTTGCTTCGCAATATGGTATCTGCACGCCACATTCTTAGCAATTACAGAGCACTTGATTGTATCTCCTTGGTGGTTGACCACCTTAGTCTCCCATCAAACTGTAAGGAAGCCATTGATCGTACTTCCCCCTTTGCAAGTCCACATTGTTGGTGTCTTGTGAACACTCTGCAGTCGAAAGATAAACATAAACACATGAAGGGACATAAACCAAGTTAGGGAAGCTTTGTGGGAACCATTGGTGCACTTCATTGTTGAATGCACAACCGCCTCGATTCTCCTTTTGGTTGATGTGATCAAGGCACTATCAGGCTTAGGCCATTCCATGCTCTGCAAGGTTGGTGGATGAACCGAAGAAAGATTACCATACCCAGTTTTCCTAGGCGTTACATAAGTATGGTTATTTAAAAAAAAAAGGTCCCGTGAGACAAGCTCCGTGGATGGACAACCATCATAGAGTAGCTTGCCAAGGTCAATGTGGATGGTCTCAAAAGTTCCTATGAAGGACTCTATTGGCTCCCACTCTACCAAAATGGATGGGAATACATCTGCAAACATGAACAAGCAATGAAAACCTTATAGACATCAAAGCAATATATACAGCAAAAATAAAAAATATACAATCTAAAAACTTGACAGAGGAGTGAAATTACAGTTTGCAAGAAACCTCGATGGAGCCACTACTGTCTCTAGCTTCAGTTGTGAAGCAACATACACATGTTGCACCTTTGCAAGTTGCTTGCCGTCATGGGTTTGCTTGAACTCCATGATCCTTCCCTTCCAATGGTGTGCTCAAGAAGCTATGTTTCTCCTTGAGACCTTGTGTGCACCTTTTGAGCTGGGTTGCATTGTCACCCACATCAATCGTTTGAACTCCATCATCACCCAACATCCACTATCGTCTTCTACATTGATACATGAAATGGAGTCAATGACACTCCTAGGTCATCGAGTACCTGATGATTCCATGGGGAATAGTGGCACAACCTATAGATAAACACTTATGATTAGACATTGCACATCCATGTTCTCAGTTGTATAGAGCAAGATTCTTGATGGTACACAAAGAATCGAAGGATGCCACTTACTGCTATACTGCTCCACCTACTTGTTGGCTTAATGGGGAAGATAATGTTGCAAAGCTTGAGAGGAGACTAAATCCTCTCTAGAGAGCACAATGGAGAAGGAGCAAGAAACCTGTTGAGGAAACAAAGTGGGATGATCTAGCACAAGGATATGCTGCGGATCTTCTGCTTTAGGTAGAGCTGTTTAGTGAGACTCATGGAGAAATGGATAGCTTCATCTTGAGGAGAATCCAGCAAGCTTGAGGAGAATGCATTAAGCTTGAGGAGGGAAAGGAGGTTCAAAATTCTGTTGCAGAGCTTTTGGGAGGGAAAACTGAAAGGAAGGAAAGAGAAGCAACTCTTGCAAGGTGAAGTGAAGATAAGTGAGAGATGGTACAGGTGGGGAGAGAGGGAGACACTTTTTTGGAGGGACCCCTTTTAGGAGAGAGGGGGGAGAAGCTGACAGCCACTAGAGAGAGAAAGGATTGGTTTTTACTCAACTGTTTAGAGAAAAGTTCAATTTTTTGAATTTATAAGAGATTTTCTCTTTATATTTTATAAAAGAGTACAAGTTGGACCACTTACTTTTAGGCCTTGCCATACCCACCATTTCGGTCCACATGGCATCCACCCATTTTTCCCTTCCATAATCTCCTTTTTAATCCCATGGCAAATAAAGAGGCCCCCTTAGACCCCATTCCCTTCCCAATGCTTAGACACTTGATTTGTGTATTTCACAATCTCCTGAACGTATAGACCAAAGGCATGGGATTTATCATTGTATGAATGGAGCCCACAATGCTGGCTATAATATTGTAACTTACTCTGGCCTACGGCCAATTGATGATCAAATGATCATGGAATGACATGTTTTTTTCTATTGTTTAAAGTGTACAGTGCTTGCTCAATTTAAGTCTTAAAGTTTAAAGTCGTTTTTGAAAATTGTGCCATAGATTATTTCATAATCATTGAAAAAAAGTTGCTACAACAATTTCAGAGTTTGACAGCCAATTGATGATTAAATGATCGTGGAATCACATGTTTTTTTCCATTGTTCAAAGTGTGCAATGCTTGCTCAATTTAAGTCTTTAAGTCTTTTTCAAAAATTGTGCCATAAATTATTTCATATTCAGTTCCAAAATTGTTCTTAAAGCAATTTCAAAATTTAAGGGTCATACACATTTCATGTTGCTAACATGCGATTCTTTCTATGCGTAATTTTATGTGGTAAAAGCGCACATTTGTAAGGCCCCCATTATGAGGAGAAGCCATCGTGCGTGAAGGAAAATCACTCACTGGAAACCAAAATTTTCACGGACAAGAATCAGGGGCATTTTTTTCGCCGGAATATTCTTTTTCGCCGGAATATTATGGCCGGACGGCAACCGGAAAGTGGTCGGAAAACAACCGGTCGATTGGCCGATGGCCGGTAGTCAATGGCCGATGGCCGGTGGTCGGAAGTCAATGGCCGGTGGCCGGTGGCCGAATTCAAAAGCGGACTTGTCTTCTCAAGGGCGGCCACAAATGGGCGGATTGGAGGGTCCGATTTGGACTTATTCGCACAAGGGCGGCTACACATGGCTGTCTCTCATAAGAGAGGGCAGTCCTTTTGGCCTATAAAAGGAGGCCATTTCTACACACATTTCATAGTGTGAAGTTGATGCAACAAGGTGAGTGTGAGGTGGTGAGAGTGAAGCAAGGCAGGAGCTCCATTAAGGGTATAATCCCTTTGTAAACTACTTCTTGTTTTGAAGTACTAAAGCCATTGAGTGGGTGCTTTCCCGTGGACGTAGCCCACATTGGGTGAACCATGTATATCGTGTGTACTCTCTCTCTCTCTCTCTCTCTACTCTATAATCTCGTGTATGTAAATCTGTCTCTCTCCATTAAGTAATCTACTCAATTATCTATTTAGCTACGTCTTATATCCTAACAACTGGTATCAGAGCAAGGTTTGCTCGTAGCTAAATTATCTCAAGGAAAGGATTCCTTGAATTGAGTGGGAGTTATGGCGGAGGAAGGGAAGCTCAAGATTGAGAAGTTCAACGGCAAAAACTACCGACATTGGAAGATGCAGATTGAAGACTATCTCTACCAGAAGGACCTCTATTTGCCACTAGGCGGTCTTGCGAAGAAGCCCGCAACAATGGCAGATGAAGCATGGATTGTCCTTGATCGAAAGGCACTGGGAACAATTCGGTTAAGCTTGGCGTCAACGGTGGCCTTCAATGTTTCGGAGATGAAGACCACGGAGGACTTGATGAAGTCACTTGACGACTTCTACGAGAAACCATCGACATCCAATAAGGTATTTCTTATGAAGCGCTTGTTCAATCTAAAGATGGCAGAGAATGATTCAGTTGCAGAACACCTAAATGACTTTAACACAAACATAAGTCAACTTCGATCAGTGAAAATCAATTTCGATGACGAAGTGCGAGCTCTCCTTATACTATCATCTCTACCGGATAGTTGGGACAGCCTTGTGATGGCTGTAAGTAATTCTATCTCTGGCACAAATACTCTTAAGTTTGATGATGTTGTGGGTGTTCTCCTAAGCGAGGAAATGCGAAGGAGAAGCACAGGAGAATCATCAAGTGCTGCACTATCAGTGGAAACAAGAGGAAGGCTTAAGGAGAGGTTCAAAAACCAAAAGGGTCATGATCGCTCAAGGCGGAGCAAGTCACGCACAAAGTCAGCTCTTGAATGTTGGAACTGCGGCAAGAAGGGCCACGTCAAGAAGGATTGCTGGTCCAAGAAGAAGAAGGAGATAGAGTCTCAAGACAACAAGCCAACATCGGAGGCCAATGTGGCAGGTAAAGTAGAGCAAGATGCTCTAATTCTCTCATTAGACAATGTGTCTAATTCCTGGATAGTAGATTCCGGGGCTTCATTCCATGCGACACCACACAAGCAACATTTCCAAGACTACACCAAAGGTAATTTTGGGTATGTATACTTGGGAGATGATGAAGCTTGTGAGATTGTCGGCAAAGGTACAGTTTCTGTCAAAACTACTAACGGAAATGAATGGAAGCTTAAAGATGTTAGGCATGTTCCTTCTCTTCGCAAAAATTTGATCTCTACAGGACAATTGGACGATGAAGGTCACAACATTGCATTCGGAAACAAACGGTGGAAGATCTCAAAGGGATCTTTGGTGGTTGCCAAGGGTGAAAAAGTCGGTACACTTTACTTGTGTACTTTTAGCACGCAACCTTCAGCTTGTGCAGCAACTACAGAAGTTGACAATGCGGTGTGGCACTGCCGACTTGGGCATATGAGTGCCAAAAGAATACAAATCCGTCAAACAAAGAAGCTTCTACCAGGTTTGAAAGAAGTGGACTTAGAGTTCTGTGAAGATTGTGTTTATGGTAAACAAAAGAGGGTAAAATTTCAAAAATCAGGAAATGAAACAAAAAATAAAAAAACTTGAGTTGGTTCATTCTGATGTTTGGGGTCCTGCAAGTACACCATCACTTGGTGGCTCATTGTACTATGTAACATTCATAGACGATGCGACTAGAAAAACATGGGTTTATGTCATGAAGAATAAATCCGATGTATTTTCCATATTTCAAAGGTGGAAAGCCTTTGTGGAGAATGAAACAGGTACCAAGGTTAAATGCCTCAGATCTGACAATGGAGGCGAATATTGCAGCCAAGCTTTTGAAAGCTTTTGTGCTAGCAATGGCATTCGGAGGCAAAGGACAACCCCAAGGACACCTCAACAAAATGGGATTTCGGAAAGGATGAACAGGACAATCATGGAACGAGCACGAAGCATGCGGCTACATGCAAGCCTACCGCTTGAGCTTTGGGCGGAAGCTGTAAGTACGTCTGTGTACTTAATCAATCAGTCACCCTCAACGGCATTGGATGGGGGAGTTCCAAAAGAGGCATGGACAGGTAAACCTGTGAATTATGTATTTCTCAAAGTGTTTGGGTGTGAGGCTTTCATGCACATAGATAGAAGCCTAAGATCAAAGTTAGATGCAAAGTCCAAAAAGTGTTTCTTCATTGGCTATGGAGAAGGAGACTTTGGGTATCGCCTATGGAATCCTGAAGATGGTAAAATCTTAAGGAGTAGGGATGTAATTTTTAACGAACAAAATATGTACAAAGATTACTTGGAAAGAAAACAAACAAAAGAAACAGGTGATGAGTACATGGAGCTTGAGGACGGTGAAGACTCAAGGACTGCAAACGGTGACAATGTACAACAACGTCAACCAAATGAGGAGCCTCAACCTATTCCCCGAAGATCTACAAGAGCAAGTAGACCTCCAGAAAGGTTTGCTCCTTCCTTCAACCATCTCTTGATCTCAGATTCTGGAGAGCCGGAATCATATGAAGAAGCTATGCAACATGAATCCAAAGAAGAATGGACGAAGAGCATGCAAGTGGAGATGGACTCACTACATCGCAACCAAACATGGGAGTTAGTTGAGTTGCCTAAAGGTAAGCGGGCACTTCAAAACAAATGGGTGTACAAGCTAAAGGAAGAAGAAGGTGGGAAGAAAAGGTACAAGTCTAGGCTTGTGGTAAAAGGTTTTTCTCAAAAGAAAGGTATTGACTTCAATGAAATATTTTCTCCTGTTGTAAAAATGAACTCAATTAGGCTTGTCTTAAGCCTTGTGGCTGCTCATGATCTAAATCTCGAGCAAATGGATGTAAATACGGCATTCCCTCACGGTGACTTAGAGGAGGAAATCTACATGCTTCAACCAAAGGGGTATGAAGTAAAAGGTATGGAGAAAATGGTTTGCAGATTAAAGAAGAGCTTGTATGGTTTTAAGCAAGCATCAAGACAATGGTACTTGAAGTTTGATCGATGGATGTTGGATCATGGATTCACAAGATGCAACTCGGATCACTGCGTCTACACGAAGAATTTGGGAGATGGGAAATTCATCATCCTAATGTTGTATGTTGATGACATGTTGATTGCAAGTGCTAACATGCAGGACATCAAAGACCTAAAAGAGGAGTTGTCCAAATCTTTTTCAATGAAAGATTTAGGTGCTGCAAAGAGGATACTTTGTATGAAAATATCAAGGGACAGGACGAAGAAGACAATAAAGCTATCTCAAGAAGATTACATCAAGAAGGTACTAGAAAAGGTTTGCAATGCAAAATGCAAAACCAGTTTCTACACCTTTGGCTGGTCATTTTAAACTAACGAAGGATATGTGTCCAAAGACACAAGAGGAGATAGCCTATATGTCTAAAGTTCCATATGCTGCAGCGGTAGGTTCTCTAATGTATGCTATGGTCTGGACAAGGCCAGACATTGCACATGCAGTGGGAGTTGTGAGTAGGTTCATGGACAACCCAGGTAAAGAGCATTGGCAAGCTGTGAAGTGGATACTTAGGTATCTAAAAGGGACAACAAAAAATGCTTTGTATTTTGGAGGAACTGATATTTTTCTAGAAGGGTATGTTGATGCAGATATGGCAGGTGACAAAGAAATTCGAAGGAGCACTACTGGCTATGTGTTCACGGTTGGAGGCACAGCAGTAAGTTGGGCTTCAAAGCTGCAGAAAGTGGTTTCACTTTCTACCACGGAAGCAGAGTATGTAGCAATGACGGAGGCAAGCAAAGAAATTCTGTGGCTTCACAGATTCTTAGAAGAGATTGGATTCAAGCAAGACAATTGTGTCTTGTACAGTGATAGCCAAAGCGCTATCCATCTTGCGAAGAACTCAGCCTTTCATTCAAGGACAAAGCACATTGAGGTGAGATATCACTTCATACGCACTCTTTTGGAAGAGGGACAACTAAAGCTAGGAAAGGTGCATACAAGTGAAAATCCTGCAGACATGTTTACAAAGGTGGTCAACAAGGAGAAGTTGAGCTTTTGCTCATCTTCAATCGGCATTCAAGGATAAGAAGCCAGAATGGAAAGCAATCATAGGTTTGGTTTGGAGATCAGTCTCCAAGTGGGAGATTGTTAAGTATGGAGCCTGATTTACCCTTGAATTTTATGTGGTTAAAAGCGCACATTTGTAAGGCCCCCATTATGAGGAGAAGCCATCGTGCGTGAAGGAAAATCACTCACGGAAACAAAATTTTCACGGACAAGAATCAGGGGCAACTTTAAAGGCCTCGGGGGCAAAGGCCCCCGAGAATTTTTTTTCGCCGGAATATTCTTTTTGCCCAATATTATGGCCGGACGGCAACGGAAAGTGGTCGGAAAACAACCGGTCGATTGGCGATGGCCGGTAGTCAATGGCGATGGCCGGTGGTCGGAAGTCAATGGCGGTGGCCGGTGGCCGAATTCAAAAGCGGACTTGTCTTCTCAAGGGCGGCGGCCACATGGGCGGATTGGAGGGTCCGATTTGGACTTATTCGCACAAGGGCGCTACACATGGCTGTCTCTCATAAGAGAGGGCAGCCCTTTTGGCCTATAAAAGGAGGCCATTTCTACACATTTCATAGTGTGAAGTTGATGCAACAAGGTGAGTGTGAGGTGGTGAGAGTGAAGCAAGGCAGGAGCTCCATTAAGGGTATAATCCCTTTGTAAACTACTTCTTGTTTTGAAGTACTAAAGCCATTGAGTGGGTGCTTTCCCGTGGACGTAGCCCACATTGGGTGAACCACGTATATCGTGTGTACTCTCTCTCTCTCTCTCTCTCTCTCTCTACTCTATAATCTCGTGTATGTAAATCTATCTCTCTCCATTAAGTAATCTACTCAATTGTCTATTTAGCTACGTCTTATTTCCTAACAGATCTAAGTGATTTGGCAAGGTTGTAACAGGATGAATCAGACAATGATTGAGAGTCGTTGAGCTACAAGGAATGCAAGAAACTATGTCCAAATCTTTTGCACGGAACACACTTTTTAGGTCCTTTGGTACCACGAAGGGGTCTCCTCCTTTAAAGGTTGCAGATTTGATATTGGTGCAATACATGCATGTCAGATCCTTACAAGTGTATAGATAGAATCCAAACAACAAACAAATAGCCATTTGCACTAATGATGTTGTTATTATTCTTGGGGTGCAAAGTAGACTGGAACGATCGACCTAGCACGGGAGGAGTTGGCAAGGGACGACTAGCAGAACAAGTTCACACTCAAGAGGAAAATGAAGGAGAGCCTCCGTGCAAGAAGGGCTTCACTTATCTCCTCAAAGAGATAGCAATCCTTGAGCAATTGGCTAGCCAAGGCATCGAACTCGCCAACCAAGGAGACACTGCACAATCGTTGCTCGCTCAATGCGAAGCTGACAATATTGGATTGAAGCAGAAACTAGCAAGATATGAATCAAAGTTTGGATTCTTAGAAGAAGATATATCGCAAGCAAGCACAAGCGGATCCATGGGAATAGATGAGTTTCACTTTTTGGAGATCATGGGAGATTACACCCAAGATTACACTTTTTGGAGATCATGGGAGATTACACCCAAGATCTAAGCTAGATCTTCTCTATGCACATCCCATTCTTTTTGTAATTTCTCCTTTTGTAAAAGACCACATTTTTAGAAATAATCAAATTAATAAAATTACATCCTTTTGTAATTTCTCTTTTTGTCAGAGAGAGAGAGAGAGAGAGAGAGAGAGAGAGATCTAACACTCAAGAGATTCATTTGATTAATAATATTACTTATACATCATCTGGAGTGTCAATCACAGGCACCAAGTCATCTACTTCCTCTGCATCTAAACAATTTGGATCCACATCTTCAAGATCCCACTCAATTTCATCATCATAGTGGGATTCATTTGCAATTACTTTGTGGGTCTGAAAACATCCAAAGCTTTGCTTTGTAGCTTGTCTAGCTATCCTTGCTGGATTGTGAAGTAGTCACATATTGCAAAAGACATATACTAGATCTGCAGCCCGTTTAGGAATTAATAGATTTCTTTTCTTAGTGTGTACAAAGGCAAAAGATGACCAATTTTTCTCATGACCTCCATTAGAGGCACCCACGTACAAGACTCTTACAGCCACGTATTGTAGCTCTACTATTTCCCCACCATATTCTTTCCACCAAATATGTACACTCATTTTCTTGATTGCATCTCTGTGCCATGGATCTCCGAACATTCCTTCTTTGTTGGTGTAAGTTGTCTTCTATGTTTAAGCAACCATGCCATCTACATCACCCTCATTATTAGCATATTTATTGTGCATTTGAAACTTTGGATTGTGCACAAAGCGTGCTCCATGTAACGGGGCATGTAATTGATCCCAACGTTCTCAGCAAAAGAGACCATCATGTTTTTCTCTCTTACTACAAAGGACATACTATCTTTCAGCTTGCAAACAACTTCATGTATGTACCTGTAAACCCACCCAAATATGAATGCATCCTTGTCAACCAAGTGCACAAGATGCACGAAGGGCTTTATGACAGTGACAATTTTTTCCACATTTCTCCAGAACACAGCAGAGTTCACAAGCTAAAAGCACTAAGTGGCTGCGGACTTATAGCGGGGATACTTGTCAATCCATGTTCTGTCTGAAATTATTTCACGAAGGGCTGGCTTACCTATTGCAATGTATCAAGAACGTAATATGCTATTGCAAATCTTGTTTCACAAAATATCTGCAAATTCTTGCCAAATGATTTAGTTCTAAAAAGAGCATAAGTAAAGGCGTGCTCTCTAATGAACTTGACAAAATGATTAGTGTCTATTAAAGTCTATCTCATTGAGAACACTTTTTCAAAGTCTATGAGAAGCAAATTCAAAGTGTGGGCAGCACATGGAACCCATGTAAGCTCATGATACTTTCTTTCAATTGCACGCCCTACACCTTTATAGTTAGATGCATTGTCTATGACAATAGCAATAATATTTTTGGACCCTCCAGTTTTCAAAATTGCACGATCATAAATGTATGCTAAAAAATTGCTTTGTTTTTCTTTCAAAGATGTATCAATTGCTTCATTAAAAATGGATCCCCTATGACAAATTAAAGGATTTCTTTTGACAGTTTTTATATCCATAAAGATCAATTATACATCCGTATTGTGGTATGTACTTAAGCATTGTGCACTTCAAAATACTCTTTGATGAAGTTTTGCCTTTATCTAAATATTTTGTACGCATATTGTTGTAATTAGGTGCCACAAATTCTTTCTTCGTACTGCTCATCGAAGCATCTTTGAAGATAGGATTACAAATTACATTAAAGGGGATTCCACAAGTGACAAAGGCTCAAGTCCACTTGAGATGTAGCTCAAGCAACCATTGCTTGTCAAATGCTTGATGTAAAGTAGCAGTACTATATGCCTTTTCACCACTAACTGGTGCTTCACCGCATCCTTTTAAATGGGAAGTGGTAGGTGTGGGGTTTGAAGCACTAGATTCTTGATTATATGCAATAGTAGCATGGGAGCAACCTAAATCACTTCCAAATGTGAGTCAAACTCTACACAAGGTAAGCGATGACTATTTGGCTTGCAAAAATCACCTCCACTGCGAGCATTGCTCTACACGTGGCAGGCAATCAGTAGCTAAGTTTACTTAAGTTACTTTTAGGTGTGAGCATGGCTCTACATAAAGAAGTAACTACAAAATTAAATAAAATTAAATTACTTCCAAGTGTGAATTTTTCAACACATGGTAAGCACGGGCTAAATCTACTCTAACTAAATTATTTTTCACAAAATATATCATCTAATTTATATAATATCAAAATTAAATCCAATTTTGTATCTTTTCACTAAAATAACCTAACTTCTTTGGTTGTGGTTTTTAGAGTTCACCTTTAGGTTGAACTCAAGGCAACTAGTTCAATAAAGAAGCCTACAACGGAAAAAGGCTCGCAGTTAATATAAATATAGAACAATTTATTTTGATCGCACTATAGTTCGATTAGTTCGAGTTCGATCGGATTACTAAGTAATTAAACATATCGTAGTTTTACTGATGTGGCACCGTATTATACTTTTGTTTAATTGATGGTGTTGTATAATTCATCATTTAAAGTGTATTATACGTATGCCATATAATGTACAATGCAATTTAGCTAATCAGTGAAGGGACATTGAGGCCAGTGATGGGGGGGAGTGACCCATTGTTGGTGTTAGCAGCTAGACACACCCTACGGAGAATGATTGCTCGGTAAAATATTATTTTTTTGTAATTATTCTTTAATTGAGAAAACTCGACATTTCACCTTTGTAAATAGTGGGGCTTGCAGAAGCTTCCAGATTGTATCCCATTTTTGACATTTAGATTGAGTAGATGGTTAAATTGGAACCTTAGGGTTTGAGATTGTAAGGTATTTATACCACTTTTGACCTTAATGAAAAAACCTTTTGTCATTTAAAAAAAAAGTTATGTCTGTGTGAGTGAGCATACTGTGTACAAGAGAGAGTGAGAGTTTCATCTTGATGCTACACGCGCACCGGTGGTCGGAATCGAGTGCGGAGAAGTGTAGCATGTTGCCCTCGACGAGAACTACGCGTCGATACCTACATTGAGGGTGTACGGTCTGGTTTCACGAACTCGACCCTTGAGCTACATCTGGTGATTCAGTGAGCATACGTTGTCTATTTTCGCATTTCAGCATATCCACAGGTTCGCATTGAGTAGAGCTACACATTAAGCACTTTAGTTTTTGGAAATGACGACCTGCAAATTTTGACCAGACATCCTACATGATTTTGCACCAGGTGTTTAGGGTTGGGATTTTGGTTCATGGACCTTAGGGAGAGCGACCTATTGGTGTTAGTAGGGTCTCCTTCAAGTTCTGTGGCGTTTCAAGGACGTTTTGATGGGTATTTGGCTCTTGAAAGCGTTGTAGGAAATCTCCTCTTATGCACTCTTGAAGGCTGTAGCTTAGACATTGGGTAGAGACCTCTGTAGGAAGTAGTCGAGAGTCGGTCGAGTGTACCTATGCTTGCTTCCACGCGCCTGCGGGTCGATCTTCATCCTTAGCTGAAAAATCTTGTTAGGTAAGTTCTCGCTGTGCTGACGTGCGTCGCGACGTATCCGCCAACATTGGTGCCACTGCCGGGGACGAAAACCCTAGGTAGGTGACCGAGACTAGTCCTTGAGGATAGGGATTATCTGGCTTGCCGGAGTCTCGTTTTACATTTAGATAGGATCAAACGGTGGAGGACTCTCTAGGTCTTAGAGGGAGTCTAGGGAGCGTGTGTCTGGCCTAGATCCTTCGACTTATGTAGACTTAGGTAGTTTTAGGCATTAGTTGAGTTGTGGTGTAGAGAGTAGGAGTTGGATTGGTAGAGGTGGTGAAAGGATAGCTTGAGATTCCGGAGAGGCCAGGAAGCAACCGAGACACCAATATCACCATCTCACATGATGAGTAGGAGTAGGGTAAGTAGGACATCATGATTTATGATCTGGAGCAGTTCATGCATGTTATATTTGTTGTTAGGCTCATCACAAGGTTGTAAAAAACAGGAAAGAGTGTTTGAAAGCTGAAGTGAAGTTCAAAAGTTTCTGTGAGTGTTTCTAAGAGAGCAGCAGAGCATAAGGAGCATTTCTGTCAGGAAAAAATTAAATTTTTAGCCAGGAGACATCCTACGCGTAGGATGTCTATAGGGTGATCTGGTGAAAATTTTGAAATTCTAAGTTGACCAGTTGTTCAGAAGGTAGGTTTTACCCTATTTTCACCTGGAAAGTGGAAGTGGACCATATCTTGACAGGATAAGGCCAAGTAGAAAGGAAATTGCCAGACATCCTACCCAAATTGTGCCAAGGCATTATTTTAAGACCAAACCATAGGTGGCTACATGAGCATGATCTGCATGATTTATTGAGTGCCTGAAGAAGTTGTCACCTCAGTTGGGTGAGAAAATTGGGTTTTAAGCAAACTTTAGCATTTTTGACTGAAAAAGGCTAGGATGGCTAAAATTGGGGTCTTTTGAAATCCAAACTAAAATCTAAGCATAGCATTGGGTTGCAGACATCAAGGGGAAGCTGTGGCTCAAGTTTGGTGTTAAACAGATCATATTGACATCCTACGTGTAGGATGTGTTCTGTGTGATTTAGCACTCCAAACCCAGCTTTGAGCATACCAAAGTGATAAGCACCTTGAGGGGAGTCTGTGATTTGCATTTGAAGCTTGCTACATGTAGAATGTCTAATGCATGAAATTGAAGCCTGAAGCTAGCTGTAGCCATAGTAGGGTGTTGTATAGCCTAAGACAAGCCTCCTAGTCAATTTTGGTCCAAATTGGAGTTGATTTGACTGGTCAGACCAACATCAGGCTGCTGGAACAGATTTCTGATCAATTGACCAGCTTGTAGGTGTCCAAATCAAAAAGTAAAAACAGTTGTGGACTCAGCATCAAGGGGAATCTGTAGTGAAAAATCCAAGAAAAACAGAGTAGATAGATATCCTACGTGTAGGATGTCTACAGGGGCTTAGTGAAGAGAAAAGTTGACTGAGGACATAGAGTGATGTTCCAATTGACTTAAGAGTTCCAGAAATTCTTTCAAAAGTAAAATTGGACCTTGTTTGACCTTTTGATGGAGCAAAGACGGAATTAAGACTTTCCATGTAAATTGACCAACATCCGAGGGAAGTACAGTTCCAGATTAGCAGACCTAACCCAGAACATTAGAAGTGTATAAAATACAGTAGTGGTTGAGGTTAACCCTCCAGTTATACCAATCATTACTAAGACCACCTCTAGCGGTTAAATGCTTTGATTCGATTGCCAAAATTAAACGCTTGTGTACAGGTATATTCAGCAGCAAAGCAAGAAGTTGTGCGGAAACTGATCCTTTACCAGGTGAGTGGTTGGATTTGTTATAAATTGCATTGCTAAGTTTGATGAATTTAAGATTAGGAAGACACATTCTTAGAGAGCAAAAGGTGGAAGGTGATCGGGGTAGCTTAGTATCCACCGAGGAGAGTGTAACTCAGGCAAGGCTAGATCCACTAGCACCAATCATTGAGGAGGGTAGTGATACCAACACTTCATCAGACAAGTCCTTCTTCATGATGGGTAGTCAATAACCAGAAGGTTTCTCCGATGAAGGACCAATGCTAGGAGGAAGCACCTCCCAAAATCCTTTGAACGATTCCAAGTTCACTATAATCTTCTTAGAAGGAACAAACTCGAGGGGAGTTCTAGTTTATTCTGACTATCGAGGACGCAAGTGTATTTGTATTGAAGAAATACCTGCTCAGAGATTGGAAATAATGTGAGTCTATGATGATGGAGATAGATTCCGAGACGAAAAGGGGAACCACTATCTGATAGTTAGTAACCCTCAGGATTACAATAGATATGGAGATAAAGTGGCAAAAGGAAAAATGGTCTCAGAAACTCAGGAACCACCTCCAAACATTGATCGACCTGGAGCTCTTTTTATGTATGATAAGAAAACAACCAAGGTCAACCTATAATGAGAATGTGGAAATTTACAAGCATGAGAGCGAGGGAATAGTCTCTTACTTTCGTTGCAAAGAACCCTACCCAAACGAACGAATTAAGCAAAGACAAAGTTCTTTACTTAATTCTCTTATGAAATTGCTATGGGGAAGGATATTGTTTTTGTTGATAGGTATGGGCGAGAATACAAACGTATTCTCCCAGAAGAGGTAGAAAAGGCAACAATTCCAGAGACATCAACATATGGCCCCGAAGAAATTCCAAGGGTCACCTACACCCCTAGCAAGTCGAAAAATCCCTTTTCAGAAGAGTATGACGCGACCTCACATTCTACCCGACAACAAACATTCAACTACCAGAACCAACTTGCAACCCAACCATCATTGCAGACATGGATTTGATAGAGTGCAACATTAGAACAAGGCCAAAACCGAGATGGTTATCGAGCCGCATGAGGGCTAAGGGATTTACAAGAACCACCACTCTATTCACGGTATCAAGGAGAGAGTAAACCAAAAACTCAAGGTTCAACAGAGCCTGGAAGACAACCCATAGAACGAGTTCGAAGAGATGAACCATCTCTTGCAAAAACCATCAGAAATTATGGCTTAGGAGCACCACTAGGAGAAGAACCCACCCACTACCGAAGGCCAGAGGAGGTATATCGATTGGGACGAGGAGAACCAATGATGAGATTTGTAGACCATCTTAGAATTAGACCTTCTCAAGTGCAAAAATGGGTAAACAAGAAATACACGGGAAACAGGGATCCTAGAGATCATGTAGCAGCCTTTGTGCATGTAATTAGAGCCGAAGAGGTGTTAGACTTCCCTACGCAATTTGCAGGGTTTGGACTGACCCTAGAAGAAGATGTTGCTACTTGGTTTGACTCTGTGGAGCGTAGAGACTTTGAGTCTATGGAGGAGTTGTTTGACGAGTTTATTGAGGAATTCTCACAAAGGGGGATAGCTCATAATACATTCTCACAAATCCATAAATTCAAACAGAAAGAAGGGGAATCTGTGTGAAAGGCAGCCCTATGACTAAAAAGATATGTTAAGTTCTGCCTTGTGGAAGAACTTCCAACTCAGTCTAGACTTATGCTCATATTCATTCAAGGACTGAGAAATGCAGATCTCCGGAAGGATTTACATATGAAGAGGAGCACGACATTAAACGAGTTAACTAAGGAGGCTCTTTACCTTGTAGACAATTGTGCGGTCTACAAGGAGGGTGAATTCAAGGATCTTGATGACGATTCATCCTCACAACAAAGTGGAAGCAAGTCCGCTAAGACAGCACCAAAAGGAGAAGTAGTTGTAAGCCAGGAGCAGCTTGTAGAAGAAGTCCTAAAAAAGATTAACATGTATGCCAAACCTCAGGCTAAACAGCCAAAGTGGTGTACTATTGAACAAAAATGGACAAACCATGGGACGGAGGAATGTTATTATAACAAGGGATATGTGAGAGAGAGACCTTATGCTCCCCAGGCTCAGGTAGCAACCTACCAGGACTTGTAGTTGTAGAAAGACCACAACCAGTGTTGGGGCAGCAACCACCCCTACCAGGATTACGACCAGTCGGCATAAGATACAGCTTTGGTGCCTATGCATGAATATTACGAAGATCCCAATGGATATGCTACAAATCCTGTCTATTATCCGTCGGAAGAACCCCCAACGCCAAAACCATGGAGCATGATGGGAATTGCACGACCACCAACAGCTGCACAGGCAGCACGAGAAGGAAGATATAGCTTGGATGAACGAACATTGTTGTTCGTAGCCAACGGAGGCATGGGCGGGCAAAGACATGCATACCAACAAAGAGGAGCTCAAGGAGCACCTCAACAGCCTAAGGGACCCTGCTACAAGTGTGGTGGAGACCATTGGCTAAGAGACTGTCCTCATGATGAAATCATTAGAGTCAACGCATATTGCACCGAGTGTGGAATTACTCATTTGATTCCTGATTGCCCTAAGAACCCAAGCAAAGGAGCAAAAACTACCTTGAACATGCTGGAAGCAGTGCCTTCCAGTGGAGGGTCAGAAAACAAGACAGTAATACCTATTCAGGCAGTGACACGAGCCCAAGCTCAAAGAATGACGAATGAACCCATAATTGAAGAGCCAAAAACTGATGCCCCAAGTTCAAAAATGAAAAATCAGAGAAGCACTTGGAAAGCTAGAAAGGCGCGCATGAAAGCCAGGAGAGAACGAGAGCAAACAGCTCTATCCGAGGAGTTAAAACACACGAAGGATAGATTAGAGCGGTTAGAGGATCTAGCTAGTCTAAGCTCACACATTGTGGCAACCATAGCACCCAAGGAAATAGAAGAACCCAAAAGTGAAGGATCAGGAGGATCAGTGTTGGCAGAAAAGATAAATGAGCAGTTAGACGCACTTTTAAAAGCATATGAAGCCAAACTCAAAAACAACCAAATCCAAGAGCAAAGATGGATGACTTATCCATATGCCGAAATAGAAAAACAGAGGTTGGAAATGTGTCAAAAGATGATTGAAACAACTCCATCCTTGATAGAAAACCCGCTTGGTAAACCTACAAGTTGGCATGAAGTACCAGCTCCAACCCCTATCAAACCAACTTTAGAGAAACAAGTAGACACAAAGGAGAGACTCCCGACTGCCTCTAAGTCTGTGGGAGAGCCTGTCATAGTGCCAAATACAACAAATGGTACAATTGATGGTTTCTAGCCTAAAACATTGGTAGAAATGGGTAAGGATTGTAACGGTCTAGATGACCTGTGGAAGAAAATCCGTGATGCCAACGAAGCTAACAGGGTGAGTTACCACATGACTAGCACGAGAAAAGAGAAAAATGAGATCTTACCTCCTATTGAAGAATTTGAGGCAAGATCACAAATGAACTTTGATATGCATTCACAAGGGGGAGACCAGGGATCAATTAGTTCGGGGCACAACCAACCAGACTCGCTAAAAACTCTACCTTCGTACCTAGGGGATTATGAAGCCAAGTATGAGGTGAGAGAAATCCCATCTCAAAGACTTTCTTCCAATAGAGTGATGGATTCACGAGGGTTGATTGAGTTATTGTCCACCCCTGTGGCATGCACAATCACATTAGCCAAACTCCTGAGGTTACAACCAAACATGTGGACCACCGTAGGCAAATGCTTAGAGAAATTTGGAGTAAAAGACCCCACCTCAAAGCTTCAAGAAGGAATCAGATAATTGGACAAGCCTCAACTAAACACTAGGCCAGTACCTTTAAACAAGGTTGGAGAATATTGCGAGGGAGAAGATGGAATTACCACACTACCATTAGAATTCCAAGGAGTAAAAGACCCCACCTCGAAGCTTCAAGAAGGAATCAGAGAATTGGACAAACCTCAACTAAACACTAGGCCAGTACCTTTAAACAAGGTTGGAGAATATTGCGAGGGAGAAGATGGAAATACCACACTACCATGAATTACAAGGAGTGGTTTCCAAAGCTATTCTTGACAGTGGAGCAGGAGTCGTTATCGCCAACAAGGAAATCTGGAATAAATGGGGAAAACCGGCTTTGAGATCTACCAAAATGAAATTGCAATTGGCAGATGGGTTCATGGAAAATCCTCTAGGACTTTTAGAAAAATTAAATGTCACCTCGTACGGAATTGAGTATGAGCATACATTTGCAATAGTCGATTTCGACAAAAAGAAGAATTACGAGATCATCTTGGGAAGACCATTCATGAGACAATTAAAGATGGTCTAGGATTGGGGTTATGACCACATATACCTCAGACATGGCGAGACAACAATCAAAATACACCTAAAAGACCATAGTTACAAAGATGTGAACCAGACACCAGTGGAAGAGTTTGATTCACCTACAGTGGCAGGGTCCGAACTCCCAGCATGGTTAGGGCAAAAAAAAGAGTTATGAGCTTAAAAAGAGAGGAATGCGTCTTAGAAAGATCTATTGAGGACAAGGATTATATTTCGGAACCTTTTCCTAAAGATGCCTTAGAACCTCTGGAATGGGAACACATACTAGCAACATTGGATGTCTTACCATTACAGATAGCCCAACAACAAAATTTTGCAATAAGGATAGCTATGATGTGCTACCCTATTACATGGTGAGCCTTATACCACCAAAAGATGAGAATGTAGAACCACCAAAACAAGAAGATTTTTGTAACTCCTCTGAGCATTTGGAGGTAAATAACGATGCAGATAACAAGTGTTCAGACAGCTCAAGCAAGCGTGGAGAGAAAACAGTGAATATCAAGTTTTATAATTTTGCCAATCAACGCCCTAGACACCAGGAACGCTATAGGAAAAAACGAGCAGAAAACAAATTAGAGAGAACATGATGCCCAAGATAAAAGATAAAACTCACTATCTAATGCTTGTCAAAGCAAAGGATTGTGTAAAAGACCAAATATCAAGAAGATTCTTGAGAGTGCGAAGGGAACAGATGCAAGAGGGAAAAAAACAAATACGAAACGCTAAAACAGAAACAAAATCAAAAAAATATCAACAATCAAAACAAGAAAAATCAAAAGACCCAGAGTGGACCAAATTGGAGCGTAAAACGAAATACCAAGAACTAAAACGGTCATTACGAGAGGTATGGACTACTGAGGAAGAAAGTGATGGTAAGGATGAGTCAGAAAAAGGAAACATGAATGTACCATCCCACTATCGAAAATTCACCATCCAGGACAGAAAAATCATAATGACACCACCAGTCAGAGAAAGAATAAACCAGGAATCTTACGATGGGCCGGAAAATGCAAAACGGATGGACCTCGCTGAGCCACGTGAAAAGCCTCAGCTGGTCTATATCGTAACTGATTTAGAGCCTGAAGAAGAAGAACTACTAACACAACTTCTCAAGAAATATAAAGATGTGTTTGCATGGTCCTACAAAGACCTCAAAGGAGTTGATCCATCGATATGCCAATATACAATACCGTTGAAATCAGATGCCAAACCTAGCAAACAGTGTCCTTACAAATATAATGACACATTTGCTAAACGAATCAAAGAGGAGATTGACAAACTAATGGATGCTGAATTCATCTATGAAATCGAACATACAGATTGGGTGTCACCCATTGTGGTTTCCCCCAAAAAGAATGAAAAGTTGGGTGTGTGTGTGAACCTCAAAAAAGTAAATGCAGCCACCATAAGGGATAATTATCTCTTGCCGATCACAGAACATGTACTTGAGAGGGTGGCTGGGAAATGGACTTATTCCTTTCTAGATGAGTTTTCAAGGTATAACCAGCTGGCAATTGCAATAGAGGATCAACACAAAACAGCGTTTGCCACAGAATGGGAAATATATGCTTATAGAGTTATGCCTTTTGGCTTAACCAATGCCCCATCTACCTTTCAAAGGTTAATGACTCATGCATTCAAAGAATACGTGAGACTATTCTTAGAAATATATATGGATGATCTCTGTGTACACTCTCTTCTACGAGAAGAACATATTGACCATTTACAAAAGGTATTTGAGAAGTACAGAACATATCGAATCTATCTTAACCCAGAAAAGTGCATTTTTATGGTTAGGCAAGGCCGCATCTTAGGACATATTGTCTCAAGAAATGGCATAACCACGGACCTAGACAAAATCAAAGTCAGAGTAGACTTACCCAGGCCTACTAATGCCAAACAAGTGCAATCCTTCATGGGACACTGTGGATATTATCGAAAATTCATATATATGTATGCAGTCATTGCACAACCTCTGTATCATTTTTTAGTCATTTTCGACTGGACTGAGGAGTGTGAAACCTCATTCCAAAAGCTTAAGTAAAACCTTGTATTAGCACCTATACTTAAAACACCAGATTGGGAAAAGATATTCCATGTTCACATTGATGCATCTGCATATGAAATTGGTAGTATTCTGGCTCACGGAACAATGGATTTACTAGTTTGTTATGCAAGCCAACAGTTAAATAGTGCAGAAAAGAACTACACAACCACTAAAAGAGCGGGGTTAGGAATGATTTATGCCGTAAAGAAATTTCGGCATTATTTGCTCGCAAACAAATTTGTGTTCTTCACAGATCATCAAGCTCTTTTGTATTTGGTAAATAAACCATGCAATACTGGGAGAATTGTACGCTAGTTTATTATATTGCTAGAGTTTGATTTCACAGTGGTAGTCAAAAAGGGTAAAACTCACCTACGGGCTGATCACCTTTCAAGGCTGCAAAACGGGGAAGATCCTAAAGGAGTAGATAATGACATACCTGATGCTTATCTTTTCAATATTGAAATGATACCCAAATGGTCTCAGGAAATTGTTAGCATTCTTTCCTTTGGAGGTAGATTGGATAACAAGGAAGATAGATCCAAACATCAAACAATTGGACAAACAAAAAACTTCCAGTTGATTGCAGGACAACTGTATCATCTAGGCTCGGACCAAATTCTACGGTTATGTATAAATCCTGAGGAATTCGAGTGTTATCTTGAAGAAGCACATGTCCAGGATTGTGCATTTCATTGTTCAACAATGAAAACACACCAACGACTGAAACAATTAGGGGTTTATTGGCCAACTATGTATGCTGACACACATGCTTATGTTAACATTGTACTATATGTAGTGCCAAACGACCGGTGGATCACGCGACATTGTTTCAGGTAAACATTGCACCTGCATGGAGTCAATATATCATTAATTTCTTAACCACAAGGACATTTCCTGAAAACATAACAAAAGCACGGAAAAGGGCTATAGAGCTAGAGGCTCGCGACTTTAATTTAATTGGGAATCAACTCTATAAGCGAGGAAAGGACAATCAACTTAGAATCTGTGCAAGTGAAAGTGAATACCTACTGATTCTAGAACATGCACATGGAGGTATAAGTGGAGGCCATTTTTCAGGTGATAAGACGGAAAAATTGTCTTAACCGCCGCAGGAATATGGTGGCCTACATTGCATATGGATGCTGAGGAGTTTGTAAAGCGTTGTGATGCATGTCAGCGCACCAAGGTGCCGATAAAGAGAGATGAGATGCCACTACGGCCAATGATGGAAGCAAGGGCATTTGCAAAATGGGGCATTGATTTTGTGGGGCCTATTTCACCCCCGGCATATCGCACCCATACCCAATATATCATTGTGGCTACGGACTATCTCACAAAATGGGCGGAAGCCGAGGCAACACGAAAAGTAGACGCACGAACCACTACACAATTTTTGTATGAGAATGTCTTTGTAAGATACGGATTACCAATAGAAATTGTCAGTGATCGAGAAACACATTTTCTTAATGAAGTCATTGAGTATCTGTTAGAGGAATTCATGGTCATACATAGAAAATCTGCTCCATATCATCCCCAGGCAAATGGACAAGCTGAGGCCACAAATAAAACACTATGCACTGTTCTAACTAAAATTGTATCAAAGTCAAGAACAGGCTGGGATCAGCAGTTACACTCAACACTATGGGCATATAGGGTAGCTTACAAAACATCAATAGGAACAACACCGTACAACATGGTGTTTGGTCTAAATGCTATATTACCCATAGAGTTTTTAATTCCAACTCTACTAGTAGCCAAACGCTTAGAATGGACAGGGCATGAGCTCTCTTCAAGAATAGATGATCTTGAAAAGCTAGATGAACTTCACTTGAGGCCTATAGCTTCGATCTATGCTAAAAAGAGAAGACAAAAAGAGGTTTTTTGACAAGCATGTGCGCACGAAAGAGTTCAAAATAGGTGATTATGTACTTGTTTATACCTTGAAGTAACATGCCAAGAAACTTAAAAAGCGAGAGATGGGACCCTTTGTGATTAGTGACTTATCACAAAGTGGGCCTGTCAAACTTGCTACATTAGCAGGTAAAGAAATGCCAAATTGGATTAGTGGGTGTGTCGATTAAAAAAATATCATTTACCACTAACACAGGATATGCTTCAACAAATCCATCAAGAAAAACAACGGACGAAGGAGAAACAGAGGATACGAGAAGAGGCCCAAGCAGAAGCAAAGGAACGCATTGCAAAAAGACGGCTTCTACGACAACAACAACAATGTGGATCACCGTTGCGAATAACTGCTATTCGACTAACGAATTTTGATGAAGACACGGTGGAGCCAATAATTGCAGTCAAAGTGGATAGCAATCAAGTTGAATCGACGGCATTGCTTGATTCTGGAGCTCAAGCAAATCTGATCTCTTACAAATTATACAAACAACTCAAACCTGAAGATCAACTACATCCTACTCCACAAGTGCTGGAAAGTAGTACATCACATTCGCTGAAAACATTGGGATGGACTATATTGCATGTACAAATACATCAATATATTTACCCACACAAGTTTTATGTGGTCGAGGATGAAAGCACACAACACCCCATGTTGTTGGGACAACCTTGGCAAAAAGAGTATAATGTGCAAATAGATTGGAATGCGGATGCAGTCAAAATTCAGTATGCACAAGAACAACAGGTGGTAGCCTTTGCTCAGCAACCCCGGAAGAACCAGATGGTAGCAACATAGTCATTGGATAAAGAGCCAAAAGGATGGCTGCCACTAAAGAACAACACGATACCCATGGCGAACAAACAGGGAACTGCCAACCATGTTCACTACAAGCATAAAACAACATAGACCATAGTAAAAGGATCAAGGTTAGCAACACGCGAAAAAGAAGTATGGGTGTGAAAGTATAGAGGTGACATGGCAGACAAACCACAATACAACAGAAGCACACAATTCAACCAAAAATCAAGGAAATAAAAAAGATATGGATCCCAAAGAGAATGCTCAGTAACAACTTTAGTGCGACTCGCATTTGGATCCCGAAATCCAAGCATCAGGAATTCCCTTCAGTACAAGCAACATCGGCATGCAGACACACACTACATATGAAACCGGCAAACCGATCTAGGTGGGCGCCAATCAGCAGCACAACAATGACAATCGTGGGCGTAGCAATAAACCTACAAAAACCTCCAAAGCAAAGCTAAAAATGGAAAGCAAAAGAGACAAAGAATATGGCCAATTACGCCACGACAATTCTCTCCAAGGAGATAACCATGACCATATCGACTGTAGCGGCAAACCAAGCGACTTGTGCAAGAAAGACGATCAAACAGAGAGCGGTAGAGTTACAACTTTTACTTGCAAAGAAAATCTGCCGACCAAATCAACAACAAACAGGAAACCTCGACGGCGAATGCCAATAACCATCTTGCTTATACCCTCCTCTTGCACAGCATTGATTTTTTCATGCATTGACTGAGTATGCATCATATAGGGCCACATTACACGGCCGAGCATTAGCACAATTTGTTTACTCCATGCACGGCACATATACCGAGGCGATACCTTGTCGTCCGGGAGGACTCCGGCTAGAAGGGGAGGAGGCATTCTCAAATGCGGACCCAATGGTAAAAAAGAGCAAAAAAAGGGCATGTTTTTCGACTATTTTAAAGGGTTGTCGTTTGATTGCGAGATTTTATGGACTAACCTAAGCACCTATGCCCTTATACAGCATGAATCTGCAAGTATATGGGGCCAAACGCCAAATCAAGCCCCTAGGTGTGTGTATATAGGCAAAAATAGCCATTTTTCGAGCAAAATATTGGTAAAACGGAGAAATTAGGCCATAAAAAATGCATGGGAATGTATATAGTGTTTTGCGGTGATTTTTTTGAGTTATTATGATTTTTGGGAATTTTTTGGGTTTAATTTGCTATTTTCTTTTTAATTTTACTAATTACCGCCAAAAAAACTTCAAAAATACAAAAAGCAGGTGAAAAACGGTCGTAATGAAAAACAAAAAATATGGGGATAATCAGTGACTATAGGACAACATATGGTGCAATGAGGGTGCAATTATGTGAATGGAGCGGAAAGCGTGTTTTGGCCAGATTTGGACCGAAACGTCAAATTTCTCGAAAACTGGGCAAATGGAGTCCAAATCAAGAATTTTTCGAGCCTAAACCACATCTCGCAGGAAGTTGGGAGCACATGTCAAATTTCATGGAAAGTGGTTCGGGGACCCCCATTATAAGATTTTTTCACTTCATTTAAGCTCATTTCTACTATTGCCTTCTTGAGATAGAGTTCTTGCCACCTAGAGCTAACCGGACTTCCAGCGGCTTCTACAACGCGCACGACCACCCGACAGGCTCTAGACATGAGAGGTAGGCTCACCACCTTGAGCTCTTCGCGTATGTTTGATATTTTGTCGCAAAAACTAGCGTAGGGTTCACACGGGAAGAGGGCAGTAGAGACCTACAGGTAGAAGTGGCCACCTAACGGCTAACCCAAAAGCAATGAAACTTCATCGGTAGCTTACCCTAGCATAGGAGACCACTCTTGGATGCCCAAAGGCGGCGGAAAACCATTGGGAAAAACCCTAACTTGTAGAGCCCTGCAAGAGGCCACCAAATGGTAAATCGTGGAAAGGCGCCCAAATGCTACCAAAACTCATGGGTAGGAGCATCTCGACATTCTCGACAAGTCTATATAGCCCACATGGCCATAAGGCAACCCGAAGTGGCACTAAACTTCAGAAACGGCATCAGACACACAAAGCTTTAAATAGCTCTCACGGCCAAACCGCATGTCCGTTTGCCACCAAACTTCACGAGCGGCTTTCCTAGACCATCAACAACCAATTCCTATGGTGGTAGACCACCACATGTCATCAATGACATGTAAACGCAACCACAGGTGCTTTTAGAGCGACAAATTTCCAAACGGAGCTCCGATGAAGCCAAAGTCAACAAAAACTATATAGCAAGGATCCCCAAGGAACCGTGAAGCTATGGAGACTAACATCAAGAGATCTCATCGTCAGCACTCCAAGAGTCAGAAAACGGCTCAGAGGCTCTGAAAGCCACACAGGGAGTTTCTTTCTATCTATTTGACTTTTTTTGTTGAGATAATGCTTAAAAGGGACTCGGGGGGGCTCAGGGCAGGCACCAGTAGCACCTCCAATACAAATTTCATCAGGAGACATCCTACGCGTAGGATGTCTCAAGGCCATATCTGGGCACCAAAATCAACATCTCTTATCACACACGGCTTCTGAATAGCCTGTACATGCTAGCCACCAAGTTTCATCACATTTGGACAAAAATTGACCTCATATGCATCAAAAAACGCAAAGTCAAATCATACAGGCAATAATGGGTCATACAGCTACCAAAACTAGTCCAAATCACATGACACTTGCACAATATACTCATGAGCACATTGCCAAGCTAACTGTGGGGTCAAATGTAAAAAATGATGAAATAGACATCCTACGCGTACGATGTCTAAATGACCAATTTGACCTCCAGCTGGTATTTTTCAGTTCCATATCTCTTTATAGCACCTTCATAAGCCCATGCATCAAATTTCAAGCCATTCCCATCACATTTGGCCCCCAACACCTCCAAGATGTACTTTTTGAGCCTAAAACACTACACATGCTCTTAACAGCACCAATGCTTATCCAAATCAAAATCTAAGAGCAGGGCCATGTTCCACTTGCTAAGAGCTAACCCGAAAACCAACTTCAAGTCATTTTGACGAAATAGACATCCTACACGTAGGATGTCTCCAGTATGATTTTGACCTTCTGTGCAAGAACTGACTTCATGGGAGCCATTAACATGGTGCAAGAAGCCTGTATATCAACTTTCAACCCATTTGAATATCATTTTCCACTTGTTGAGGACATCTTACCCAATTTGTGAGCCAAAAGCCTGAATCTATCCAAAAATGCACTTTTTGGTGCCCAAACCCAATTCCAATCACATAGCCATGTTGCACAGGTCAAGGGCCACGAGCCTGCCAAGTTTCACAAAAAACAGACAAGTTAGACATCCTACGCGTAGGATGTCTAAATGATAATTTTTAGCCAGAAAGCTACTGTGAGCACATGCAGAGTTTCCCTAGTTCCTTTTAAGTTTTATTTTCAATTTTCAAGTCATTTGGATAGTTAGAAATCAGTTTATCAGCTAATATGGAAAAAAAGCTAACTTCGGACTACTGAGTGCAACAGGATCCATGGCAGCCGCAAAATCACCTGCAAAGAAGAAGAGGATGACTATAAAAGACTACTTGGAAGAAGTGGAGCCATTTTTGATCCCAGAAGGAACTCTGAAGCCCACAAGCACATGGATTCAAGCTGATTTGCTAGAGTCCAATGATTTGAGAATATACCAAGGCGTATTCAAAGATCCTGAAGGGAATGCAGTGGAGCTACCCATGATACCTCGAGAGTTCAATGAATGTCAGGAGTAATATGGGGGATTACCTGGAGAAGCTCGATCTACACAACTACTTTGAAGCTTTGCCAGCGGGGATTGACATCAAAAGAGTATGGGAATTTGTAACCACAATCAAAGAAGATGGGGTCGCCCGAGTCTACAAGGCAAGCCAGATACCATGATTGTCATCACAGAGAGGGTGGTGGCATCCGCACTTGACATCTCAAACAAAGGATATAGTGTGACAAAGAGGAGAGATGAAGTCAAGGTCTACTCGGAAAAGAAGAACAACTACACATTTGAAGATATTGCAAACCCAAAAGTGGCTATCATGAGCCAACTCTACAACCAATACTTCCACATGTGTACAAAGCGGCCACAAAAGTACAGGATGCCAGTTGGATCCATTGCCACAACTTTCACCTGGGCAATGCAGAAGAGCAAACCAAAAGTGATCAATTACGATGCTTACATCCATGACAACCTCGTGAAGATGGGGAACAGAAATCCCACCTACATTGTACTTGGTGAGCTAATAACAAAAGTGGTCTATGGAGCATTGCATGCCAAAGGAAACTGGCATGAACCTCCCTCACAGAATGATTGGTTAAAGCTAAAGGAATACAAGGAAGAAGAACCACCCAAAGCACCCAAGGTAGCCACAAGGATGAAGCGCAGGTTAGAGACCGTGCCAGAAGAGCCGCCAAGGTCGAAAAAAGGAAAGAAAGAAAGTCTACAAGTGTCGATCAAAGAAACCAAGTCACAAAAAGCGGCGCGGCTCGAAAGACTGATGGAAAGATTCAGAGCCGAAAGAGCACTCAAGGGAGATCTAAGTGAGTTGTGTAAGCCATCCTAGGAAGCCATGTCAGGATCATCTCGAAGGGTTCACCGGGATAGGTTCGCAAACTACATCAAAAACTTTGAGATCCTAGATGCTACGGCAGAAAATATCCCGAATATCCCTTTTACAGAAAAAGAAGTGGACGAAGTGAGACAGCAACTTCTAGAAGAGTAGGAAAGCCAAGAAAGAGAGAGAAAGACCAAGGCGGACCGGGATTTCAAGAAGAAGCCATCAACTCCTCTGTCAAGCCCGGAATCCAGCCCACCACCATCACCACCTCCCCTTAGCCCTCCACTAACCCAACAACAAGAGGAGCTGGACAGACCTGACGAGCAAGAAGATTCCAAGCAAGAGAAGACCAAAGAGGAAGAGCAGAAAGAAGAAGTTGAACCAAAAGAGGAGAAGCCCGATCCAGAGGAAAGAAATTTTAGAATATTTCTTGATCTACTAGTTGTTGGGTATTCTCGAGAAGAGGCAGCTACTGTAGCCTTTGAGTTGGCAAGCACAAGGCCCAAGGAACAGATGCAGAGCCTTCGGTTAGTAGAGTTGAAAGAGATGGCCACAGATACAGTGGACCTACAGGCACCGACCAATGATTGGGATGTGGTAATGCAAAAGCTAACCGGGCTCAGAGCAAGATCAATGGCCACTGAGAGTGAGATTGATACTCTCAAAACAAACGAAGTGCATATCAAAGCTGAAGTGGACTCACTGCAAAAACAGGGCCAAGAGCATATAGAGAAACAAACAGAGCTGCAAGCCAGTCTAGACACGGCATTACAAAGATGCCAGGAAATGGAACGACAGAATCAGACAACCGAACACAAGCTTCATAGAGCAGAAGAGGAATACAAGAAAATCAGCAAGTCACTGACAGATGCGAAAAAAGAGAGGGACAACCTGACTCTACAACTTGCTGAAGAGTCCAAAGAGGTTGAAGCCTTGAGGAATGCCAAGGAGAAGGTCGAGATAGAACATGAGGCAAGCCAGGATGAGGTAATAGAGCTAAAAGATCATATTAAAGTAAAAGATCAAACCATCCAAAGGCTACGAGCATCTCCGGCCAGAGTCAGAGCTACTAGCTCGAGTGGCACAACTTCAGAGATATGAAGAACAAATGAAGGAACTCCAAAAGGAGTTGACCCTAGAGAAACGACAAATACTGATGCTGGCCGAGGGATCTCTTGTAATGCAAAACCACCTAGAAGAAGAGAATCAGGCCATGAAAAATGAGCTAGAAGCCATGAAAAGAAAGATGAATGAGGACTTTCAGAGATGGCAAGCAGAAAGCGAAGACATCAAGAGGAAGCTCGAGGAGGCGGAAAAAATAAATGCAGATCTGAACAACCTCCTAGTGAGTATGGGAGATCAAGCGGAAGAAGAAAAGAAGGGATTTCAACAGCAGATAGATGAGCTGAAGGGCCAGTAGCAAACTGAAGAGCAACAGTTTAGCACCGGGCCAGTAGTAAAAACGGAAGGAATCAACATAGAGAATTTGTCAGATCCAGTGGACACCACCATGCAAGAGGACATCCTCGTGGGACCCTCATAAGAACCCCAAGATCTAACACAAGAAGAAGAAGAAAAGTTGCAGAAGACCATAGAAGCGGCAGTAAGAGACATGGCCAAAGAAGCATTGGAGTGGGAGCAGAGAGTGTTTAAATCAATGACCATCAGAAGATAGATGCCAATGTCCTTCGGCGTGAATGGCTACAGCCTTCTCTCCCATATCCTCTGCTAAAGTATGAAGCTGCTACGATCAACAAACGGATAAAAGAGGAGCCAACAGTGCCATTGTACAAAGCAGATATCTCCAAACCTGAAGGAGTCAAGCTGATAGTGGATTCTCAACCCAGGTGGAGAAAGGCATGGCTCACAAAATATCCACAATATTTAATCCATCTGGTAGAGGCGCCCAAAATAATCAGAGACAACCTCAGTTTTTGCCCTCTACCAAGGATGCGGACATGGACAACACACGAACTGTTGCAAAGAAGCCAACCCACTTGGCTCAATTACGCGAAGCTGCCAGGCTTGAAGGCAAGCAAGAGAATGAGTGAGCAATACATGGTGAAAACCCTAACGGGCGCCATGAAATTGTTCACTGGCTCGCCTAACCTATCTTGATCATGCTGAGAAAAATATGTAAAACCCTGCTGGCGGTCTTCGAAACCTTCAAACCTGGCCAGGCGACGGACAATATCTTTTTCTTCCAAGATACATACAGATGTGCCTACGATCTGTCTGCTCAGCCTTCTCATGAGGTGATACATGCACTATATCATAGAATTATGTTTTTGCCTTCTTATCACCTCCAGGCCTTTGAAGAAGCCTTCTACACCGGCTTCTTCACCATCAACACAGATATATTTGGCCCAACGTTACTCACCCAGCATGCGCGATATGAGTCCCTTCTAAAGATGCGTGAAAGTCTACATTAAATAAGCAGCTCTACTGCCATGTCGGGGATGACATGAACTAGGAGGGGGGGAGTGTTAGCAGCTCGACACACCCTATGGAGAATGATTGCTCGGCGGAATATTATTTTTTTGTAATTATTCTTTAATTGAGAAAACCCGACATTTCACCTTTGTAAATAGTAGGGCTTGCAGAATCTTCCAGATTGTATCCCATTTTTGACATTTAGATTGAGTAGATGGTTAAATTGGAACCTTAGGGTTTGAGATTCTACTGTATTTATACCACTTTTGACCTTAATGAAAAAACCTTTTGTCATTTTTTTAAAAAGTTGTCTGTGTGAGTGAGCATACTCTGTACGAGAGAGAGTGAGAGTTTCATCTTGACGCTACGCGCGCACTGATGGTCGGAATCAAGTGCAGCGTGTTGCCCCCGACAAGAGCTACACGCCGATACCTACATTGAGGGTGTACGGTCTGGTTTCGCGAACTCGACCCACGAGCTACAGCTGGTGATTCGGTGAGCATACGTTGTCTGTTTTTGCATTTCAGCATATCCACGAATTCGCATCGAGTAGAGATACACATTAAGCACTTTAGTTTTCGAAAACAACGACGTGCAAATTTTGACCAGACATCCTACATGATTTTGCACCAGGTGTTTAGGGTTGGGATTTTGGTTCATGGACCTTAGGGAGAGCGACCTATTGGTGTTAGTAGGGTCTCCTTCAAATTCTGTGGCGTTTCGAGGACGTTTTGATGGGTATTTGGCTCTTGGAAGCGTTGTAGGATATCCTTCAAGTTCTGTGGCGTTTTGAGGACGTTTTGATGGGTATTTGGCTCTTGAAAGCGTTGTAGGAAATCTCCTCATGCACTCCTGAAGGCTGTAGCTTAGACATTGGGTAGAGACCTCTGTAGGAAGTAATCGAGAGTCGGTCAAGTGTAGGTTGACACCCTATGCTTGCTTCCACGCGCCTGCGGGTCGAGCTTCGTCCTTAGCTGACAAATCTTGTTAGGTGAGTTCTCGCTGTGCTGACATCCGTTGCAGCGTATCCGCCAACAGTTGGCTTCCATGCACTTATTTGATGGAAATCAAAGTAAATACTGCTACAACTTGACCTATAGCCTTGTGGAAGCAAGATCCTTCTTCCTTGTTTGAGTTGGAATAGACCCAAAGACTTAGATGGAGACATTCAATTCAAAATAATCGTGGATGCAACTGAATGGTAAGATGTAAGTGTCGGCCCATATGGAACGACAAAATGGTGGTCATCCCCATTGGGGATAATGCAAGCCAAGAAAAAATCGATGATTCTACGCTGAGTGCATGTATACATATCTGAAAAGTCCCTTTTCTCAATGTGTTGGAGCTTCGGCCTCTACCATCAACTCTTACCATTTTCATGGATGCCAGCAACACCATCACCAATTATCATCGCATAATGATTACGAGGTGCCGAAAGACTCTGATGTTTGCCTTACGAGGCACGGGCTAGCTTTTTAATCTTAATTAGCTTATACATTATAATTAGCTTTTTGATCTTGATTAGCTTGTACATAATTATAATTCGTCAAGAATTAGCAACAAAACAAGGAAAATTTTTGTAACTAGGTACAAGTTTAATACATTGGATCGGATTTGGATCTCAAGGAATTCAAGCCTGAGAACCTGAACATGTCAAGTTATGCTTGCATATCGTAGCAGAGGCCAAATTGGGGTGCTATTGTGATGGAGAGCACTTTGCAGCATGTAGTAAGAGTTGAGGTTGAAGATCCACTAAATCATGTGCTATGTCTAGAAGAATCTTGCTATAGGTTAGTAAATCATGTGCTATGTCTAGAAGAATCTTGCTATAGGTTGAAGATCCACTAAATCATGTGCTATGTCTAGAATAATCTTGCTATAGGTTAGTAAGGAAATATCACAAGATTCAAGTATGGCATGTGAACCAGCTGGTTCAATTGGTTAGGCCGACAGTTTCTTGTTTTGTTTGTCGTAATCTTTTAAAGCCAGAGGCAAGAGCATGATGAGAAAGAAATAACTACTCCTTAATTCCTTGCAATATTGGAGCCTTCCATTGGCTGGATTTTTGACATGGAAGAAAAGAATACAACTAATTATGAATAGGCTCCTCTCATCGTTTCAAGATCGGAGCTCTCTAGGTATAGTTACATAGAAAGGAGTGAGCATTACTAACAAAGGAAAATTATGCGACTAGATCTGCAGGTTTGTAACAATAGTTGTAGTGCGCCCCAAGAAGTTCATAATGCAACTCGGGCTTCCTCCTGTAAAGTATACACATCTACCATTTAAGAAAGCTAAGCATTAAATGTTTCACAACCTCCAACAAAGGTCTCCACAACTCGTCGGGCTCATCTCTTGTGCAAGTAAGAGTTTGACCTCTATGGTGATATAGTACTTAGGTATGTGAGCTTCTTCAATGAGGTCAATGGTCCTTTCTTACCTAAGTACCACCTCTTGTTTCCTACAGGTTGGCATGACTAGATCATGCAGTGGGGAATGTTTGTAATGGAAATGGCCTATGAACTTTGAGAATAGCGGAATTAGAAAAATTAAAGAGAGCATTTTTGTGTGACTACTTTGAGAACATAGAGGGTGAACTTAATTGATGGTAGCAACATAATCATAGTACTTAATTAACTTGGCATGAACAATACTTTTGCAAGAGAGAGAGTTTAGAGAACTTGACAATAGTTGAGGACCGGATTTATGCGGAGTCGGTCCCCCCTCCAATAGGCTTTTGTATTATAGATTCTCGCATCAAGAGAGACTTTGTATGATACAATCTTTGTGTTCCTTGTGACCTAGGTGATGCAATGAAGATGGAAAACTTCATGCATCACAAGCATAGCATAAACTTTGCAAAAAGCATTAACTATCCCCAGCCTCAGTCCCAAGGCCTCAAACAACTTCAAAGGTGGAGAGAGCTAGCGGGGAATGAGGGTGAGGAAGAGGAAGAAGAATCATTCATAGGACAAAGAAGTAGTTCCTCACTTATCATCACTCTTCTTGCTAGCATACATAATAGCATAGTAATGAAGATAGAGAAGATGGTAAGCTTAAGCATTGAAGCATGGCTCTTGGTTGGATTTTCATTCCATATCCAAGAATGTTGATGTAGGCTCTCAACTTATCTACTAGTTTGGAGAAGGAGATGGAGCTCTTGCACTTTGCACTTCACACAACGAGTGTGTGTGTGTGTGTGGGGGGGGGGGGGGGGGGGGGGGGGAGAATACCCCCCAAGCTAGCCCCTTTCTTGCTTTGGTCAACCCCCTCTTCTAGCACTCTCTAGCATTTGATTGGAACTCCTTAAGCTTGGACAATCACAAGCTTATGCATATCAAGCAACAAGAGTAGCCCTGGGACAAGTGTCCCCCTTTCCCCTTTGAGAGAGAGGACTTGATAAATGCAAAAACAATTAATTAAATCAACTAAATTATCATTGGACCCCTTGGGAGGCCAACCAATAGGCTTTAGACACACCATGAGGGGAAAATGAAGGGGACCTTGACAAGTGTCCTATTTTCTTTCTTTGTACCAAGCTTGACTTGTGTGAGGGTGTGTGTGTTCTCTCTCTAGCTCCTACAAAGAGGGATCGCCCCCTCATGAGTATGGATGATATTGACTTTGTGGAACACCTTACCCTCAAGCACCTTAAACATGGAGCACCTTAGCCATTAAGCACCTCAAACACCTTAGTTAGCAAGCACCTCAAGTACCTTAGTCAGCAAGCATGACAAGCACCTCAAGCACCTTAGTCAGCAAGCATGACAAGCACATCAAACACCTTAGTCAGCAAGCACAACAAGCACCTCAAGCTTGGGAAGTGTTCCCACCTCAAGCACAACCCTAGCTTACCTAAGGTCAAAGGAATTTTAAGACTAACCATTGGAGTTCTTTAATGAAGCTAACCCTAAGGTCTTTAAGCTCCATTAGCTAGCTTTGCTCTTTGAGAGATCATCTCTTATTTGGATCCCTTTACCATTGGCCCCATGTTGAGATAGACCCAAAAGCACATGTTTATATTCTAACCCTTGTTCATGTCTATTCTCCCACATTAAATGATCATTTTAATATGAGAAAATCATTTGGGTTGGTTAGATATTAGATTTTATGACATTACCTCTCTCTTGATATCATAGTCGTGCTCGACTATGAGGTAGAAGAGATAAATCCTTAGTCACTAGTCAATGTTTCTTAACGGGTAGAGGATCCCTTTTTACCCTACCACATCATTCCAAGATGGATGACTAATCCATTTGGTGCTTGGGAGACGTAGCTGCCGCAAGCATGTTTGCACTTTAGTCCATTTCATTCTCCCAAAGTAGAGTGACAAATTCTACTTGGTGTTTGAGAGACGTTGTCACAAACATGATTGAAAGCATACATACTATTTAAATTTTTACACAATACAAAGAGAATTAGTCTTACAAGACAAAAATATTGATCATTTAAAAGAAACATGTACATTTGCTTACTCTAATGTAGCACTGTAAGCATTACAAGGCTCATACTATCCTTAAGCTGTGTTCCTTGCATCCATCTAGCATCTTCAAAAGGATAATTTTTTAACTTAATAAGATACCGTTGGTTAATTTGACCATGTCTTATGTCTTTTATTCATGCCGAAGGATAGCTTCGGGTTGTAGCACCTCTTCTTGGTCTTTGATTTTGGGAGGGTCTTCAATAATTGGTTCACTTGTTGGCTCTCCTTTGTAGGGCTTAAGTAGGCTGACATGAAAAGCATTGTGTATGAGCCAATGGTTGGGCAACTTGAGGCCATCTCATTGATTGGCTTCAAAATTTGAAAAGGACCATAGTATCTTTTTGCAAGTTTAGCATAATACTTTTGATGGCCCGTAGGATTTTTGTTCGTCTTTTGCCTCAATCGAGCCTTGGGAAACTTAAGTAAGACCCAATCATTTTCTTTGAATGTTAAGGCCCTTTTGTGCTTGTCAGCAACAAATTTTTTCCTTTGTTGAGAGATGGATATAACCTCCTTAATCTTTTGAAAAGATTCTTGTAGGTCACGGCTATACTCATTGACAATGAAAATCTTCCCATGTACTTTAAGTAGCAAGGGACTTTTAGGTCTTCACTCTATGATTTCAAAAGGAAATCACCACAAGCATCACATTGAACCTCAAATGGCTTTGAAAGATCCGGAAGCATAAAAACTAGTTGGGAGGTAAGCTTCACTTTGAGCTTGTCAAAAGCATTTTGCTCCTTAGTAGTCCATGAATACTTAACGTTCTTCTTTGTTAAGTCATGTAATGGTCTTGCTATTTCTTAGCTCATGTAGATTCTTTGGATTAGGCCATGCTTTTATTACCTCCAAATTTGATGGATCCATACGGATACCATCTTGAGAGATAATATGACCTAAGTATTGAATCTCTTGAAGGAAAAATTCGCTTTTCTATTGGTTGATAAAAAGCTTGTTTTCCCTCAAAGCTTGAAAATTCACTTGGAGATGTTGCTTGTGTTCCTCCAAGGACTTCAGTAGATGATGATATCATCAAAGAACACTCCAATGAATTTGCACTAGGGTCTAAATATTTTCTCCATCAAACAATTGAACGTGGCTGGTGCATTAGTCATGCCAAAAAGGCATGACTAGATATTCATAAAGGCCAAACGTTGTACAAAACGCGGTCTTTAGGATATCTTCATCCACTATCCTTATTTGATGATAGCCCCTTTTAAGGTCAATCCCACTGAAGTAGGTAGACCCTTGTAGCTTATCAAATAGATCTTCTACCCGAGGCACGAGAAATCTATTTTTTATAGTGATATGGTTTAGTGCTCGATAGTCCACACACATGTGGTATGTACCATCTTTCTTTTGCACTAAAAGAACTGGAGAACAAAAGGGAGAGGATCTAGGCCTCACCATCGCTTTGTCTACCAATTCTTGTCCTTGCCTCATGATCTCCTCTTGTTGAGATTGGGAAACTTGATAAGGAGGCTTGTTAGGCGGTGAGCTTCCTGATTGGAGCTCAAGTCGATGGTCTCATCATCTCCTCATTTTAGAGGTAAGTCCATAGGGATATCATCGATAAGAACATCTTGGAATCCTTTTAGAAAGTTAGACAAGTCTAACTCTTCTTGATTCCTACCATTTACATTTGGTGAAATATTAGCGTCATTAGCGGATTCTTTGACAAATATCATGTACGCAAAAATCAAGCTTTTCATTGACTTATCAAAAGCCGATGAATTACAAGTGGTATAGTATGACTAGACTCACTAGCATCTATATACATGCTCTTTTCCATGTGGGTGAAGTAGATTCTCCTTTCAAGGAACTTCATGTTGATAGCCATGTAGTTGAACCATGGTGCCCCTAGGATAGCATCCTCATGTTGGAGAGGAAAGATGAAAAAGTCTTCTTTGTTGACGTATCTTTGGACATGAACCCTCAACTTCCCAATCAAGGGAGTAACAGAGGCTTGATGTCCCTTGAAAGCTATATCCACAGTAACAGTATCGCCCATCTCAAAAGCTTGAAAGCTCAACTTGGTGGCCAACTTCGTTGATATGAAGTTGTGAGTAGAGCCAAGGTCAAACAAGATGAAGGCATCATGCTCCCTTACCTTTCCCCAACCATAGGAGAGAGGTGATCCCTTTGCAATGAGCATCCTCTTTTGGAGCTTCGATAGTGGAAGTTCTAGGAGTCTCATTGCGGGCATTTCTCTTGGCGCAAGAACGGTAGCCGTGTCCTTGCTCCTCAAACTTAAAACATTTGTGGTCTTTACGAAAATATTCAAGCTCTTCAGGAGAGTTTATTTGTAGGGAAGAGGAAGAAGGAACATTCATACGAGAAAGAAGTAGTTTCTCACTTATCATCACTCTTCTTGCTAGCATACATAATAGCATGGTAATGAAGATGGAGAAGATGGCAAGCTTAAGCATTGAAGCATGTCTCTTGGCTGGATTTGCATTCCATAGCCAAGAGTGTTGGTGTAGGCTCTCAACTTCTCTACTAGCTTGGAGAAGGAGATGGAGCTCTTGCACTTTGCACTTCACACAATGAGAGTGTGTGTGTGTGTGTGTGTGTGTGTGTGTGGGGGGGGGGGGGGGGGGGGGGGGGGGGGGGGGGGGGGGGGGGGCCAAGAGTATACCCCCCAAGTTAGCCCCCTTCTTGCTTTGGTCGACCCCCTCTTCTAGCACTCTCTAGCATTTGATTGGACCTCCTCAAGCTTGGCCAATCACAGGCTTGGTGCATATCAAACAACAAGGGTAGCCCTGGGACAAGTGTCCCCCTTTCCCTTTTGAGAGAGAGGACTTGATAAATGCAAAAACAATTAACTAAATCATTTAAATTATCATTGGACCCCTTGGGAGGCCAACCAATAGGCTTTAGACACACCATGAGGGCAAAATGAAGAGGATCTTGACAAGTGTCCTATTTGCTTTCTTTGTACCAAGCTTGCCTTGTGTGAGGGTGTGTGTGTTCTCTCTCTAGCTCCTACAAAGAGGGCTCACCCCCTCATGAGTAGGGATGTTGTTGTCTTTGTGGAACACCTTACCCTCAAGAACCTTAGTCATGGAGCACCTTAGCACCTTAGTCATTAAGCACCTCAAGCACCTTAGTCAACAAGCATGACAAGCACATCAAACACCTTAGTCAGCAAGCACGACAAGCACCTCAAACTTGGGCCGGGTTCCCACCTCAAGCATAGCCCTAACATACCTAAGGTCAAAGGACTTTTAACACTAACCATTGGAGGTCTTTAATGAAGCTAACCCTAAGGTCTTTAAGCTCCATTAGCTAGCTTTGCTCTTTGAGAGATCATCTCTCATTTGGACCCCTTTACCATTGGCCTCGTGTTGAGATAGACCCGAAAGCACATGTCTATATTCTAACCCTTGTTCCCGTCTATTCCCCCACATTAAATGATCAGTTTAATATGGGAAAATCATTTGGGTTGGTCAAAATTATGTTTTATGACAATGTACCTAACCGATCATAGAATGTGCAATATATAGCCAATTTTACAGGCTTTCATGAATTTGTTGAGTTTATTGCAAATGATGTGGGTAATATTGAGAGTGGGCCGAATTCCATGGTTCTTGGAAACAATAAAAGATGGTGTTACTTCCTCCCAATGACCCTAATTCACAATAGACACATACTAAGTACTGCCCTGGATAGACATACCTATACCATGCCCCTCTCCCCATGAGGAAATTACGTTGCGGAAAACCACTTGAGCACACATAACGCATGCACCATCAAATCCAGCCCACAAGATTTCTACAACAATCCATCTCACTTACAAGAGATAAACTCTCCAATACATCATCCAACAAGACTTCATGTACTAGGCAGATGCAACAAGTCAAGCTTGGTTGACCAAAGCACTCACGTGACCAAGGGAAACTGAGAAGCTGCACTTACAGAGTTTGACAAGCCATGATGATTTCTTGATGCTTAATTAACACTAGTCCTATAATTGGACACTGAAGTGTCATGCACTACAAGAGGCTATTCATATTAGCGACGCTCACACAGCGACGCTCAAAAAAAAAATTCCCGGCGTCGCTATGAGCGTCGCAAATTTACAAGTAAATTTGCGACGCCCATAGCGACGCTCATAGCGACGCCGGCTGGGCTAAAAAAAATAACAGAGAGCGCCCAAAAACTCAGATCTCAGATCTGAGTTTTTCGGTGCCCTCAAGCAAGGAGCAGGTAACGCTCTCCCTCTCTCTCTCTCTCTCTCTTTCTCTCTTTCTTCTCCACACACACACACACACACACACACACGAGGAGAGGAAGGAGAGCCAGGTATGCTCCTTCCCTCTCCTCACTCTCATGTTCCCTTCCCCTCTTTCTCTCTCCCTCTCTTTCACACACACACACACACACACACACACATAGTGTTTTTGAGAGAGAGAGAGAGAGAGAGAGAGAGAGAGTACAAACATAAACAAAAACGCACACACACATACATAAACAAAGAATGCACACACACATTGAAAGAGGAAAAGAGAGAGAGAGAGCATGCATAAACAAAACACGCACACATTGAGAGAGGAAAAGAGAGAGAGAACATGCATAAACAAAAAACACACACATTGAGAGAGAAAAAGAGAGAGAAAACATGCATAAACAAAAAAACGCACACACATTGAGAGAGAAAGAGAGAGAAACTAATTTAACGTCGTAGGAAACTAATTAAAATTAAAAGACCTAAAGATCTAGCCGACGAGGAGTTGAACTCAAGACCTATTATTCAAGAGGATGCTCAATCAGAAGCCGCTGCGGTGGTGGCAGACGAGCATCAAGATGCTACTACTCTATATGGGGTGCATGCAGAGGATCTACAAAATGAAACAGAGGATATGTGTTTAAACGGAGAGCTCTATATAGATATAGGAAGTTATGCTGAGTTATGCGAGGATGAGAGAGAGATCTCTTAAAGCCACAAATATTGTATTTGAACAATTTTGCTCCGTGTTGTAAAAGCTCTAGCTCTCTAAGTACCTTCCATGGTGTATAACGCTCTTTTCTACTCGCGCTCACATCTTTTGATTGAAAATTTTAAGTTTTCGACTTGCCTCTTCTATCACTCAATTCATTGCGTCATTGTATTTATATGCGTCATTACGTCATTGTATTTAATGGTCTTTGCGTCATTGTCTACTCTATTCATTCAATATTAAGTTTAAATATTCGTGTGTTTAATGCAGGTATGGATGATGAGGAGTTTCTTTCTTCTTTGTCACCGCAGCAGAGACAGTGGTACGTGGAGCGTCATCGCTCTGGCGCATCATCGTGCGTTCCTACTCCATCCGCATCTCCCTCTCTTTCGGAGCATTCGGCGCGCTTCGAAGCTTCGGTGTCGACGAGACGATCTTCACACTCTTCTAGACACCGGCGCTCTAGTGGTGGCGGTGGCGGTTGTTGTGGGGATTCCGCCGCCGATGCCTCCACACCGCCTTGTGTTCGACGAGGCTCTTTACCCTCCCCTTCTTTGCCCGCCCCCACACTAGCCACAGCATCGCCATCTACACCAGGTTTTGCGCGGCTGACTGTTCCTAGCAGCTACACACCTCTACCTACTCCGCAAGGAGCCACCCCACTCGACACTCCTCGCTTCGGGGCCCAGACGCCGGTGGAGACACTTGACGTCCATACCCCCATCGACACACCGCTAGAGACCCCTGCCAGGACACCCAGGTTCACGCGTCACCGGCCAGAGGACTTGCCTTACTCCGTCGACTTCAGCGGCGGCATCATCATGGATGATGACGGCAAGGAGGTGATCTCGCGCATGCGTGGTCTTTGCTCTCAGCTGTTTAGACACTACATACTAAACAAATGGAGTGAAGTACCAAGTGATTTAAAAGACAGAGTCATCAGCATACTTCATGATGAGTTTCCCGTTCCAACACGGGATCAGCGCTTCAATAAATACCTGATGAAGATTCGAATGCGCGAATACTGCAAACACAAGCGTTCCGAAGTGCAAAAAGCAATCAAGCATGGGTGGAACAGGCCAGATTGGCTGGCCAAAGAAGATTGGAAGAGTGCGAAGAAAGCAGCGCGCGAGAATCCCGACAAGTGGAAGCAACAAAAGGATGCAGCCAGAGTGCGAGTAGAGGCAGGGAGCTCGCACCACTTGGGGAGCGGTGGATGGGCATCATTTGAGGCCGATTTTGTAAGTGTTTTCGCATTGCTCTTTATGTTCGATAGTTTAGGGTTTATGAGTTTTTTAATTCTAACATAATGAAATCTTTGTATGTTTTGACAGTGGTCGATGACAGGACGTGATCCCACACCGTACGAGCGCGAGTACACAGGCAGGAAGGGCTTAAATGCCCTGATGGACATTCTCAGTTCTCACGGCGGCATGGATAGTATTAGGGTTTACTCTTTTCTATTTTTTGTATTGTTTTATAAATGTCGTTATATGTTTATACTTACTGAAAGCTGTCTTATTGTCTTTTTTTGCAGAATCCGACAGATACGCCGCTTGGACGCGATGAGACGTCTGACTAGATGACGTCAGTTTAGCCGTAGCTAGATAGCATTAGTTTAGGGTTTCTCATAGCTTATGTATCATGAGACGGATTTTATACGTCTTTTTGAACCATGTATATTATTACATTTGTCACCGCAGTTCATTTTGCCAATCAATTCTTTATGCCTATGATGTTGTACAATTGTCATTATTACATTTGCCAATCAATTCATTTTGCCTATGATGTGTACAATTGTCAATTTTACGCTTGTCAATTTTGCAAACAATGCGTCTTGTGGGTGACTATTTTGGGTCTATTATCTACCCTTGCACTTTTTTTAAAAAGTGAATCAAGTACAATATGGTTGATGGGTGGCAGGGCATTCAATGCCCTGTCACCCAAAAAAAATTATCTCGGGCGTCGCTATAATCGTCGCTATTTATGGCTCTGTAGCGTCGCTATGAGCGTCGATATAGACTTCTGTGTAAACGTCGCTATAACCGTCGCTATGACCGTCGCTATGAGCGTCTCTATATAGCGACGCTTATAGCGACGCCTATAGCGACGTTATTAGCGACGGTTTTAGCGACACCGGGGGTTATAAAAACCCAGTGTATTTCCGTCGCTAACAGCGTCACAAGAGCACACAACCTCTTGTAGTGATGTTTTCCTACCAAGTTTTGGCAATTTATTTGTCAAACTAGAAAGAAGTTTTTTACACCTTGCTTCTACCATAGGTTGGTTATGAGGAAAAGAAAACACTGGATTTTTCTCCATGTCATTTTCTCCATGTCATAATACATGCCCTATGGAGAGAATTATGGTAAGTTCTAAGTCATAAATTTTAGTAAAATTTAAGTTGTTTTGCCCCAAAAATCATAAAATTCTTATAGCTTTTTATAGAGATAGCTTTTTTTATGTTTGTAAAAGCCAAGTGTTAGTACTTAGTGTTACAAAACAATGGAATTCCCTTCAAAGACTATCTTCCAAGTCACATGCAAGTTATAGACATGATTTCATACGTGAGAATGTGTTGAATAAGAGCATAATTTTGGTCTTCCAAAGATCCCCTCATGGAATTGGGGCTATTCTAATGTAGTTTAACAACCAAAAATGAGTTAATATGTTAGAACCAAGAAACTATGTATTTCTTTAGCTCCCTAACTCGGTTGCCCAATTGTGTTCGTACCACCTACTTTGATAAATTTAGTTGATCTACATGGAAAATTTGATATAAGTTGAGGTTTTGAATGTTTATGCCTCACGAATTGAAATAGAAAAGTTTTCTCTTGCACAGTTTTGAATATTTGAAATGATCCAACAATTTTCACATACCAAAGCTTTCTACTTGCCATCTTGAGTCCTCGATGGAAAGAGTAAGCAATATATCACTTTTTAAAACTCACAAATACATCAAAAACATATGTTTCTTTGAATACAATGATATGCTTGAAATGGCCTTATCAAACACGTAGAACTTTCCATTATTTAATATACTGTCAAGTGAGTTTTTGCACATGAAACTTTCAATTATCTATAGCACAACTATGAAAAAGTTGTGTAAAATTTTTTACAAGGTCGCTTCATTTTTTCTTTAGATTATAAAGTTGATTTCTTCAAAGCATTAATTGTAGTCTCATAGTCTTATGAGGGTCAACTTGATGAGTATAGTTCTTTATCATGGTAGCTTCTAAAATGCAAGGTTATATTTTCAAAAGACCAACTAGCTAACATATTTAAGCACGTCAAGAGGGTTTTCTTAAATACATTATTTAGTGCAAGTAGCATTTAATTTAAATTTGTAAAAAAAGGACACTTAAGTGTTTTGTTTTGGTACCAAACTAGTGTTAAAGATAAGAACAACATGACACCAGACTCTCTCTCTCTCTCTCTCTCTCTCTCTCTCTCTCTCTCTCTCCCCTGCTTGCTTGCGCTCATCTTTGCACAAATCTCTTTGCGTTGCTACTATCGACAAAGCCTTTACGCAATCGCTATTTTTGTTACAAAGTATCGCTTCTAGAAAGTAGAATCTTAAAATAGCTTTAAAATGCCTAAAAATGTGAACAACATTTCATAGACACCATGCCTATATCACTACATGCTACCTGCAAGGTGGCAGTGCTAAAAAAATTCATCGCTAGCTTTTGTAGTTGTCCTCTATAAATAAAAATCATCGTCAGCTTTTATCATTGTCCTCTGTGTTTTTTGCTCAGTGCCACCTTGCTCTGTGTATGGTGTTGTTGTTTCCTTGGAGTTTGAGGATTTTTATGTCTTATCTTCTTCCAGATTTGGACAAGGTCTACAAGTGCAGAAAAAATATGGCACATGAGCTTCTTGAGGATTTGTAGATTTTGCATGAATGTTTGATAGAGAATTTCTCAAGTGCCTTGAACTACGGAAATATGTTCAATGTGTCATGATACTCTTTTTCCTTGAAAATTTTCCTTTTGCACATGATGTGGTGCAGTGTGTCAATTATTGTTTGCAAAGGCAAGCACTTCAAGGTGTTTTCTTGGGTGAAAGAGGATTTTATGAGATCCTCCTTTCTGATATAAATGCTAAACACCTATTGTTGGAAATGTTTATTTTCTTCTATGGCACATAGGTGATTCATGTCTTGCCTTGGTCTTTAACTAAAGACTATCACAACTTAATAAGGCATCAATGTCTAGTGTGGGTGGAATTGTGGACTTTCCCAACACTTGGAAGCATCTTTTGTTTGTTATTGTTGCGACATTGGAAAAGGTTATATGTTCTTTCAAATTAGATGCGAACATTAATGAGTTTTGTGTACTTTAAGACACTAATAAGCCAACCCCTGAAGGCATGATGTTGAACTCTTATTGGTAAACGCCCATTCAAGCTCAAATGAGGGAAGTTTGTAGGGGCATGTTTCAAATGTGAAAAATTTGGGCATGTGCAATCCAAGTGCTCTAATCTTGATTTGCAAACTCCGCCGTCTGCTATTCCTTCTACTGTTTTGACCAACAATGAGGCTTAATGTGTTCCCTCTCATGAGTTGGTTGCAATATAAATAAAAAGCAAGGTAAGCTTCTACGTATCTTAAGCCTCAAGTTGAGAAATGAAAAGGCAAGAAATCTCAAGCTCCTCAATCTAATAAAAATGTACAGTTCAAAGGAAAATCACTTCAAGTGGAATCTTCTGAAGCTTGGCAACAACCCAAGAAGCCTTTTAGAAGTCGAGGCCTTGTATTTTTAAGAAACTTTTTACGTGTTGCTTGTGAAGGGAAGTCTTGAGCTCTCTTAGATGCAATTGTCCATGAAAATAAGACTTTTGTTGAAGCTTGGAGTGAAGTGATTGCAATTTCATATAAAGATGCTCTTGTTAATGATGTGTCTACATTTTCAATGTTAGATGCTCCTCTTCTTTGAGAAATGTTGTGCTTGATAGTGATGGGCATGGCTTGATAGCTTTTTGTGATCTCTATCCATATACATATCCTCGTGTACATATGCATCATTCTCTAAAGTGCTTGGCATACAATGTGCGAGGTTTATGTAACCATAACAAATGGAATCTCACCTCGCATTATGCACATACATGCAAAACAGATATAGCTACTTTCCAAGAGCATAACCAACATGGAATTGCTTGTCAATCATCTCATTTTGTGGGGTCTAAAATCATGTGTTTTTGTGGGGTTTAAAAACAGGGTATTCTAGGGTTCTGATATTAGTGCGACAAGACTTGAATCTTGTTGCTACTTTTTAATGATCCATGGGTCAAATACACTACTGTAATCTTCATACTTTGCCCTTGCATGTGAGAGTGTGAACTATTCAATCCATTTTGATTTCATGTATACATTATATCTTGCATATAAACGTTATTTCTTGTGTCTCATCATAAAATCTCTCTTTTCATGTCTGAGATTTTGGCAACAAAAAAAAGGCTTGAGATTACAATCTATGGAGAAGCTATGTACTCCATGAAAATATGAGGTATTAAACATTCTTGATATTTATACATGTACTATCTTTGAAAGCAAATGTATTGCTCAATTTATTCAACAAAAACAACTTTGGACACAAATGTTGGCATCGATGTGCATGCAAATGAGGTCACATAGCTTTAGAAACTGGAAAACTTCTGCTTGGGAAGTTGTTTTTGCGCAATTTCGGTGCCATATCCAAAGATGTCCCTTTGCTTCTTATCTTCTGGAAAGAGGTTACAAAGTTCATTACTTGGCACATGCAAGATGCTCAACCAGGTAACTCTTTGAAACTCAAAAGTTTACATTGAACCGTCGTCTTTTCTGAAGCCCTAGTTGAACAACCTCGTAGTGCATACTTCATTTCTCACAAGAATATAAGGACAATTAAGGATGTGGTAAATGATCAAGACTAGATGATTTCTTTCCCACATTTTGTGTGTCAATATGGCCTTGGCTTGTATTATAGGCCTTAATGACACTTATTCTGAAGGTGTTATCTCCTTTAACATCTCTATCTAGAGCTGCAGCTTAATCCTTGGATTGTTGAGCACTGCAATGCATTATGGAACATCCATAAACCCATGTTGGTGGCGGAAAAGACTTCAAGTTATTTGGAAATACAGTCTTCCTTTAAAAGAGTGACTTTTTTGGTGGAGATGCTTGGTAGGGGCCAACTTCTTGGATGTTACCTAGCATCTGTCACATTACATCGGCTTGATGTGTGCATTGTTCTCATGGTGCTGAGAGTCTTGCTCATTTGCTTTGGTATTGTCAGCATACTAGGGATTTTGTTTGCCAAGTTACTCAATCCCTAAGTTTACGTTTTCTCTCGCATCATTTTGGGAAACATTTTTGGTTGTTTGGAGTTATTCCTACTCCCCTAAGATCTCATAAGGTCTTCTTCTCTTGGTGTGCTTTTGGCTATTCAGGGGTATTTAGAACTTCATAAAGCAATTGATGTTTTGCAATCTCACTCAAATATCTTTGTTGCATTCAAGGTCTCCTTGCGACAAACATTATAGCTCTACTTTGGTAGTGGCAACATATCTTTGGATACTTTTGAGCTCTTTTTCATCTGTTTCTAGAGCTTTGTTTAGACTTTCATCCTTTTGATGCATAGACATCCGTGTTTGTATACTCTTTTCTTTGTGTGGGTTTTCCTCTTGTTGAGGTTTCCCATCAATAAACATTGATTTGTAAAAAAATTGTGTGTAGCTGTTTTTACTTTAAATAATAAGACATAAATGAACTTTATCATTTAAAGGACTGGAAGAGAAAGGGTAAAGATTAGTACAAAAACAACTCAGTTTTAGAATTATCTTTGTACATGGTATATACAAATGAGGCCTCATTCCAGTATGCAATGATAGTAACCCATTAGAGAAGTACTTCGCAAGTGATATGAACCAATGTACTCAAGGACAGACAATTGCTTCAAGCTAAAAAATTCCAAGAAAGGATAGAGTCCTCATCTGCATCCATTCAATCAAGACAATAGATATGTTGGAATGCGTTTTACAGGTGTCAATGGACTATATCAGTTGTTATCCATGTCTATCTCACAACTTTTTATCTTTGAGCAAAAGTCCAAAGTGTAAAATGCTCTTCATTTTTGTCCAGCTTTGAATAGAACTTGTAAAGAAACCATAAGCCCAATGAATTATGTGTATAACCCAGTATTTTAATAGTTTATTTAGTCTATGTGTTTTTTTTATTTGAAGTCCACCTTTCTTTTCTGAATAAATGACCTAGTACCATCTTTAGTTCAAAGTTTATTTTCCAGTTTTACAAATCTTTTTATTAAGCCAGATACCTATCCCAAAACTAATCAGGTAAATGGTACATTTACCTTTAGAACCATTAGTCAAAATATAATATCTTTTAAATACTTCTTTCAAAGCTTTTAGTTGCTTGGTTTTAGGCAAAAAAAAATTTATCAAAAAACGTTTTTCCAAAATTTGATCTGACTAGTGTAAGTAAACAATGCCTTAAGTCATGATATCCATACTTTTGTCATGTCATCCCCATCCTCGATTGCAATGTAACTTCATCATATTTTATCGTTAAAGTGACATCAAGATCAAACTAGCAGTTTCACTCCTTTTATAAAACAAAAAAACCCTTTTTTGAGGCAATCTCAAGCCACTCGGGTTCAGCCCTTTTAACCAGAGGTTACATTTTAGAACAAAATATATATCTTTGAATGTTCATTGCCTTAGCGGCCTGTCCTTGTAGTACAAAAAACCTATAAACGTTATGAACCAGTACGTGGGAAACCGAGCCCAGAACAATAGTCATGTGTATAATGCCAAGTATGTACAAGATGTAATCATGTACTATCTAATGCTAGTCATCCCAAACCAATAGAGACAGTAAGCGAAAAAATTGTTAGTGTAAGCCTTAGTGTAAGGCAACCCATTCCAATAGTTCAATATGCTAGGTATTCAAAACCTGCTCTCTTTTTTTAAGCTTAACGAAGTTAGTTTACTATGATTTTGCATGAAAAAACCAGAGGGCAAAAAGGACAAGTTTTCTTTTCAAAAAATTACTAGTATGGTTGCTAAGCCAAATCATTTAGATGGGTGTATATAAAAAATTAGAGCACCCATTTAAAAAATATACAAAGTGCGGACTTGAGAAACGCCTTCCTTGTTCCACAAGCTCCATGGTTATGCACTAGGCAAACTTCAAAAAACCCTCAATCTCTCTTTATACCAACACTATCAAAATGCAAAAAACACTAAGTGAGGGGCTCATGGCCAACCCTCACCTTTTATAGAGTTTTTTGAAAATGATGCAGACCAGCAGCCGGTTCTTCCCGAAGGTATAATGCATTAAGCAACAACCGCCTCGGCCCCATAGGGAGATTGAGAGGAGAAGAAGATCATCACTACATATTAAGGGGGTACAGGGTACCTGTGTGTGAGCTATACAGTAAGCGACAAGCCTGCGCCTTTTTTAAGGTATAAGTCCAGTTTATGCTCTAAGGAGCCAAGCCCACGAGGCAAAGGAAAGGGGGGGGGGGGGGGGGGGGGGGGGGGGGGGGGTCCTTTTTGTGTTTAAAAAAGAGGTCCTTTTATCGTAAAAAAATTCGGGGGATGTTTTTATAACAATAGAAGAAAATACAATAAACAAATGGATAAGGATAAATGCTAGGCAAAAGTGGTTCCTTTTGTTGTTGTTGTGAGCATTTCTACTTCTCAAAAATATAAAGGGAAAGAGAAGTAGGAATAGCAATTTCCAAAGAAGGTAGTGATGCCTCCTTAATGGTCTACCTTGTCAAGAAATTGGACAACTTCTAATCATGCTACTACTTGGAGTTCTCCTCTCATTTCCACTTCGACTACTAAGTTATGGTTAAACATTGTTAGAGGTGGCCCTATATGCATGGGTTTGGGCTCTAGATTGCATAATACTTTAATGCATGAGGGTCAATATTTGGGGTCTCATCACACGGAGGCCATGCAAGAGACTTTCCTTTGTGCATAGTTGTTACATATATCACATACATACGTTATGTTTAATGCTATGATAAAATATATTTTTTATAATATTAGAGGCCTCTATTATCAAAATAAATGGAGGATTTTTTACGTTTGGCTATATATTCCGAAATCCATTTTAAATCATAATACATTCAAGCATATTTGGACTAGATTGGATAGATGGTATTTACTTCGTGTCGGTCAGTTTGGTGATTGTGTCTCCAAATTGTGAATAGATCGAACACTCTTGCTTTTGAATCTTGTCCCTTTATTTTTGGGTTTTTACTTTGATATGCCTTGTGATGATATAGTGGTATCCAAGTCTCAACTACTCATATTGAATAACAATCATTTGAAACATGATCTTTTCAAAGAAATGGTTCTTCATGCATTAGTACCTCTTTATCATCGGGTATATGAGGACATTGATATTGTACAGCTCTTTATCATCAGGTGTATGAAGAGATTCATATTTTATAGTCCTTGTTTGTTCAATGTATGCAAGTTGTCATTATTGACTATGGCAAGTCGTATAGGCATTAAATTCGAGAAGTGGTCTAGAAGGAAAAAATATCTCATTGTGAATGCTCAATATAGGCCTCTTTCAAAGAGTGAGCAATAATTATTGTCGCAGGCAAAGAATGTAATGAAGTTCAATGATCAAGGTAAACTACAAAATGGATGACTCGCTCTCGTTAAAAGGCTTCACTGGATAAAGGGTTCTCTTCGAAACAATTTCTCACAAGTTTACAAGGTTCTACGCAAAGGGGGAATATTTGCAGGGTCAAAAAGTGGATGGCCAATGGTCTAATTCTATTAACGGATTGGCTAATTGTGCTTATTTCTACTTTTCTTCTTTTTTTGCCATTATGAATGCCTCTTTGGATGTTTTGGAGGCTTATTGTGAACTTTTGCAATTTGTGCAACCTATTATCTCTCCTGGTGATGCAACAACATTAGAAGAACCTTTTATAGAAGACAAGATAAAGGAAGCCTTGTGTTCAATAGGCAAATGGAAATTGCCTGCTAGGATGGTTTGACACTGGAAATTTTTATTACTTTTTGGTATTTTTTAGAAAAATTGACTTTGCTTGGCTGGAACAGTTTGCCATTGGAATGTTTTTTTGCTTTCTAATCTTTTTTAGAAAAAATTGACTTTGTTTAGAAGCAATAAATCATGGGAAGAAGAATGCATTAGGGCCAATTTGGATGAAATAAGGGTTGTTTAGGGTTTCTCTATTCTTGATTTAAGGGTCGAGGAGGAGCCACATTTCCAAAAGTATGGCACTTTTGTACACGTGTCAAGATCTCAGTCACTTGCTTTTGGAATATTTTGCACTATTTTAGCCATAACTTTTTCATATGAACTCCAAATCTAGCGCTCAAATGGTCCATGGGTGGCGCTTGATGAGATCTATCCAATGAGTACCCATGTTGAATAGTTTTGGTAAGATCTTCATGGTCTTTTTTAGGTTGCCCCTTTTCAGATCCTTACACAGCCCTTTTTTCATCCAAATTGACCCTAATGCCACTTTATTGGAAGCAGGGATTAGTCAAGCTTTCCCCAAGATGCATCTACGAAAAAAAAATATCACTCTCATGCCAGTTATTTACAAGTTATTCATTAAGATGTTGGCTAATATAATATGGATTGTTTATTCTACTAAGTATGGTTTTATTCCTCACAAGCAGATTAAAGATAATCTAACTCATATATTGGCATGGAATATGTCAAATACACTAAACACATTGTGCTTGTCCTTCATGTTGATTTTGAGAAAGCCTTTGACACTGTCATAAAATATAATATCTAATCAACCCAAATGATTTTCTCATATTAAACTAATCATTTAATATGGGAGAATAAACAGGAACAAGGGTTAGAATATAGACATGTGCTTACGGATCTGTCTCAACACGGGGCCAAGGTTAAAGGGGTCCAAATGAAAGGTGGTCTATTAAAGAGCAATGCTACCTAAACTTAAAGACCTTAGGGTTAGCTTCATTAAAGACCTCCAAAAGTTAGTGTTAAAAAGTCCTTTGACCTTAGGCATGCTAGGGTTGAAATTGAGGTGGGAATCCTACCCAAGCATGAGATGTTTGTCAGCTACCTAACTAAAGTGCTTAAAGTGTTTGTGGGAACCTTTCCCAAGCTTGAGGTGCTTCTCATGCTTAAATGACTAAGGTTCTTGAAGCATTCAATTCAAACATAAACTCTCTAGAAGCATAAACGGTTGCCATGCTTAATTGACTAGGTGCTTGAAGTGTTCAATTCAAACATGATATCTCAAGAAGCATAAAAGACACATATCAAAGTCCTCCACGTACTTGAATCCTATTGGATAGGTTTTAAAGGGGTCCAATGAGAATTTAAATGCATAAAAATAAATAATTAAGCTCTTTCTCTGATAGAGGAAAAAGAGGACACATACCCAAATGATATAATTAAATAATACAAGAGAGAGAGAGAGAGAGAGAGAGAGAGAGAGGTGTGGACCAAGCATGAGAGGGGATATACTCTCTCCCACACACACACACACACACACACATACTGTCATTGTGTGGAGTGCAAAGTGTAAGAGCTCCATCTCCTTCTCCAAGCTTGTTGAGAAGTGGAGAGCCTACACCAACACTCTTGGCTATGAAATGCAAATCCAACCAAGATCCATGCTTCAATGCTTAAGCTTGTCATCTTCATTACTATGCTATTATGCTATGCTAAACAAGAAGAGTGATGATAAGTGAGGAACTATTTCTTTCTCCTATGGATGATTCTTCTGCCTCTTCCTTACCCTCATTCCCCGCCTTGGGGCTGAGGCTTGGGATAGTTAATGCTTTTTGCAAATTTTATGTTATGCTTGTGATACATGAAGCTTTCCATCTTCATTGCATCACCTAGGTCACAAGGAACACAAAGATTATATTTTATCAAGTCTCTCTTGATTGTATTGTATCAAGTCTTTCTTGACGCCTTGGGACTGAGGCTTGGGATAGTTAATGCTTTTTGCAAATTTTATGTTATGCTTGTGATACATGAAGCTTTCCGTCTTCATTGCATCACCTAGGTCACAAGGAACACAAAGATTGTATTGTATCAAGTCTCTCTTGATTGGAGAATCTATAATACAAACGCCTATTGCAGGGGGGACCGGCTCCAAGTAAATCCGGTCCTCAACTATTATCATGTTCTCTAATAATCTCTCTCTCTTGCAAAAGTATTATTTATGCCAACTTAATTAAGTACTATGTTTATGTTGCTACCATCAATTAAGTTCACACTCTATGTTCTCAAAGTAATCTCACAAAAATGCTCACTCTAATTCTCTTAATTCCGCTATTCTCAAAGTTCATAGGTCATTTTCATTACATTGGTATCATCAAATAATCTCACAAAAATGCTCACTCTAATTCTCTTAATTCCGATATTCTCAAAGTTCATAGGCCATTTCCATTACATTGGTATCAGAGAATTTAGTTTCTCTTTTCTTGCTTAAGAAGAGAGGTCCTTGAGTATCCTATTAATGGTTGATTTTGCTAATTATATTAGGGTAAGTGGGACTGTGATCTATTATCAATTTTTTTGAGCCCACTATGTGGGATATGGTACACACCTTGAGAGCTTTGGTCTTAATAATGGGGTCTTTTTAGACTTGCCTATGGCTTTACCATTATTGAGCCATAAGAAGTCTGAAAGGAGCTATCCCTCGTCAATTCTGCTATGTTAGAACCACCCCACTACTCTCTATAATTAACCAATTCGAGTCGCGGATGTAGGTACTTAAGTGCTTTTTTTCAAAGTCTAAGAGGAGTAGCAACTAAGGTTTTGAATTGCCAAAGAATACACTAAGTAAACACATAAGTATAATTAGCATGGCTGACAATAACCAAGAGAGTAGAATGAACATTGATAACTTTGATTTTGCACATGAAGGTGCTAATGATGATGCCCCCATGTTTATCAATTATCCTGTTACTAGGTTGCATCAAGCTATGGGCAATCCTACTTTGCAAGCCGAAGTTAACAACTTTGTGCTTATGGGATTTCCCTTCCTCTCCAAGAGAAGAGAGAGCTTAAGAGGCCTCTTGATGAGACCCCCAAAAGAAGACTGTCTCCCATACGAGAGGAGGAATCCAAAGAACAAGAAAGTAATGAATCCTTAAGTTCCTCTGAAGATGTGGCTCCACGAAGACGGCGGTCTAGACAATCGCCAACTCCTCCCATGAGGAAACGGTCAACATACAGTCCTTCTCCTTGTCACTCTGAAAGGGAAGAGAGGAAACAAAGGAAGAAAAGGGCAAGAAAGAGGTCACCCTGTTCTCCTTCTTCTTCACCTTCCTCCTCTTCCGACGAAAGCTATGGCTAGTCTTCTAGAATACCATCGAAGTTGCAAAAGAGGATGCTCATAGAAAAGGATTACCTCTCTCCTATGCTTGGGGAAAGGTAAGGGAACATGATGCCTTCATCTTGTTTGACCCTGGCTTGACTCACAACTTCATATCAATGGAGTTGGCCACCAAGTTGGACATTCAAGATTTTGAGATGGGAGATAATGTAGCTAATGACACAACTTTCAAGGAACAGCAAGCCTCAATTACTCCCTTGATTGGGAAGTTGAGACTTCATGTCCAAAGCTATGTCGACAAAGAAAAAATTTTCATCTCTCCTCTCCAACATGAGGATGCTATCCTAGGGGCACCATGGTTCAACCGCATGGCTGCCAACATGAAGTTCCCTGAAAGGAGAATCTACTTCACCTACGCGGGAAAGAGCATGTATATAGATGCTAATGAGTCTAGTCGTACTATACCACTTGTAATTTCATCGGATTTTGATAAGTCAATGAAAAGCTCAATTTTTGCGTACATGATTTTTGTCAAAGAATCCACTAATGACACTAATGATTTATCAAATGAAAATGGTAGGAATCAAGAAGAGTTAAACTTGTATACTTTTCTAGATGGATTCCAGGAATACGGGAATATGGACAATAGTAGACAGATTTAGCAAGCAAGCACACTTTATTCTTGTCAAAAAGACTATTAAGGCACACCAAATGGCAACCATCTTCATATCTCAGATTTTCAAACACCATGGATTACCAACATCCATCATGTCAGATAGAGATCCTAGAATGACCAGTAATTTGTGGAAAGGTCTCTTTGAAAATCTAGGTACTAGATTGAATTTCTCTTCGGTCTATCACCCACAAACGGATGGCCAAAGTGAGATAGTCAATCTTACGATACTCGATCTACTAAAGACTTATGTTACAGAAGTAGATCAACGATCACAATGGGAGTACTTACCCCTTGTAGAGTATGCATACAATAATACTGTTCACCTTTTGAGATCATAGAGAGAAGACGTGAAAGTCCCTTGCTACTTAAAATACATGGGAAGATCTTCACTACTGCTGATGAGTATAGCCGTGACCTACAAGAATCTTTTCAAAAGGTTAAGGAGGCTATATCCATCTCTCAACAAACGCAGAAAGTTGATGCTGACAAGCATAGAAGGGCCTTAACGTTCAAAGAAAATTATTTTACTTAAGTTTCCCAAGGTTTGATTGAGGCAAAAGATGGGTAAAAATCCTACGGGCCGTCAAAAGTGTTATGCTAAATAGAGAACCAATTATTGAAGACCCTCCAGAAATTGAAGACCAAGAAGAGGTGCTACAACCTGAATCTATCCTTCGGCATGAAGACAAGGTACTACGGCATGGTAATATTATCCTACGATATCTTATTAAGTTCAAAAATTATCCTTTTGAAGATGCTAGATGAATGCAAGGAATACAGCTTAAGGATAGTATGAACCTCGTCAATGCTTACAATGCTACACTAGAGTAAGCAAATGTAAGTGCTTTATAAATGAACAATGTTTTTGTCTTATAAGACTAATCTTATTTTGTGCACAAATTTAAATAGTATGCATGATAAGAATCATGTTTGTGATGACGATATCACCCAAACACCAAGTAGTATTTGTCACTCTACTCTGGGAGTATGATATGGACTAAAGAGCATACATACTTGTGGCAGCTACGTCTCCCAAGCACCAAATGGACTAGTCATCTATTCTCGAATGATATTGTTTGGTGAAAAGGGATTCTCTACCCGCTAATAAATGTAGACAAATGACTAAAACTTTATCTCTTCTACCTCATAGTCGAGGACAACTACGATTTCAAGAGAGAGGTAATGTCATAAAATCCAATATCTAACCAACCCAAATGATTTTCTCATATTAAACTAATCATTTAATGTAAGAGAATAAACGGGAACAAGGGTTTGTGCTTACGGATTTGTCTCAACAGAGGGCCAAGGTTAAAGGGGTCCAAATGAGAGATGGTATGTTAAAGAGAAATGCTACCTAAACTTAAAGACCTTATGGTTAGCTTCATTAAAGACCTCCAGAAGTTAGTGTTAAAAAGTCCTTTAACCTTAGGCAAGCTAGGCTTGACCTTGAGATGGAAATCCTACCCAAGCATGAGGTGATTGTCGGCTTGCTAACTAAAGTGCTAAAAGTGTTTGTAGAAACCTTTCCCAAGCTTGAGGTGTTTCTCATGCTTAAATGACTACGGTTCTTGAAGTGTTCAATTCAAACATAAACTGTCAAGAAGCATAAGCAGTTTCCATGCTTAATTGACTAGGTGCTTGAAGTGTTGATATCTTAAGAAGCAAAAAAGACACATGTCAAAGTCCTCCACATGTGGCCCTCATGATGTGTTTGAATCCTATTGGATAGGCTTTAAAGGGGTCCAATAAGAATTTCAATGCATAAAAATAAATAATTAAGTTCTTTCTCTCGTAGAGGAAAAAGAGGACAAGTGTTCAAGTGATATAATTAAATAATACGAGAGAGAGAGAGAGAGAGAAAGGTGTGTCGACCAAGCATGAGAGGGAGTATACTCTCCCACCCACACACACACACACATACTCTCATTGTGTGGAGTGCAAAGTGCAATAGCTCCATCTTCTTCTCCAAGCTTGTTGAGAAGTGGAGAGCCTACACCAACACTTTTGGCTATGGAATGCAAGTCCAACCAAGGGCCATGCTTCAATGCTTAAGCTTTTCATCTTCTTCATCTTCATTACTATACTATTATGCTATGTTAAACAAGAAGAGTGATGATAAGTGAGGAACTATTTCTTTCTCCTATAGATGATTCTTCTTCCTCTTCTCTACCCTCATTCCCGCTAGCTCTCTCCACCTTCGAAGGTGTTTAAGACCTTAGGATAGTTAATGCTTTTTGCAAAGCTTATGTTATGCTTGTGATGCATAAAGCTTTCCATCTTCATTGCATCACCTAGGTCACAAGGAACACAAAGATTGTATCGTATCAAGTCTCTCAAGTGGTTTGGATTTAGAAAGATCTCTTTGAGTGCCTTACTTTAGATTGTGAGTACTAATCCTTTGCTTACATATTTGGATCATTTGTTGATCTCTACTACACTACATGGTTTGCGATTTTCATATGGTAAGTCATTTGTAGCTCAAGCTTTTGTTGATCATTCCTATTTTATGCCTCGCAATATTCAATCTGATGTAGAGAGGTTAATAAAAGCATTGAAATTGTTCAAGCTTAATTTTTTAAAATCTAAAGTTTTAGCCATTAATGCACAACCCTAGCATTGTTCGATTTGACTTGGTCAAATTCCTTCAGAAGTACATGTGGTTAGACATTTGGGATACCTATTAGGTTGGCATGTCTCATGTCAAAAAATATAACTCAATAGGTGACACAAACGTTAAATCAAATGCTTGATTACTTGAAACTTTTACATGGCCACTACATGCTCATTTACGGATTATACAAGCTAATATTATGACACATATCCAAAAAAAAATTGTCATTGATAATATGAAGAAAAATTGATATACATCGTTTTATGTCTTTGGTCATATATATTATTTGGAAAACTAAAGATGCTAAAAAAAGTCGTCCACCCTATGTCCGCTACGAGGCTTTGCTCTTCGAAACAGGATGGTATACTCTAGATTTAATCAAAATAATTTGCAACCAACTCCCTCCATTACAATTACCAAACAATGGACAACTTATCTATTTTATAAATGCTTGTCTTGAAGCTTAGGGTACAGATTTTTTAACAAAACAAAGGCAAAAAAATGATGGTATGAAGACTTGCTAACGGTTACTTCTCTAAAGCAAAGCAGAATTATCCTTTCGCCCAAAGAGAACTTTTGGCAACAAAACAAAGGCCTTGAACAATTTTCTCAAACTTCTTACTTCAAAAATGCTAATGAAGATAAACTCCTTATATAATGAGTCTCATGGTTTGCCCAATGGGACAAGCATGAACATGTAGAATCCTCACTGACATTAAATAGGCTCATTTTAGAGAGAATGTGGAGCGAGATCATTGCTTAGCTAAGAATTAAGTCATAAGTTGCCATGGTTGGGCCGACACTAAACCATATGGAACAAAGCGTGAGCATCAAGATTCTCCACCCACTACCACTTTGGACCCACTCACTTTGAAAAGTTCTTCCCACTACCTACCCCCACCAACGCACCTTGCCTCTCTATTTAAACAAGGCCTCACTTCATTACAATGATTGGAATTTCCTGCACAAGCTTCTTTTACTGATCCACTACACACTTGTGTATTCCATCTTCAATCTATTACCACCATAATACACATCTTCTGCCTGTTTGCCATGTAGTAGAAGCAACAAGCTTTGGTGTATAGATCTCTCGCCGCATTAGGGGAGAGCAAGCTGCAAATATACATATATACATACATATGTATGTATGAGAGTTCCCAAAACAGAGAGAGAGAGAGAGAGAGAGAGAGAGAGAGAGAGAGAGAGATTTTTCTGTTGTGGGAACAATCCAAGAGACCTCCCTCTGATCACTTAATCTCAGATCAAAACGGTCAAGAGGTGCAAGTCCCTTTGGATGTGTAATGAATAGAAATCGCGGATTTCTTTCGTACACTGCAATTCTCAAGTATATCATTTAACAATAATAGACTAAACACTTGAAAAAACGCAGTTTGCATGTTGTATACACATTACATTGGTAAAGGCTTGCGAGTTAGCAAACAATGAAGTCATTAACCTTTTGAAAACAGAAGGCCATACAATAGCACTACTTTGGTGCTATTTTATTTTAGACATATATCATAAAGCAGCTAAGCAAAAAGTTTATGTGACTAGCTGCCACGGTAGGTAGTGTACGAGAAAGGAGACAAAAGAACTGGAACATGGAAATGTTGAGACACCTGAGCAGGTTTTATCTCAAAAACAACTGAAACGTATGGATAAAAGCATTGAGTTGTGCCATTTGTATCATCACTACTGTTCGAGTTTTGAAAATACGTCGCAGTGCCGAAAGTCAGCTTGTACCTTCCTGCCATCACATTGCTCGAAGGTGCCATTAATGGGCCAGATCGACCATCAGCATCAGTGACTGATGAGCCAATAGAGATCCACCCCCTGGACTCCCCTCCTTTTGAAGGTACGTTCCACAACTCGAGCGTCACTGGAATCCCTGCACCAGGCTTTCCACGTGACACATCCAGCACATGCGTCGTTATCGGTGGCCGAGTAGGAGAAATCTGATTCGGCACAGATAGATGACTCGGTAATGACACCTTGCTTTCCTCAACAGAACTGCCAATGTGGCCCAAAACCTGACCAAGTCGTTGATTTGCAGTCGTTTGGCCTGCTCAAGTCCAAATAAATCATTTGCACTAGTAAAGCTCACATACATCAAACTTTAACGAAAAGGAGAAACAAAAGCAAGCAATCTCCACAATTAAATTCATACGATAGCAAAATGACATACTAAATGAATCACGGTCTGCAAAGAGTTTGCCAAGGCGGATTTCTGTTATCTTTTGCTGCTCCCCTGCAGCTACTTGCAGCTCTTCAATGGGTCTACTAGAAAAGCGGTTCTGGAATACAAGAGTAAATCTCTCTCTCTCTCTCTCTCTCTCTCTCTCTCTCTCTCTCTCTCTCTCTCTCTCTCTTTTATATATATATATATATATATATATGATTTCTCGGATAATTTGGGCTAAGGCCTTAAAGCCACATGAGATCATTCAAGCCGAGCTAGCTGCCCCCCAGCATTGGTCATATTTTGGCTAGCTTGCCATCGTGGCAAGCAAGCCCAAGCCGGTCTCCTAGTTGAATGAGCCGGCTAGTGTGCGTTTGACCAAAAAGGTCAACACACCTTCCACACGGTGGTTTCAAACCCAGCACTACCCGGTAGCAAGGCCAATGCTCTACCACGCCCCCATGCATGCTTTGAAGCGTATGTGCTTGCAGCGATACATAGCTAAAGAGACATTGGTGGCGCATAAAAAACTCACGTGACCAGCCATGCCGGTCACCTCTACATACATGGTGGCTAGCAAGCCAAAATTTATACGGAGCCCTGGCCCCCCCTCCCCCCGTGGTCGAGGCATTTACTAGATCAGTATCCTTTATGCACAGTTTATTGGATCTCCCCACAGACAGATATGCTCGGCTGGTTCTAGAGTCATCCCGACAGCTAGCACTGCAGGGTGATACAGCATGCTGGTATGGCAGATGACATCATGGTTTCAGTTACATGGTTTCAACATGGATAGATTGCCTCCGTTTTCGTACTCCTTGCATGCACCCTCCCTATCTCTCACATGGACAGAGATCACTAGACTCATACGTCAGGATCTACTTCAGCTAGATACCAGGAGCACATGGATACAGCCGACACAGGAGTTGGGTACGAAGATGGCTTTCTATACAGAGCTTCTTCTCCAACTCATAGAGGAAGCCTTTGTGACTAGGCCCTGATACATGGATACACACTTATCTCATGGGATACGGTGTGCTATTGGCCAGATACGCACATCCTCGATCAAGATTGGCAGATTTCGAGGTGTAAAAACAGAGGTCAGGATATGTCACTTAAGTCGTATAGAGCCTGAGACAGAGCTACACTACATATGTCATTGCATGATGTACTATGAGATACGAGGCCGCTTCCATTGTCTGTTCAAAGAGGGTTTTGGACCACTCTCTAGAGTCATGAGACACGAGGACCAAACATGTCTTGGATTGTTTTTACTTGAGCGATATAGAGAGAGCTTGCTCAGGACATCAAGGGAGAGCCAGTCTCAGAGGCAGATCACAGATTTCTATACACCAGCCAGTGGGCAGCCAGAGAAACAGTCGTAACAGCAGATTTCAGATCTTACCCACACCGAGGTACGTTGATCAATCGATCGGGAGATCCATGCGCCCACGACCGCGGGGGGCCTCAACGCATCGACGGAGACTGCAGGAAAGGATCCGGATCACTCTAGCTCGACATGTGAGACGCCCCGTCAGAGTACTGACCATGGAGGATATTCATGAGATTCGACAACGACCGATGAGGGATCTCCTCTGAGTTTAATCCACCTTCCTCTGCTGATTTGTATCACCCATTGTATCAGCTCACTCATTGTAACAGCTCCCCCTCCCCCCCTCCTCCTATTTCAGTTCTTTGTAGTCAAACATTGTATCAGATTCACCACTTGTAAATTTTTGGTCTGATAGGTCAGTTTGGCCTTTTGAAGACATTAATATAACATTTCATCTCTCTCTCTCTCTCTCTCTCTCTCTCTCTCTCTCTCTCTCCCACACACACACACACACACACACACACACACACACACACGGATACATACCCACACACACACTACACACATACACGCATACATACACGTACTCCCCTTCTCCCCTCTTCTTCACAATATGAAGAGAGGGTAGCTCCGAATACAACTATGTCTTCCCCCATCATCAAGACGCCGAAATCGACAATGAAGACAACCTTCATGCTCACGAACAAGAGGCTTGCACAATTGGAGAAGGACATGAAAGAATGGTGGATGGAGAGAGAGATATGGAGGGAGGAGAAAGCCACCTTCATCAAGCTATGGAACGAAGAAAAAGAGGACATGAGAGCGGAAATCCAAAACCTCAAAGAGGAGAAGGAGAGAAGGGCACGGGAGAACGAGAAGGAGAGGGAGAGATGGAGGAAAGAGTAAGAAGAGATGAAGGCACAAATCGACCTCCTTCATGCTTCCATCACATCCCTCACCCCCGAGGAAGGAGAGATTAAAGAGGAGGCTAAGGAAGCCCTCAAGGAGGAGATCACCAAAGCCCTCACCGCAAGCATTGAGGACAAATTAGAAGCCACCAAAGAAGGATGGGTCGAAGTGGTCAAAAAGAATATCAAGAAGGTAGCAAGAGAGGAAGCCCAAAAAGATGAGGTACTCATCGTACACACAACCATCGAGGAGGAGAAAATGCGACAAGCTCGCCGTCTCAATGTGCGAGTGACCGGCATCAAAGAAGAAGAAGGGTCCACACCCGAGAGCGATGGGAAAGCCTTATGCAAGAAAGTGGGATACAAGGAAGAAGAGATCCCTTTCTCCAAAGTTTGGAGAGCCGGCAAAGATCCAAAGAAGAGAGCTCTCATCCTCCAATTCGCCTCCGAGGAGTCTCGAACTTCTTTCCTCCGAAAGAGGGTCATCTTGAGAGGGCTAGAAGGCCCCCCGATTTATCTTGATGATGACCTCACAAAGATGCAACAAGATCACCGCCGCACGTGCATGCCTAGAGTCCACCAGGCCCGCAAAGAAGGGAAGAAGGCAGTATATCGAGATGGTAGGGTTATCATTGATGGCAAGACCATCGCATAGGAACTCGCGGCCTGTGGGACACACGAGGAGATTCATGTCACGGTTTGGAATTGCAATGGAGACCTATGGACACACCCAGAGAGACTTGAGGAGGTGATGAGAGGTCGAGACATCATTCTACTTACAGAGACACACGAGAGCCCAGAGAGAGGGTTACCACGGATACATGGTTTCCAATGGGAGTCTCTACATCGGGGATGTATGCGCCAGCACACCACTCGCGGTTCAGGAGGAGTGGCTATACTTTTTAGACAGGGGCTTCACAGCAGACTACAGATTGTTGCCCGGGACCCACAGGCCCGATACATGTGGATTCGCCTCGAGCTCTCACGAGACAGGATCGTCTACATTGCCCTTTGCTACTTTGCTCCCACAGGCTCCAGATTCGCCCCTATTGAGCAGGAGTCACCGTACGCATGCCTCACGGAGGAGATTATGGAGTACTCCACACTGGGTGAAGTCTTCCTTATGGGAGACTTCAATGCTCGTACGCGCAGTGAGCAGTGTGAGACATATGACCACGAGGACCCAGAGGCACTACACACTCTAGATGAGGAGGCTACTATGAGAGATACAGCAGACAGAGCTCCAGTCACAGCCTACGGACGACACCTACTTCGACTTGGCTCCCAGCACCGTCTCGTTATTTATAACGGGATGGCCCAGTGGCCCACCTCAGGGGCCTGACTTGTATGCCACATGGAGTTACAGAGGGAGGGGGGAGTACAGTCGACTATATTATGGGACCCAGGGAGGCTACACACCTTATCACATCCTTCACCATTCCACCCATACCCATCGGAGCCGACCACACATACCTCTCTTTCTCCATCACCGGAGATACCATCCCACATAGCTCCACAGCACACACTCCACACACCACCATCCATTTCACACATGAGCTAGCCTCTCTTTACTCAGCCGAGGTCGAGCATGGCCTATGCCTCCTCCACCCATCCACACCACTCTCAGTTCTCACATCACATATCTCTTCCGTTCTCCACACTTCAGCTATTAGCTCTTTTCCACACACCACTCACACAGGACGCACTCCCCCCCCCGGGACTATGCCTCAGAACCGCTGGTATGATGATGAGTGCAAAGAGTTATACCGACGCCTCCGTGCACGGCGAGCCTTAGGAGAGATCACAGAGATAGAGGCCAGACGAGATATGAAGACGCTGACACGCCAAAAGCGGCGAGCATTCGAAGAGGCACAGGAGCTTGAGCTATACCGCCTATTCATGAGCATAGATAGCGCGACGGCATGGCGCACCCTGCGCGAGCCACGTCCGACCACAGCTATTGAGGATCCACAGATATGGCATGATTATGCAGAGCGCCTCTATGAGGTGCCAGGGCAGCCTCCTATCCCACAGCCACATGAGCCACGCCCCACGTGCTCCTCCTTCTTTACAGCAGAGATGGTAGAGAGGGCCATACGCCGCATGCAGCACAGACGATCAGCTGACCACACTGGATTACAGAGTGAGCACATCATTTATGCGGCCTCCACTATAGCCCCGTTGATTGCACATGTCTTCAACCGGGCTATAGGGGAGGGCTTCCCAGAGGAGTGGACACAGCACACCATAGTGCCTATCCACAAATCTGGCGACACCCTGGACCCAGGGAACTACAGGACTATCATGATTGGCCACACGATGGCCAAACTATATGGAGCAGTACTTGAGGCACAGCTTAGCTGCTACGCAGAGACCGAGGGTTTACGAGCTCCAGGCCAGGCAGGTTTCAGACGAGCTTTCTCCACCACTGACCACATCTTCGTTCTGCGCTGCCTCATTGATGGGGCAAAGGCGCGGAAGAAGAGGCTTTACTGCTGCTTTGTGGATTTCCGCAAGGCCTTTGACACAGTCCCACGCGAGCGACTCTTCCAGCGCCTTCACAGCATTGGGGTACCGACAGAGATGATTTGGGCCATATATACTCTCTACGAGAGGGTGACGGGTCGTGTTCGTTGCCCAGGCGGCTTTTCAGAGACCATTGCTAGCACCATTGGTGTTAAGCAAGGATGCCCACTCTCCCCGACACTCTTTGGGCTCTACATCGACGAGATCTCCGACTACATACTACGAGCAGGGGGAGAGGGGAGCGACTTGGCAGGTACTCCGGTCCACATCATGTTATATGCTGATGATATTGTGTTGATTTCAGAGTCACCCGAGGGCTTGCAACGCCATCTTGAGGCCTTGGACGAATTCAGCACACACAAGGGGTTGACTGTGAACCTTGGCAAAACCAAGGTCATGATCTTTCACACATCCAGTGCAGTGAGGAGCGCTGCCACCTTCACAGCAGCAGGAGGACAGGTTGATGTAGTCACCTCCTATGTCTATCTTGGCATCACATTCACCAGCCTACCAGGACCCTTCACTATGAGGCAGGCTGCTGCTGACAGGCTCACCCGAGGATATGCAGCTCTGACCATGCTAGAGCGGAGATGCCACCAGGCACACTTTCAGGAGCCCCGCACGAAGGGCTGGCTTTTTGACACCTTAGTCACCCCGGCCCTGATGTACTCGGCGGCAGTATGGGCACCAGGATTGACGGATGACCAGTGGACACAGCTTGAGAGGCCACAGGTATGTATGATCTCACGCTTGCTCCGCAGCAAGAAGACAGTGCCACATGACATTATTAGAGCCGAGCTCGCCACACCACCTATGGTTGTAGAGGCATTATTCCAGACAGTCTGCTTCATCCAGAGGATGAGAGAGCTACCTCCTGATAGACTTACTCGTAGAGCATTTGAGGCAGCTATACAGCTATCAGAGAGTGGGCATGCGAGAGCTTGGTACTCACAGGTCAGAGCATGGTTTGAGGGACACGGTCTTGACATGGAGAGCCTACCACCATTCCAGTACGACCCCCACTCACCATCTGTTCACCTCTCTCGCAGTGAGAGAAACTTGGTATTGAGACAGGATCTGTGGCAGCTATACACTAGGAGAGTCTGGGAGTCACCTGGCTTGGGGACGAGGATGTCAGATTACAGAGACCAGTTTCTCACCATATTGTCTGGGGGGTTCATACAGAGACCACGCTATATGGACACATATATGCCACATAGCTCACGGGTGGCGATTGGTCAGCTGAGAGTGGCTTCACACAGGTTAGAGATTGAGATCGGGAGACATACTGGTGTTCCCAGGGAGGAGCGAGTCTGCAGAGCCTGCACAGAGGAGGTGGAGAGTGAGGAGCACTTTGTATGTAGATGCAGAGCATACACTGAGATCAGAGGCATGTATGAGGCCTTATTCAGAGGACAGCCCACTCTCCGAGAGATCATGGACTCTCGAGATCAGAGACAGCTCGGACGTTTCTTACTAGAGATACAGAGCCATCGGGACACACTACTACAGCCACGCACAGCTACACAGACAGAGGGGAGACAGTCGCAGCTCATAGACTTCTTTCAGAGGATTGCCACCCCTACCTCACCAGATACTCAGAGAGGAGTGACACTCCCACAGGCGGAGGTGAACCGAGCTAGACGACGACCACGAGTCACAGGCTACAGGGGCGTGAGCTCCCACCACCGACAGATCGAGGAGATCCGAGCCCGGGAGCGCCGTGCCACTGAGGAGCGAGTAGCTCAGATGAGGGCCGACCCGACAGCTTTCATCCGGGTAGCCTTGGCACCAGCCCCGCCCATGTACCACATCTTACATCCCCCCATTTGTACAGGATGGAGCTAGAGAGCTTGATGCATTCTCATGATTGTACTACCTTGAGCATATAGACATGCATATACCCCTAGAGATAGAACCCCATCCCTCCTCAGATACTCCATTACCTACATTCAGTTCAGTTTTGTATCAGTTTTGTTTCATTTGTCTTTCCGATAGACGGATGACATACACGCCATGTACATTTGATTTGTCTCATAGGCCGATTTCGGCCTGACATAGACGTTAAAAATCTTTCTTTCTTTCTTTCTTTCTTTCTCTCTCTCTCTCTCTCTCTCTCTCTCTCTCTCTCTCTCTCTCTCTCTCTCTCTCTCTCTCTCTCTCTCTCTCTCTCTCTCTCTCTCTCTCTCTCTCTCTCTCTCTCTCTCTCTCTCTCTCTCTCTCTCTCTCTCTCTCTCTCCTCGGGTGTGTGTGTGGGTGTGTGTGTGTGTGCGCGCGTGCGCTAATAAAAAGAGGAAAATGGTATAACCTTTCTATCACCCAAGTGTGGTATATTGGTTATGCCACTTCCCTCTTGAATAACAGGTCTTAAATTCAACTCCTCGTTGGCTAGATCTTTAAGGTCTCTTGGGAAAGTTTCCTACGACGTTAAAACTCTCTTCTTCTTCTTCTTCTCTCTCTCTCTCTCTCTCTCTCTCTCTCTCTCTCTCTCTCTCTCTCTCTCTCTCTCTCTCTCTCTCTCTCTCTCGGGATAGTTTCCTACGACGTTAAAACTCTCTTCTCCCTCCCTTCCCCCCCCCCCCCCCCCCCCCCCCCAACAAAAAAAAGGAGGCTTACACCCATTGATATTTTCTTTTCCGAGAAAAAGATCCTTCTATTAGTTAATGGAACTGCCCATAGGGCTACAACCACCTCTACAAGAGAGGGCTACAACAATCATGATGGGGAGACTCTCCCAATGAAAAAACAGCATATGTACAATGAGGCTAAATCAAGAGATGGGAGGGAAAAACCACACAGGTTGACAGTAGTACCATCGGAGCACACCCTGCACCATGGTGAAAAAAGGCCTTGGACGCCAGAGTCGAAGGAAAGCCTCTCTACACTCCCGCATGCAGTCGGAACTGCCCTGGAGTCTCTCAAACTGTCCTCTGAGAGTATGGATCAGCTCTAGCCAAAGATCCCCAGTAGAGACTGCTGGAGGTACAGGGCGAGCCTCGAAGATGTGGAAGCAGCGGGCCCGCCAGATGAACCAGTGTCAGGCCACTGATGAGCTCCCAACACTCCTCTCTCTCACTGCACCACTCTTGTGGAGAAGGTCTGTATAGCAAGCTGGAGTGTAGGTCGACCCCCCTGCATCACTATCATCCTGCTGGTGGAAGATAGCTCAAACTGAAGTGCCGGGCCCGTGAGAGTGGACCAAGCAGCTGCCCCCGAAGTGTACTGCCGAGCTGTGGAAAGAGCTGGCCAAAGACAGTGACGCTGACTCTCCACAAGATGGTCACAAGTTGCACGTACGGCCGAGAGACCACTATGTACAAGCCAACTCCCAACTGCTGTAGCTCTGTGTGCAACCAGCCACTCGAACAAAGTGACTTGTCTCGGCTGTCTGGAGTCCCACAACCTCTCCCAAAAATCTGCCAAGAACTCAGCTGTGAGACCCTCCTCCTGCCAATGAGGTGCTGCAGGCAGGACTAGCCTCTCTCTGCGCTACCAGTATGTGACAGTGTATTGAAAGAAAGGGACACCTGGGTGGTCTGTAGAGGAGAAAGGGTCCCTCCAAAGCCACTCTCCCGGATCCCTTTGTACTCGTGCCAGTGGACAGCTCTTCCAAGCATAGTTACCCGGAACGAGAACGGGGAATAGGAACAGGAGGGTCTGGAACGGGACGGGAACGGGGAGGAGGAGGGGGCGCCGGAACGGGAACGGGGCTGGAACGGTCCACCTAAAGTAAGGATTGAATTACCTCCATTCAGCTTAGTCTCAAATAAACTCCTAAACAACCCAAAAACTGCCCCCAAATCTGCTTCCGAACCTGCCCTCAAACTGCACCAAATATGTTCCCCGAACAACCCTAAATCTGTCCCCAAAAGCCCACTTCTTTTCCCCCAAATGCCTACTTTTGCCCGTTTCTCCCAACACTTCGCCGTTCCGCCTCATGTTTCGCCCATTCCGGAACACCGTTCCGGTTACACCCTGTTCCGGAACGGATTCCGTTCGCATCTTCGTTTCGGGAACGCGACTTGTCCAGAACACCGTTTCGGAACGTTTGGGCTGTGTTCCCCCCGTTCCCTGTTACAGTGCTTCCAAGCCCATAGTCTCCAGTGGCCAATATCAAGAGCTGCTGGATCGAGATCTATGACACAAGTCCTCCCACAAATGCCCACCACGCGGATCCTCTGAAAACAGCACTCTGCCACCTGCGGGGCCTCTACTGCAACTCGGTGTAAGCGTCCCTCACCCTGTAGCTCAAAAAACAGGGAGGACATAGTCTCTGAGCAAGCCCGAACTGAGATGAGAACCTCCAGTTGCGAGAAGGCTCCCATCCATCTGGGCGCTACTGACTCGAGAGGTGTGAGCCACTCAGTTGGTACTGCCTCTGAGATGTCCTGACACATGCTCTGCACCCCTCTCATGCCCTGTAGTAGCTGAATGCCCTGAAGCTCGTCTGACAAGCCTGAAAACTATAACCAATCACCTAGAGAGCGTGCTGGACCCTCTGCCATGGGACCCCAGGAAACATGAGGCCGACTACCAACCAAGTGGCCTCTCTGAGTGCTACCATGGGGTTCCAAACAAGGGGCTCTCCCAGGCGCTCCTCCATGCAAGTAGATTGACGCTGCTCCAGGCCTTATCGCAGTTGCTCTCAAGATCGGAGCAGAATCATAGCGAAGCGGTCCTCCAATCTCCTACAAGCAATCTGCTGCTCGCGAGACAAGTGCAAACCAACCTCAGAGCCCAAGTACCAAACTGCAGTCCCTGGGAGAACCCACCTGAAACCCTCACCTGGCATCCAATCAGGCGTAGCAGCACTACCAACCGAGAAAGCCACTGTCTTTCTCCAGTTGAACAATGTGCTAGATCCACAACAGAAATTCTCAAGAGCCTGCGCACACCTGTGTAGGTTGGCCTCCTGGCCATCCAAGTACAAGGCTGAGTAGTCTGCAAACTCAGCGTCCAGTAGCTCATCTCCCCGAATAGGGAGTGCTAAGCCACGTAAACGAACCTGCTGTGAAACCAAAAACCCGCTCATCGCCTCAGCATAGAACAGAAAGAGGAAGGGGGCAAGAGGGCAGCCCTGTCTGACCGAACGTGTGAGCATGAAATGATCACCTCTACCTCCTGACAAAAGCACTTGACTATGTGCCCGTCTGTACAAATCTGACACCCCTCTGATCCAAGCATCTGAGAAGCCCATCTTGCGTAGAGTGCCCTCCAAAAAATCCAAGTCAACTTTGTCGTAGGCCTTCTCAAAATCGAGAAGAAGAATCACCAAATCCTCACCACGGAGCCGCGCGAGGGCAGAAGCCTCCCAAAAAGTAAAGATGTTGTCAAGGATACTACGTTCTTTGACAAAATCTATTTGAGTCCCCTGTATAAGGCTCTCTAGAAGTGGCTGAATCCTCAAACTCAGAGCCTTGGCAAGAATTTTGTAGGCTGAGTTGAGGATGGTGATGGGGCACCACTGTCGAATCTCATCCAAGGAGCCACCCTCCTTGGGAATGAGGTAAATCAGGCCCTCACTCATGTTGTCAAGCATCTCACTTGTGTGCAGGATGTACTGAAAAGCACTACCGAGATCTGAGCCAAGCAAGTCCCAGTACTCCAAGAAAAAGCTGGGAGTCAAGCCATCCTCACCTGGACAACTACCACGGGGGAGTACACTAAGAGCCGTGTGCAGCTCCTCTAGCTGTAGAGGCAGCTCAAGCCTCTGACGCATCTCCTCAGTCACCAGACAAGGCATCTGTGCCCACACCTACTCTCTGCATGCATCCTGACGCTCTGACTGGGGCTCTGCAGACAATAGCTCACAATTAAAGTCAGTAGCAACTGCACGCATGTCCTCTGGCTCCAAAGCCACTGACCCGTCGGGCCTCCTCACCTGATTGACCTTGGCATGCGTATGCCGAGGTCCCACTGCCTCAAAGAAAGCGTCTGTCACTCTGTCACCCACCTAGGTCCACTGAGATGCCTGTCGATGGAAAGCAAACTCATGGCGCCTCTCCTCTGTGCTGACGAGCTCCTTGCGAGCCTGCTATAACTGCTCCTCCAACCAATGACTGTCTGGATACTGCTCCTGCATCCTCTGCAAGGAAGCAATGCCCCGCCGGAGACGCTGCTCCTCTCCCGCTGCAGCCAGGCGGACTGAAGACTCCTAAAGAAAGAAACGACTAAGCTCAGCAAGTGTTGAGGTCACTCTGTCAGCAGGAGAATCCTGCATGTCTAAGCTCTCTGTCCAAAGAGCCTCCACTCGCTCTCTCAGCGTTGAGTCCATCAAGACCCTCTCAAGGATGGGTAGCATCGTGCTCCCCCTCCTCTGCCTATCAATCACTGTAAGGATCACTGGTGCATGGTCCGAGAAGGAAGTCCCTGTCAGAATGTCAACTGTCCCACCCAAGTCACAGAAGTGGTCACTAGTGTAGAAACGATCTATCCGAGATAGATTCGCGCCTCCCACTCTTCGATCCGAACGAGAGAAGGCAGGCTGTCTGGGGGCCTCACAAAGCTAGAATGCTGCCACACATCTGAAGCCCGCAGTCATACAAAACCTCTCCCAAGCTGCCAACTCAACTCCATGCACAGTAGTATGGCTGCCACCAATCCTGTCAAAGGGTTCCTCCAACATGTTGAAGTCACCCCCTATGCACCATTGCTCTGCCTGCGGCAGAGACTCAATAATCTGAGACCAAAACTCTGCACGTACACTCGCCACATTGGGCGCATAGATGTTCAGGAAGCCCACGAGACAACCCTGAACCTGCATAGTGATCCATTGAGCCCTACTTGGCACAATAATCCCTCTGCCCATAATGGCCTGCTGCAAAGAATCCGCAATAGTCATACATACCCCGCCCTGGATGCCTCAAGGTCCAAATGCAGCTGACCAAAAAGTCTCATATCATCCACGCAAAAGCTGACCACAACGTCTAATGCGGCTCTCACACAGATGATGCTCCTGTAGCATAAGAAGGTCAATCTCTCCTCCCACAAGACATCGTTGGAGCTCCTGACGAAGCAGGCCCCTCTGACGCTGAAACTCGGGCCCACCTAGTCCCTGTACATACCATGAGACTATCCTCATGGGGAGCGAGAGAGAACTGATGCTGCCGCAACAGCAACAACTGAGGTTGTCGTGCGAGGTGTCTCTAGGACAGTCCCAATCTCTGAGCCTATCCTGGACAAAAGTGGTAGGCCCTCCCTCCTCAAACTAGGAAAGAAGACGAAGATGGGAAGGTCTGCCTCCTCTACCAGAACATCCGAAGCTGGGTCAAAACCGTGTCTCCACTGTCGAAAGTGGGCTCAAACTGCTCGGATGGTCAGGGGGCTCATCGGGATAACCTTGGACGCCATCTCGGAGGTCTCAAACTCCATCTGATAGTAACCGCGTCCGAGGAACTGAATGTCCAAGATCTTGCCCACCTCTGCAAGAAGGCGGGCCTGGAGAAGGTCACGCAGCTCTCCTCTGATGGGTCTGGTGCCAAGAATCTTGCAGATGACGGAAGTCGCCTGCAGGCGTTCCACCTCTGCGGCTAGGCTCGCTTGCTCTGTCGGAGTGAGAGCAAGGCGAATGGTAGGCTCAACGGGGTCAAGCGAGGGGACTTCATCAGAGTTCCTCTGTGGCAAAACTTGAGCCTCCATCTGTGTCTGCTGCTGGGCGGAGAAGTGGATAAAGAAATTTCTCTGCAGAAAGACCCCGACAAGCACTGTCAAGAAACCAGCATTGGCAGAGCCTGAATGAAAGAAACCTTCGGGGAGAGCATGGCAGAGAGCGAAATGAGCCCCGGGGGGAGGGGGTAGCGCGGGACGGGCTGGAAGCGGCAGCGGGAGAGGGCAGCGCGAGACGGGCTGGAACGGCAAACGAGGGCAGTGGGCAGGCGCAATGGCGGGGGCTAGCGACAGGGAAGGGCAGCGCAAGGAAAGGGCAGGGGGCAGCGCGCGCGCAGCAGGGCTGTTGGGAAAGAGCGTGGCAGCAACAGCGAGCAGTTCCCTATCAAGGCTCTACTTGCTTTTACACCCATTGATATAAAAAAAGATATTACAAAAAATGACACATACTACCAGTTTTGGAATAGAGCTAAAGAGGCACATAACATAAATACAATTGTAGGAGAAAAGCCCCTTCAGAGCCTGAAGAGGCTGATTATCACAAGTGGGATGACGAGGCATAGGCTTAATGGCCTTTCAAGGGCCTAGTAAAGAGGCCGGACCTAAACCCTGAGGCCACTTACGTAAAAACTGAACGCCCAAGTCACAAGAAAGCCCAACGTGAAATCCGCCGCAAATTGCGGGCCAAAATCGCAGTCCATATGGCAGTTGCAGAGTCAACTTTTTGCATCAGCGTTTGGCTTGGATTTTTTGAGGAACAGTGAAAAGCTTTTGGATAAAAGAGTGTCCAGGGCCCCTCTCCCAGCAGATAGGCTTGGGAGCACTGCACAGAGATGATGTCACAAAGTGATGACATGGCGGACAGCAGAAACCCTAATTTCTGCCAGAAACCCTAAAATTCCTGCAAACCCTAATTTTTGCCAAAAACCCTAATTTCCGGAAATCGCGGAGGTTGAAAAAAGGGAAAAAAAAATTGAATGATGAGCGACGTGAATTTCACTTTTGAAGAGAATGCTTTTTTTTATTTTTTTAAAAAGGAGAACTTGAGAGAGAAGAGCTTTTGAACTCTTATGCTTTTTATTTTAAAAGCTTTTGGGGCTCTGCTTTTGGGCATCCCTTGTAACCTTTAAATTATGTGGAGAGGGCTTCACTTCTCAGAGCATCTGGACGCAGAGTCTGAGAGTGAAACCCTAACCGCTCTCTTGTACTTTGATGATTGATTAATACAAAAAGAAATACCGAAAGGGGCGCCAGTCTTTGGGGCCAATATCTCTAGGCACGGAACTCTGCCGGGCCAGTGCAAATCTATTGTGATCTGTGAATTGTTTTGAAGTGGTTATTTGGTGCTATCGCAATTGATTTTTGACTTGGAGTGTCCAAGTCTGTTACAGTGGTATCAGAGCACGACCGATTTCTCTTCTACGGGAAATCCGATACCCGAATTTTTTTTTTTCCGTGGCACCTATGACTTCAGGCAATGATCAGTCGACTCCCTCTGCATATGGAGATGCGGGCTGGGATTACAATGAAGATTCAGACAAAGAGTATGGCCCGCCTCGGCCTACTCAAGCGGAGCAAAGAGAGATGGAGCGTCGTCAATTGATTGGCGATGCAACAAAGATGATGCTCAATTTTGCCAAGGACTCGAAGATGGCAAAATATATGAACCATACCTCTTTGGAAGAGGTACAGACGGAGTGGCAGAGAACCACAACACCACTCCCGAAACCCACTCTCAAGAAACCTTTTGCCTCCAAGGAATATACGGAGAAGGAACTGGAGAACATGGTTGATGCACGGATTGCTCAGCTTTTCGACGTGCAAAAGAAGGACAAAAAGCACGGCAAAAAGCAGAAGAAAGGCACTGACTTCCCGGGATATTTGGGTCGTCGGTCGACATTTGACAAGGCAAAGAAATAGAAGAAGCGTGTTCGATTTGAAGGAGTACCCAGTTCTTCTTCTTCTTCTGATAGTTCTTCTAGCTCCTCGGATTCGAGCGAAGAAGACAGAAAAGGTAAAAAGCGAAGCAAGAAACAAAGCTTCGGAAAGGGCAAGAAGAAGGCTACATCTCGCCCAGAGACTGACGGTTTCACTGAGGACTTGTCTATAGACAGCTCAGATTTTGATCATGGAAACTTTTATGCGAACAAGAAGAATTTTTTTACAAAGCCAACCAGTATGACTTTCTCGAAGATGAAAGCAAGAAAGTCCGAGAGTTTAAGGAAGGTGGCCACTCAATCAAGTTTGATACTTTTCAGGATACTCAGATGCTTCGAAGGCTTTGTCTTTTATACAGCAGTTTGACATCGCTTTCGCGGGAGGACGCTATTCAGAGCACTCCAAGTTTCGGAGAGCTACCTCTTACCTTAAGGGGAATGCTCGTACTTGGTGGTCCACGCTTCTTTTAAACAGGAGTGCGCCAGTTAAATGGCTGAAATTTGAAAAGCTTTTTGTTTCTTCTTGGTTGACGCAAGAATATGAACGAGATATACGAGCTGCTTGGAATCATCTTCGGATGACCAAGAAAGACACAATCAATGCTTATTGTGAAAGATTCTGGAGCTCTTTTCTACCCGCCTCTTCATTCAAGAAGATCTCGTTCAGAGAACAGATTGAGCGGTTTACCTTGGGTCTACCTACAGAGATCCGAGATCACTGCTTGGAACAAAAGTCAGCTTCTATTCAGGAGTTGATGAGTCATGCGAAGCGGGGCTTTGCCATTCACTCTGGCAATCTAACCTATCCCACAGATGAGGCCATGACACAACGAGCCGAACAGACTTATGGGAATGAAAGTAGAGAGAAAAAGAGCAACCCAGAGAAAAAGGATGCACGACCCAAGCTTACTCTCCTGAGGAGAGAGCTTGCTTCATCAGAGAGGGGAAGTGCTTTGGATGCGGGGAACACGGACGTATCTCCGCGAAGTGCCCTAATAAGGCACAGAAAGAACAGAATGATAAAGACGACGACAGGTCTGAGAGTTCAAGAGCAGCTGAGGAATGTGGCAGAAAAGGCAGATAGAAAAGCAGAATTGGTACCACATGGCGTGGGACCTGCACCGAATCTAATGAATGAAAGTACAAACTTTGCCGCTTTTGGGGCAAAGTGAAGGATCAGGAAGCTCTTTTGAAGGAGCCAAGGCCAACTTTGGAATTGGCGGCTCGATTTGGAATTACGCCCGACACACTGACGCCACAGGCGGAGGTAGTTTGACTGGCACCCATATGGGATGTTGCCATTACACCGAGCATTGGCAAACTTTGTTTGCAATGACAGGGGTGTTCAGGGCACGCGAGTGACGTTCTACTCAGGATCCCTTAGTACCACAAGAACTACGCCGTGGTCAGGGTAGTTTTCGTTCGACGTACGGGACGTCTAGTACCGTTTGGTCGGACCCGTTCCGTTCAATACGTTTAGTACGTTCCGTTCGGTCGAAATATGTAGCCTTTTATGACCGTTGGCCGCAGTTTTGAACGGTGACAGTGAACGTTAGTGGGCATTTAGGGAGCAGTTTTGGAGCATGTTTGCAACCATGTGGCATGTACCAATGCCCATTGCCATGCTCTCCCTCTCACATGCATAATGCCCCATGCTCTCCCTCTCCCATGCTCTTCCTCTTCCTATAATCTATTTAAGCAACTCCTCCACCTTGTTCTCAACACAACTTACAAGCTACAAGCTCTAGCCTCTCAATGCTCTCATTATCCATGTGCTCCCATTGAAGCTCTCAAGTGACAAGGCTCAAGCTCTCCATCTTCTCTCCCTTGGGTCTCTCCCCCTCAAGCTCCCATTGAAGCTCTCGAGTCTCAAGTGACAAGCCCTCCATCTTCTCTCCCTTGGGTCTCTCCCTCTCAAGCTCTCATAATTGTAATTTGTACAAATGTCAAGTTTCTTTAAGGCCTAAGCCTTAGGCTCAAGTATTATTTGTTTTTTTTATTTTGAACGTACATAACGTCATCGTACATCATAAATTTTTTTAGTTCGTTTAGTACCGCATATCATCGTACGTGTACAAAACGTACAGGACCGTACGAGACCACCCTAGCCGTGGTTAACTACCGGGCAGAGAAAGCGACTTTCATAAATGAAGGGCTTAGAGATTGTACTTGATGAACTTCAGTTTCTTACTCAGTCTTTTGGAAGAGAACTGAACGCTGGATAAAGGTTGAATATGTTTTGACCTGATCAAAAGAACGCCAAGATTTTTCTCCACACTCATGCCGATTGCTTTTCAGAGCGCCTGAAGATCAAACCATTGATCTGATACCTGGAAGCACGCCACCGAATCGGCCACCTTATCGTGTGAGTCGAGTACAAAATGAAAAGATTATGAACCCAGTGAAAGACCTCTTGGAAAAGGGTCTTGTCCAGCCTAGTACTTCACAGTATTGCTCTCCAATGTTGTTGGTTTTGAAGAAAGACGGATCTTGAAGAATGTGCATCGATTATAAAGCTCTCAACAATATCACCATCAAGAACAGATTTCCGATTCCTAGGATCGATGATATACTCGACAGGTTACAGGGATCCTCGTGCTTTAGCAGGATTGACTTGAAGAGTGGATATCATCAAACCAGAATAGCGCCAGGAGACGTCTACAAGACAGCTTTTCGGACGACTTTTGGGTTATTTGAGTTTTTGGTGATGCCTTTTGGCTAACCAATGCTCCTGCGACATTTAACCGGATGATGGATAGGATTTTTCGAGAGTACAGGCTATTTGTTGGCACTTTCTTTGACGACATCATTGTTTTCTCCAAGAATGAGGCAGAACACAGAGATCATCTGCTTCAGGTCTTTCAGGCATTACGAGATCACACGTTAGTGATTAATGCAAAGAAAAGTGAATTTTTTCCTACCAGAGATACACTTTTTGGGACACATTGTGTCAGCAGCAGGAGTGCAAATGGACCCGGCCAAGATAGTGACTATCCGTGATTGGCCCGATTTAAGGAATGTCCATGAAGTTAGAAGCTTCTTGGGACTGTGTTCGTACTACAAGCGGTTCATACGACAGTTTGTAGAGGTTGCTTCTCCTTTGCATACCTTGACACAGAAAGGAGTACCTTTTCCGTGGGGAACCACAGAGGTGACTGCCTTTCGGACATTGAAAGAGAAATTGACTACGGGACCTATTTTGACTTTGCCGAACTTACAGAAGTCATTTGAAGTATATTGTGATGCTTGTGGTCGTAGTCTGGGTGCGGTCTTGATGCAAGAAGGCCATGTCATAGCTTACGAGAGCCGTTTGTTCTCTAGGCCGGAGATGACAGCACAGATCTATGGGAAAGAGCTTTTGGCAGTTATCCATGCTCTTACTCAGTGGCGGCATTACCTACTCAGAGCGGATTTTACTGTCTTTACAGACCATCAGAGTTTGCGCTACTTCTTGTCACAGAAGCAGCTTTCGGAAAAGCAGATGCGGTGGGCGAACATCTTGTCACAGTTTCACTTCCAGATTGTCCATGTGCAGGGACAGAAGAATGTGGTGGCAAATGCTTTGTCTCGGAAACCGTTGGTTCTGGCTGTTTCCGCGATACATCATAGGAGCTTCGAGGATATGGTCGATCAGTATGCCACAGATACAGATTTTGCAGATATTTTCACACGAATACGGGATGGGGAGACAGTAGCTGGATACTCCCTTCGGGAAGGCTACTTGATGAAAAAGACTATGTTGTGCGTTACACAGCCGTTGAGGGATAAGGTTATGACTGAATGCCACTGTCCACCTTTTACGGGTCACCGCGGCATTGCTACCACCATGAAGGGGGTAGAGAGATACTTCTTTTGGCCGTGACTCAAAAAGGACGTGGAAGAGTTGTGCGCAGTATGCCAGAAGGTCAAGTTTGACAGGCATAAGGCACAGGGATTGTTACACCCTTTACCCATACCCACCCGCCCCTTGGAAAGCATTGCAATGGATTTCATTTTTTATCTCCCAAGAACACAGAATGATCACGATGATTTTCCGATTACATGGCACGTCTGAGACGATTGTCTCCGACAGAGACCCCAGATTTATGAGTTTGTTTTGGAAGGCAAGTTGGGAGAACATTGGCACGCAGTTGCAGTTCTTGTCATCGTTTCACTTGCAGACTGACGGGCAATTTGAGATTGCCAATTCAGTGATTTTAGATTTATTGAAGTCTTGTATCTCGGATCAGAAGACTCAATGGGAAAAGAACTTACCTTTGGTGGAATTTGCCTACAATAACACAATACACTCTTCGACGGGGAAGACGCCATGTGAGATTGTTGAAAGTGCTGCGAAGGTTCCATCCTTCCTGAGCACGAAAGATTAGATATTTGAAGCGGATGAATATTCGCGAGATTTGGATACGGCTTTTGCCAAGGTTCGCGAGACTTTGCAGGAGTCTCAAGAACGACAGAAAAAGGCAACGGATCGCCATCGTCGCGACTCGAAATTGAAGGAGGATGATTGGGTGCTCTTACTTTTGAGAAGGCACGCCTACGAAAGAAAAAGGGAAAGGAGAGGCTTTTTCCAAAGCTTAGTATGCGATACTACGGACCTTTCTAGATTACTGAAAAGATAAATGATGTCTCCTTCCGATTGAAACTGCCAGATACTTGGAGGATTCAAAATGCATTGCATTTGAGTCTCTTGAAACCTGTTAAGGGTGATGTGCCTGATGATGGGGAGCCTGATGAGCAACCCGAAGTGGAAGAAAACGAGGAGATCCTTGTTCCTAAACAGATTTTGGCACATAACGATACGAAGAAAGGTAAAGTCCGAAGGCGGTTCTTGGTTAAGTTCAAGAACTTTCCTGCATTTGATGCGAAGTAGATGGAGGAGGAGGACCTAGCAGATACTCCTTGGATTGTGAAACTTTACCTCGATGTTTTGGTTTAGCATAGTCTACTCCAAACGGAACCCAGAAACTCAGCTTGGCCGAAGATATGGTGCAATGGGATGCACAAGAGGGGAGTTACTCCGCTCCTTTGTCAACAGATGCCTCGATTTTGATACTAAAGTCACTGATGTCTCTTTGAGCTTCAGGGATACTGAGAGCTGACAGTATTCTACTGGATGACTTTATGAAATGGAATTCCTGATTATGATACTGATTTGTTCTTGACTTCTTGTGAGTGCACGAACTGATAGACGAAATGACTGCAGCATTTTGGTCTACTTGATCTCGAATAGACATGGTTGCAATAGGGGTTAGTCAATCGGACATCGATGAGGTCTCGATTGGACCTAGATGTGATTGCTAGCTACATTGCCGATAAATCATGGTCTAAGATCCGAATGAATGTTGAATGTCATGTGATGTCCTGTGATGTCTGGTGATGTCCTGTGATGTTGTGTGATGTGACTGTCGATTTTGTACATGTGCTAGATGTGTGTTCCTAGTACGTAGGTACTAACAGTCAGTGTCTGCTAAGACGGTTTATGGCTTTTGTCGGTTTTGCAGGCATAATCGCGGTCATTTACAATGCTTTCAAGAGGGGGGTATGTCACAAAGTGATGACGTGGCAGACAGCAGAAAACCTAATTTTTGCAAGAAACCCTAAAATTCCTGCAAACCTTAATTTTTGCCAAAAACCCTAATTTCCGGAAATCACGGAGGTTTTCATTTCATCTCTCTCTCTCTCTCTCTCTCTCTCTCTCTCTCTCTCTCTCTCTCTCTCTCTCTCTCTCTCTCTCTCTCTCTCTCTCTCTTCAAGTTTAGTTTGTTGCAGTTTTTGTTCATGTGTTGTTATTGATTTCTCACTTGGGTGTCCAAGCCTGTTACACTAATGACTCCAGTATGGTGCTGCACAAATCTCGCCAAAACATGTTGCAGCCCCAAGCCGTACAGCTCTCCGAAGACAACATCCTCTGATAACTCCCCGACTAACTCCCCACAAAGCTGGACCGTACCAATAACAACAGCCTAGGCTATACTAAAATGCTGAATCCATCCCAAGAAAAGAGCCACATTGAACTTGCGTATAAATTTTCAAAGTAAAAGTATTAAGGACAAGTCGATGACAACATACAAATATTAAACTCAGTAGGACAAGAGCCCCTTGAGGAGAGACCCCTCGACCATCCACCATCCACCACGCCTCTCAATCACGGAGAATCCAAAAACAGGAGAAGTAACCAGCAAAACAAGCAGCTAATAGGCATGCAAGCAGAACACACACTCACCCATAACACATGCAAAACACCAACAACCAGACAATCCACCAACATATATACAAGCAGCAAACAAACAAACAAAACAACGAGTTCTCAGTAGAGGGAAGAAGGGGGGGTTGACGGGGGGGGGGTGGGGTGTCACAAAGTGATGACGTGGCGGACAGCAGAAACCCTAATTTCTGCCAGAAACCCTAAAATTCCTGCAAACCCTAATTTTTGCCAAAAACCCTAAATTCCGGAAATCGCGGAGGCGGATTATTAAAAAAAAAAAAAAAAAAAAAAAAAAAATTTGGGAAATGATGAGCGACGCGAATTTTGCTTTTGCTTTTTTTTTTATAAAAAAAAAGAGAAAAGACTCTCTAAGAGAGAGAGAGAACTTATGCTTTTGATTTTAAAAGCTTTTGGGGCTCTGCTTTTGGGCATCCCTTGTAACCTTTAAAATTAGTGGTGAGGGCCTCACTTCTCAGGGCATCTGGACGCAGAGTCTGAGAGTGAAACCCTAACCGCTCTCTTGTACTTTGATGATTGATTAATACAAAAAGAAATACCGAAAGGGGTGCCAGTCTTTGGGGCCAATATCTCTAGGCACGGAACTCCGCCGGGCCAGTGCAAATCTATTGTGATCTGTGAATTGTTTTGAAGTGGTTATTTGGTGCTGTCGCGGTTGATTCTTGACTTGGAGTGTCCAAGTTTGTTACAGTGGTATCAGAGCACGGCCGATTTCTCTTCTACGGGAAATACGATCCCCGAATTTTTTTTTCCGCGGCACCTATGGCTTCAGGCAATGATCAGTCGACTCCCTCTGCATCTGGAGATGCGGACTGGGATCACAACGAAGATTCAGACAGAGAGTATGGCCCGCCTCGGCCTACTCAGGCGGAGCAAACAGAGATGGAGCGTCGTCAATTGATTGGCGATGCAACAAAGATGATGCTCAATTTTGCCAAGGACCCGAAGATGGCAAAATATATGAACCAGACCTCTTTGAAAGAGCTACAGACGGAGTGGCAGAGAACCACAACACCACTCCCGAAACCCGCTCTCAAGAAACCTTCTACCTCCAAGATATATACGGAGAAGGAACTGGAGAACGTGGTTGATGCACGGATTGCTCAGCTTTTCGGCGTGCAAAAGAAAGGCAAAAAGCACGGCAAAAAGCAGAACAAAGGTACTGACTTCCCGGGATATTTGGGTCGTCAGTCGACATTCGACAAAGCAAAGAAACGGAAGAAGCGTGTTCGATTTGAAGGAGTACCCAGTTCTTCTTCTTCTTCTTCTGACAGTTCTTCTAGCTCCTCGGATTAGAGCGAAGAAGACAGAAAAAAAGCAAAAAGTGAAGCAAGACACAAAGCTTTGGAACGGGCAAGAAAAAGGCAAAGAAGGCTACATCTCGCCCAGAGACTGACAGTTGTCTTGAGGACTCGTCTACAGACAGCTCAGATTCCGATGACGGAAAGTTTTTTGCGAACAAGAAGAATTTTTACAAAGCCAACCAGTATGACTTTCTCGAAGATAACAGCAAGAAAGTCCGAGAGTTTAAGGAAGGTGGCCACTCGATCAAGTTTGATACTTTTCAGGATACTCAGATGCTTCGAAGGCTTTGTCTCTTATACAGCAGTTTGACATCGCTTTCGCGGGAGGACGCTATTCAGAGCACTCCAAGATTCGGAGAGCTGCCTCTTACTCTGAGGGGAATGCTCCTACTTGGTGGTCCACGCTTCTATTAAGCAAGACTGTGCCAGTTACATGGCTGAAATTCAAGAGGCTTTTTATTTCTTCTTGGTTGACTCAAGAGTTTGAGCGAGATATACGAGCTGCTTGGAACCATCTCCGGATGACCAAGAGCGATACAGTGAATTCTTATTGTGAAAGATTCTGGAGCTCTTTTCTACCCGCCTCTTCATTCAAGACGATCTCATTCAGAGAACAGATTGAGCGGTTTACCTTGGGTCTACCTACAGAGATCCGAGATCACTGCTTGGAACAGAAGTCAGCTTCTATTCAGGAGTTGATGAGTCATGCGAAGCGGGGCTTTGCCATTCACTCTGGCAGTCTGACCTACCCCACAGATGAGGCCATGACACAACGAGCCGAACAGACTTCTGGGAATGAAAGTAGAATGAAAAAGAGCAACCCAGAGAAAAAAAAAGGATGCACGACCCAAGCTTACTCCTGAGGAGAGAGCTCGCTTCATCAGAGAGGGGAAGTGCTTTGGATGCGGGAAACATGGACATATTTCCGCAAAGTGCCCTGATAAGGCACAGAAAGAACAGAATGATAAAGACGACGACAGGTCTGAGAGTTCGAGAGCAGCTGAGGAATGTGGCAGAAAAGGCAGATAGAAAAGCAGAACTGGTACAACATGGCGTGGGACTTGCACCGAATCAAATGAATGAAAGTACAAACTTTGCCGTTTTTTTTTTTGGGGCAAAGTGAAGGATCAGGAAGCTCTTTTGAAGGAGCCAAGGCCAACTTCGTTTCACTTGGAATTGGCGGCTCGATTTGGAACTGCGCCCGACAGACTGACGCCACAGGCGGAGGTAGTTCGACTGGCACCCGGATGGGATGTTGCCATTACACCGAGCATTGACAAACTTCGTTTGCAATGACAGGGGTGTTCAGGGCACGTGAGTGACGTTCTACTCGGGAACCCTTGGTACCACAAGAACTACGCCGTGGTTGACTACCGGGCCGAGAAAGCGACTTTGATAAATGAAGGGCTTAGAGATTGTACTTGATGAACTTCAGTTTTCTTACTCATTCTTTTGGGAGAACTGAACGATGGATAAGGGTTGAATATGTTTTGACCTGAAGAAAAGAACGCCAAGATTTTTTTTCTCCACGCTCATGCCGATTGCTTTTGAGAGGGCCTGAAGATCATACCATTGATCTGATATCTGGAAGCACGCAACCGAATCGGCCACCTTATCGTGTGAGCCGAGTACAGAATGAAAAGATTATGAACTCAGTGAAAGACCTCTTGGAAAAGGGTCTTGTCCAGCTTAGTACTTCACCGTATTGCTCTCCAGTGTTGTTGGTTTTGAAGAAAGACAGATCTTGGAGAATGTGCATCGATTATAGCACTCTCAACGAAATCACCATCAAGAACAGATTTCCGATTCCTAGGATCGATGATATACTCGACAGGTTACAGGGATCCTCGTGCTTTAGCAGGATTGACTTGAAGAGTGGATATCATCAGATCAGGATAGCACCAGGAGATGTCTACAAGACAGCTTTTCGGACGACTTTTGGGTTATTTGAGTTTTTGATGATGCCTTTTGGCTTAACCAATGCTCCTGCGACATTTAACCGGATGATGGACAGGATTTTTCGAGAGTACAGGCTATTTGTTGGCACTTTCTTTGACGACATCATTGTTTTCTCCAAGAATGAGGCAGAACACAGAGATCATCTGCTTCAAGTCTTTCAGGCATTACGAGATCACACATTAGTGATTAATGCTAAGAAAAGTGAATTTTTCCTACCGGAGATACATTTTTTAGGACACATTGTGTCAACAGCAGGAGTGCAAATGAACCCGGCCAAGATAGAGACTATCCGTGATTGGCCCGATTTGAGGAATGTCCATGAAGCTAGAAGCTTCTTGGGACTGTGTTCGTACTACAGGTGGTTCATACGAAAGTTTGCAGAGGTTGCTTCCCCTTTGCATACCTAGACACAGAAAGGAGTACCTTTTTCGTGGGGACCCACAGAGGTGACTGCCTTTCGGACATTGAAAGAGAAATTGACTACGGGACCTATTTTGACTTTGCCGGACTTGCAGAAGTCATTTGAAGTATTTTGTGATGCTTGTGGTCGTAGTTTGGGTACGGTCTTGATGCAAGAAGGCCATGTCATAGCTTACGAGAGCCGTTTGTTCTCTAGGCCGGAGATGACAGCACAGATCTATGGGAAAGAGCTTTTGGCGGTTATCCACGCTCTTACTCAGTGGCGGCATTACCTACTCGGAGCGGATTTCATTGTCTTTACAGACCATCAGAGTTTGCGCTACTTCTTGTCACAGAAGCAGCTTTCAGAAAAGCAGATGCGGTGGGCGAACATCTTGTCATAGTTTCACTTCCAGATTGTCCATGTGCAGGGACAGAAGAATGTGGTGGCAGATGCTTTGTCTCGGAAACCGTTGGTTCTGGCTATTTCCGCGATACATCATAGGAGCTTCGAGGATATGGTCGATCAGTGTGCCACAGATACAGATTTTGCAGATATTTTCACACGGATACGGGATGGGGAGACAGTAGCTGGATACTCCCTTCGGGAAGGCTACTTGATGAAAAAGACTATGTTGTGCGTTACACAGCCGTTGAGGGAAAAGGTTATGACTGATTGCCACTGTCCACCTTTTACGGGTCACCGCAGCATTGCTACCACCATGAAAGGGGTAGAGAGAGATTTCTTTTGGCGGAGACTGAAGAAGGATGTGGAAGAGTTTGTGCGCAGTTGCTTGGTATGCTAGAAGGTCAAGTTTGACAGGCATAAGGCACAGGGATTGTTACAGCCTTTACCCATACCCACCCGCCCCTGGCAAAATATTGAAATGGATTTCATTTTTTTTTATCTCCCGAGAATACAGAATGATCACGATGATTTTCCGATTACATGGCACGTCTGAGACGATTCTCTTCGACATAGACCCCAGATTTATGAGTTGGTTTTGGAAGGCAATTTGGGAGAACATTGGGACGCGGTTGCAGTTCTCGTCATCGTTCCACTTGCAGACTGACGGGCAATTTGAGATTGCCAATTCAGTGATTTTAGATTTATTGAAGTCTTGTATCTCGCATCAGAAGACTCAATGGGAAAAGAACTTACCTTTGGTGGAATTTGCCTACAATAACACGATACACTCTTCGACGGGGAAGACGCCATGAGAGATTGTTGAAACTGCTGTGAAGGTTCCATCCTTCCTGAGCACGAAAGATTAGAAATTTGAAGCGGATGAATATTCGCGAGATTTGGATACGGCTTTTGCCAAGGTTCGCGAGACTTTACAGAAGTCTCAAGAACGACAGAAAAAGGCAGCGGATCGCCATCGTCGCGACTGGAAACTGAAGGAGGATGATTGGGTGCTCTTACTTTTGAGAAGGCACGCCTAAGAAAGAAAAAGGGAAAGGAGAGGCTTTTTCCAAAGCTTAGTATGTGATACTACGGACCTTTCCAGATTACTGACAAGATAAATGATGTCTCCTTCCGATTGGAACTGCCAGATACTTGGAGGATTCATAATGCATTGCATGTGAGTCTCTTGAACCCTGTTAAGGGTGATGTGCCTGATGATGGGGAGCCTGATGAGCAACCCGAAGTGGAAGAAAACGAGGAGATCCTTGTTCCTGAACAGATTTTGGCACATAATGATACGAAGAAAGGTAAAGTCCGAAGGCGGTTCTTGGTTAAGTTCAAGAACTTTCCTGCATTTGATGCGAAGTGGATGGAGGAGGAGGACCTAGCAGATACTCCTCGGATTGTGAAACTTTACCTCGATGTTTTGGTTTAGCATAGTCTACTCCAAACGGAACCCAGAAACTCAGCTTGGCCGAAGATCTGGTGCAGTGGGATGCACAAGAGGGGAGTCGCTCCACTCCTTTGTCAACAGATGCCTCGATTTTGATACTAAAGTCACTGATGTCTCTTTGAGCTTCAGGGATACTGAGAGCTGACAGTATTCTGCTGGATGACTTTATGAAATGGAATTCCTGATTATGATACTGATTTGTTCTTGACTTCTTGTGAGTGCAGGAACTGATAGCCGAAATGACTGCAGCATTTTGGTCTGATTGATCTCGAATAGACATGGTTGCAATAGGGGTTAGTCAATCGGACATCGATGAGGTCCCGATTGGACCTAGATGTGATTGCTAGCTACATTGCCGATAAATCATGGTCTAAGATCCGAATGAATGTTGAATGTCATGTGATGTCCTGTGATGTCTGGTGATGTCCTGTGATGTCGTGTGATGTGACTGTCGATTTTGTACATGTGCTAGATGTGTGTTCCTAGTACGTAGGTACTAACAGTCAGTGTCTGCTAAGACGGTTTATGGCTTTTGTCGGTTTTGCAGGCGTAATCGCGGTCGATTACAATGCTTTCAAGAGGGGGGTATGTCACAAAGTGATGACGTGGCGGACAGCAGAAACCCTAATTTCTGCCAGAAACCCTAAAATTCCTGCAAACCCTAATTTTTGCCAAAAACCCTAAATTCCGGAAATCGCGGAGGCGGATTATTATTATAAAAAAAAAAAAAAAATTATTTTTTTTTGGGAAAATGATGAGCGACGCGAATTTTGCTTTTGCTTTTTTTTTTATAAAAAAAAAAGAGAAAAGACTCTCTAAGAGAGAGAGAGAACTGATGCTTTTGATTTTAAAAGCTTTTGGGGCTCTGCTTTTGGGCATCCCTTGTAACCTTTAAATTAGTGGTGAGGGCCTCACTTCTTAGAGCATCTGGACGCAGAGTCTGAGAGTGAAACCCTAACCGCTCTCTTGTACTTTGATGATTGATTAATACAAAAAGAAATACCGAAAGGGGCGCCAGTCTTTGGGGCCAATATCTCTAGGCACGGAACTCCGCCGGGCCAGTGCAAATCTATTGTGATCTGTGAATTGTTTTGAAGTGGTTATTTGGTGCTGTCGCGGTTGATTCTTGACTTGGAGTGTCCAAGTTTGTTACATGGGGGGGGGTGTGGTAGGCCTCATGGAGACCGCCTCCAAGAATGCAAGGCTCCTCTCTCTTCAGGGGGACACTTCATGCTGGTATGCATAGATGACATCATGGTTTTAGATGCATGGCTTCACCATGGACAGGCTGCCCCCTTTCCAGTACTTTCTTTAGACACCCTCGATGTCTCTTACACAGGTGGAGATTACTAGACTCATTCATCAGGACCTGATCCAATTGGATACCAAGAGGACATGGATAGAGCCGCCACAGAAGTTGGGCACGAAGATTTCTTTGTATAGAGAGCATCTTCTCCACCTCACAGGAGATGGGTTTGTGATTCGACCCAGCTACATGGATACACATGTCTCATGGTTTGCGGTGTGACGTTGGTCAGATACGCACATCCTCACATTTGTTGGAGATTGATACTAGCAGATTCAGAGGGATACCAACAAACAACAGGATATGCCGTTTATGCCAGCTAGAGCCAGAGACAGAGCTACATTACATATGTCATTGCATAGTGTACTATGAGATTCGAGGCCGTTTCCACTGCTTATTCAAAGAGGGTTTCGGTCCTTTCTCTAGGGCCATGAGTTATGAGGATCAGAGATGTCTTGGGCAATATCTACTTAAGTTACATAGATATAGAGACAATTTACTAGGGAGAGCTAGAGAGAGACAGCAGAGATGGATTACAGATTTCTTTTCACTAGATATGGGACAGCCAAAGGAGCAGCCATCACTGCAGAGCTCCGCCCACACTCATTCGACCACTACCGGCGCTCTCATCGACCGAGCAGTGGAGCTACACAGCTCCAGACGGCCACGATTGAGGAGAGGGGCTACGCAGCATCGACGGAGACTACAGCAGAGGATTCGAGCCATTCTCTCTCGACATCCAGAAGGCAGATGAGGATGGATTCTAGTAGTAGTAGTATGTTGTTCTAGTCTTTTTGTACCCATACATGGTATCAAATTCACAATTTTGTAAAAGTTTGGTCTCATAGGTCATTTTGGCTTTTTGAAGACGTTAATATAACATTTCATTTCATTTCTCTCTCTCTCTCTCTCTCTCTCTCTCTCTCTCTCTCTCTCGGGAGGAGAGGAGAGGAGAGGAGCTACACAATTTCGAAGGAGACTATGGCAAAGGATTCAAGCCATACTCTTGCGTCGTCCAAAGTGCAGATGAAGATGGATCTCTTTTCCCCTCCCATATTGTCTTCACATTGTAATGCTTAGTTTAGGATCCCCCAGTATTTATATTTTGTTATCCTAGTTTAATTTATTTTGTTAATCTGACTTTGTATCAGATACACCGCATTGTAACTTTCTGGTCTCATAGGTCACTTTGGCCTTTTGAAGACGTTAATATAACATTTCATTTCATTTCTCAGATATGGCTGCGTTAATACTCTGGGATCCATGAGGATGCTATTATGGTAGTACTATGTGAACACACTTAAGGACCGCCGGGACACTTCTTTCCCATGTTTTCTTCCCCCGGCTTGTATATACACCTATCAATCTAGGGCAAGCCTTATCTTTGTATTAGCACACTCAATAATACTACTTCTTGTGTTGACCTTCTCCTTCATCTTCTCCATCTTTGTGTGCATTCCTGCAACCGTATTTCCAACATTTGTATCAAAGCATGCTTTCGACATGCAGGGCAACGTCGCAAGCACCCTTCAAGCTCATGTTCTCCGAATTGAGGTGATTTTGGTGACCATTTGCAAGGCAACATAACCTTCGAAACAAAACTTTGATCTTGGGATCGTCAAAATTTTGATCCAATCTCATTTTAACCTCCGTTTCCACTACTGACAGTATTGTGCATGCAATTTTGTCCTTTTGTACACGTTTTCCAATAGTGTTTTCTCTATATAGGCAACTTTTGCAACAATACATAATGCACGATGTCCTTGTTTACGAAGTGCATGAGGCTATCACCTTTTTGCAAGGAAATTCTTGACACTGGTAGATCACGTTGGTGATGCATGAAGGGTTGGTGATGCATGAAGGGCAAGGAATGTGTCTTTCAAAAGATTACTATGAGTTAATATGTGTTAGCATGGGCCCTTTCAAGTTTTGGGTGATTTAGCTTACATGCCAAAGCTACCAGAAGGTTGGACGCTACATAATGCATTTCGTGTGAGCCACCTTAGGCCTTTTGTGGGTGATAAACCAAAAGATATCTCAGTCGAGGAACAACCAGAAGTAGACAAAATCTTAAAACCTGAACAGAATTTGGCACATAAGGAAATGAAAGTCGAAGGAGAAGTTGTTTGACGCTATTTGGTCAAATTCAAGTACTATCCACCAATGGATGTAAAGTGGATGTAAGAGGTTGAGTTAGCAGTCACCTCATGTATTGCAACTTTATCTAGAGACTTTCAACTTGGAACCTACAATGGCTTTGGTCCAATCAAGCTTTGTAGAGCAAGGATCTAAAACATTGTTGTATGCTCAAGCAGGGGGAAGTGGTGGTGCCTCTACTTCTCATGTTCAAGCAATTTCAATGCCCTAGAAGTCAGTATTGCTAGACAATGTTGAGAATATAAAGTGGCTTCTCTAAGAGTGCACAAGTGAGGAAGCACCCGTGTGTGTGTGTGTGTGTGCGTGTGCGTGGGCGTGGGCGTGGGCGACTGTGTGTGTGTGTGTGTGACGAGCTGCTCCTCTGTCGCCTGTATCCTGCGCGTTGTTGCAGTTCTCTGCGCCTGTGCCTGCCCCAGCAGGGTGTGTGTGTGTGTGTGTGTGTGTGTGTGTGTGTGTGTGTGTGTGTGTGTGTGTGTGTGTGTGTGTGTGTGTGTGTGTGTGTGTGTGTGTGTGTGTGTGTGTGTGTGTGTGTGTGTGCGCGTGCGCGCGCCCGCGTGTGCGTGTGCGTGTGTGTGCGCGTGTGTGTGTTCGCGTGCATAGAGCTGGGTCGCGAACTGCCCGTGCCTGCAAACCCTAGCGCAAGGACTTCTGCGCGCTGTCCCTCAGACTTGCTGCATGTTCGACTGCAACACGCTCTGTCCTGCAATCCCTAGCGCAACAGAGGGTGTGTAACCTCAGTGGCGTGTTGAGTGTGTGGGCAAGCCTTTAGCACCTTGCCCATGCTCATTCGAACCTCTGTCCTCTGTATAGCTCAGGGCGAGCACTAAGAGAACAAAAACTTCTATAGCTTCAAAGACAATTAAAATGAAACGAGGCACACAAGGAGTCGAAACGATCAGCCTCTCTCTCAAAGTTTCTCTTTATTTACGGAAGACTTGTACGAGAAACAAACACTGGACATCCATACCAATGAAAGTGAAAACAACATTGAAAGCAAGTGAATGTCGATGGCCAACACTCTCTTCCATTTTCTCAAAGTTGTCTCCAACTTTCATGATTGGGGAATGGTCCTTGGACGATGAGTTTGGTCTCTGGATCAATGATGCCCAAACCACCCTCTGCCCAGGCATAGTCACAGTGCACCACACAAGACAGGGCCATGTTCACTCGTGTCCCATCGAAACCTCCCAAAAGGAAGTTCCGGATAAGTCGCCTCACCAAAGCGAGAACCCCCGAGGGGAGCACCGAACAGGAAGCAATGTACCGAGCAGAGCACTTCATTTGCCATCAACCCTCCACCAGGCAAATAACAAATTAAAGATAGTCAATGGTGGGGCTTGCGGCGGACGGACTGCATAGCTAAAGTGAGCTGTGCTCAGAGGAGACATTTAAACCAATATAGATTTGAAGGCAGATGATACAACCAATTGGTCAACTTACAGCTTATTTTGGTGATGCACAACCCCTAGGATATTCATGAATAGAAAACATGGGTCAGTGCTGCTCATAAAAGTCCACATTAATCACCATGCAGATTATGATTTTTTTAAAAGAGAAAACGGCAGCTTTGACTCAAATATACATTGACTCCAACGAAGGATCTTGCAAATAAGAACCTATTCCTGAAAGGCACTAGCAATGTTGTCCGAAAATGATAGCTGAGCCAATTTTACCATACTTGCAAATTTGCTAAAATTTCCGCGCTTGATTTTCCGGAGGCACATATTAGATATCTGAAGCCAAACTTTTCTTCATACTTCTGATTCCACTCACTAAGCTCCTGGTGCAGAAAACCACAAAGCAGAGAATTAAAAGATGTAAAGCAACAGGATTTGATTTTTTCTGCTTGAACAAAAAGGCCTGTACAAACACTGACAATTGCAGGACACAAGCACCCTTGCAAGGATCTGACCGTGACCTTAAATAGCTTGAAAAGTAACTTGAAGAAGGAAAAATGTGTTTTCCTCAAATATAGAAGCCCATTACAAAGAACGGACTTCTCAATACTATGCTCGCAAATACATTCCTTCACTAGTTACTTAAACAAACTGGACAAAACCAGTAACATCTCAGAGCAGCTAGGCCAGTTTCTCAACTTGAAAATCCTGCATCGTGAGCACCATCTTGTTGCTAGTTTCATTCCAGACTGTGCTCATTTTAACAAGACCATGCCAGCATCACTTACAAGCACGAGTCTTCCAAGTTAAACATCACGTTAGACTGTATGAAAAATTTATTGACCAGCTTCCATAACCTCACCCGCATGACTGTCACATTGGCCGTCTCAACTGCAACTGACTGCTCCACTTTACTCCAGCTGTAACAGATAACTGAAAAAGGACTTAGTGAAGAGTGTCAAGATTCAAGAATGCAGACATGGCCAAATCAAAACAGCAATCAAGGGGTGGTGTAAAGTTAAATGTTTATGCAATCCTCTGACAAATGGCAAATGCATGAAAGGCTCTACTATGAATGGCTAAGGTATAAGATGCTTCACTGTGCAGATGGTGCCCCTTTTTTCAGAGCCTCTAGATCGCCTATTCGAGGATGGGCAGTAAAAGCCTCTAGCCAACCAGGAACATCCACCTGCATGAAGTTTCAAAACAAGAATCAAATATTGCTTCGGTTGGAGAAATACAGAGTGCATGCCTGTTTCAGATCAAAACGCAAACCTACGCCTTCGATTACAGATTCAAAAGTATTATTTTTCTTCACGGGGCGATATATGCATAATGGCGAGTCATATAACTTTCATAGATTTACACATGATTCCTTAATATGTCAGATCTATGTGGTCCAAGACAAGAACTAAATGTCCTATTTTTTGCATGCATCTTTCTTTCACACAAAGTCTTCATAGAGGGTATACCAAGCTTCTCACTAAGACTTTGCTTTCCGCCACTTGAATCGTCATCGTCACAATCTCCACTCAATTTTGGCATCCTTGGGGAATCATCATATTTTCTTTCCCTTTTCTTGAGACATTTGATAAATTTGCAAGACATGTTCACAACCGACCATTCCGTGGATTCTTAGCATGACTTGTATTGGGTGACCCTTGTGATCCACTCAAAATCCATAACTACACACTTGCATTATCTCCAGCCACATTCTCCTTTATATCATCCCCAAATTCATCTTTTAAATCAACATAACATCTCCTAATTCATCAACAATATATTTTTGAAGGCATGCTAAGAAGAACACAAAAAAAGATGTATCACGCTTTCAAGAAAAGTCTAATATAGGATGGATCACTTACAGATATACTTTTTTTTCCCCCTTAACTAAGACACCTACTCAAAAATGTATTATTTTATCTTCTACTAGGACTAGAAGCTACCATACTATCTAGCCCAATCTGCAAATATAAAAACATTCAACCGCATTAGAGTAGCCAAGAGAGCTAAGTACTCATAAAAATCAATTCAAGGGAATGCCTTTTATACCTTCAAGGTCAGAAAAGTTTGAACTTAACAAAGGCTAAAACATGTGCAAGAAACACAAAAGCAAGGCACAAAAGAAAACAGATAATGCAGAACTACGAAACCGCCTTTTTTATTTATAAACTTTGAAAAATCAATATTTACTATATAGCATATTTAAAAGAAAAAATGCCATATTTATTTATTTATTCAAGGCTTGTCCTCGAAAGGGTGCGTCTTTTGCCCAATGGCTACACCTCTTCATCGAATGGTTGCACCCTTACACCGAAAGGTCATGTCTCTACAGCGACTGGTCATAGCTAATGGTCAAAGGATGTAACTCTTAATCTAGAGTCATGTCTCTACATCAACAGACATGCCTCTTCATATGTGTCTTTTCATCTCCTATATAAAGGATGCTTAATATACAATTCAATCAAATCAATTCAATTCAGCGTGTTCTCATCTCTTGAGTCTCAGTTTAATCTTAATTATGAAGTTTTAGTCTTAAATCTAGAATTAGCACCACTAATCCATACAATGGTATCAAAGCAAAAGAAATCCTAGCCGTGGGTTGCCGACGCTTGTCGTGCCCTTCATCCTCTCCGTCTCACTATACCCAACCTTTCCCACCTGTTGTTGTTGGAAGCAGAAGAGCGATGGTGTGCACCCAAGTACCTCCCGTAATGCAGTAGCCTCATCCACCCATACAAGCACCCGTTCCCAAGTGGTGACCCTTTGCCAAGAGAAGCATGCGCCAACAGGTGTGCCTCTCCAGTATCGATGGAACCCTCAGTGTGGTATCCCTTCTACATATGCACTTTTTTGCATTCGTGCCTCTTCTAAAAGTACCCATCAGCTAGCACTTGTACTTCGGTTGATGATAGCGAGTCTACGTGCTGCCTTTTCACATGCTGATTCTGCGTACCTTTCTCAACATCACACCCTTTGGAGTAGCACCCTATTATCAAAGGTGCAGCGGAAAAGGGTGAATCGGGTGATCTAGTCTACAACCACGAGCAAACCTCCTCTCAGGACCGGGCAGCCAACGGATCTCGGATCTATCGCGATAGATCTCCTCGTACTCGTGGACCGCCCACCATACGGGCACAGGAACAACTTGCAGGCAATAGCACCTCGTGTAGGGTGTCTAGACGGAAAGAGAGGGGAGCACTAGCAAGAGAAAGAGGGATCGCTGAGAGAAAACGCGAGAGAGAGAGAGAGAGAATGCTAGAGAGAGAAAGTGGTGCACAACAAAATGCTAGCACAACTGGAAACGCTAGAGAGACAGTGTGTGTCCAAATGCTCGATCTCTGCACTGAACGACGCGCCAAAAGTACAAGGGAGGGTCTGCATATATAGGGCAATTGGGAATTTTCCCTCCCTGCCTGGAAAACCCCACGATCCTAAAACTAGCTAAAAATGCTAATAAATATGTGAACTCACTAAAAGTGTGCATGTCAGGTGCAGCTGAAGAGAATAAGGATTTGCTTCGATCTAGTACTCCGCACACAAACACAAGGAACAGTTTACTTCACTTGAAAAACTGAACTCGACTGAAAGAAAGAGAGACGAGAGAGAGAAAAGAGACGACAGAAGGATGTCGGTTCTCAGCCCTCAAGGGCCCTCTTGCTCTGTTGCCAGAGCAAGTAGTTTCTTTATTCTTGCACAATGCTACTACAATGATGCTGAAGCTAATGGGTATTGATGCTACTAATGTTGAAGGGTATTGATGCTACTGAGGCACTGAAGCTTGAAGGGGTCTTTGTCGAAGACAAAGCTGTCGACGAAAGCTAATGGGTATTGATGCTACTAATGTTGAAGGGTACTGATGCTACTGAGGTACTGAAGCTTGAAGGGGTCTTTGTCGAAGACAAAGCTGTCAACGACGGGTTCTATGTCGAAGACGGTGATCAACGAGTACTGCTAGTCTATGTCGACGACGATGATGTCAACGACGACGATGGTGACTGTAACGATGACGACAATGGTGTCGTCGTCAAGTCCGGGACTGCGATGACGATGGCGAAGGTGTCGTCATCAAGATAGGGATCTGCGAGGACGATGATGATGTCGAGGACGACGATGGTGTCGAGGACGACGACGTCAAGGCTGAAAACTGAAAACTCTAGATGCACTGCTGGGGATCTGCTACTGCAGCGATACTGCGGCCTGGATCTGCAACCGCTTCGCCGGGCTAGGGCTGAAATCTGAAAACGCTGGCTGATCTGGCTGAATTTTGAAAACGCTAAATTGATCTGGTACTAAATGAGGTATCTGGCGAGGATCTGCGACCGCATTCTCGCAAGGCTAAGGCTGAAAACTGAAAACGCTGGGCTGTCTGCTGAAAACTGAAAACGCCAGGCTGATCTGGGTCTTCTTCTTCTTGAGAAAAACGCTAGGGCTCCTGTTGAGGTGTTGCGTAACTGCTGGGTGCATGCCTCTTTGTGTCCCTACTTCTTCTGCTTCTATTGAGTGACCACTGGGTTTCTTTTATAATTCCTTAGCAATTTGCCCTACCTACTTTTCCAACAAAAGTCACTTATTAATAAATAAGTGAAAAATGTGTACTTTGGCAAAAAGGGTTCAATGCTCTGAAAAATGCTCATGCTAACTGACTGTGCAAGAGAAGGTATGCAACTGTGACCAGCTTGGGCATGCACGTCCTGCTAGAGGCTCACAAAGTGCCACGCTGAGTCCTAAGCTAGACTATGACTCATGCTAAACCATGGTAGAAGCGTGTCCACGTGGCACAAGTGAATTGCGCACGTGACAGTGCACTTGGTTTTGCATTTTAAATGTTGAATCGCCCAATGCTGAGTTGTGAAATTAATATGCAGAAACCTAACACACATATTTAGTAGCACAACTGCAAAAGACTCAAGACTCTGACCTCGAGAAACCCTGCGAATGGGGGTCCCGCCTCATGCAAGCCTACCGGGCGGCAACACCGAGAAAGGTACATCTACCTCAAATACGGCCGGGCACAGCCACAAAACAGTCCCCCACTCCCTAATCCGCTCCTGGGAGATACTGGAGCCACCACCAATCTGATCTCTAACACCCCCTCTCAGCTCTCGGACGGGAAACAAGTCCAAGGAAGCTTGCATGACAGGATAATGTAGCATGTGGAAGGGGATTGGTGAAGATATCAACAGGGTTATCTGGCGTCAAAATGTACTGTAGCCGAATAGAGCCATTCTTAGTCTTCTGGTATATATCTCTATATGCTTGGTCCGGGCATAAAACATTGGATTCCCGAACAACCCTTTACTCTGCCTCTGTGGAAGATAAGGAAATTGTAGGTTGTTTCCTACTGCTCCATGAAACTGTTCCTGAGCCAAAAGAAAACGTGTAACCTGTAGTCAACCGTCGTCCATCTGGATCTCCACCCCAATCTGAATCACTCCATCCTTGTAGAGGATCTTGGAGTCTGTATCTCCAGCCGCATAGTGAATGCCTAATAACTTGGTCGCCTTTAAATACCGCAGAGTTCGAAGAGCCTACTCCAAATGTGACTTGGCGGGTCTCTGCATAAAAGAACCGAGAAGTCTCACCAAGAAACTGACATCAAACCGGGTGTTGAGAACCCAAGTAAGAGAACCAACCAATTTTTGATACTTTGTAGCATCTGCTACATCTAAGGGGTCATATTGTGACAACTTCTGGTTGGGATCCATACGGGTTGAGATAGGTTTATACTCGGTCATACCAAATGCTTCCAACAACTCTTGGATATAGCGCTCCTAAGAGAGAAAGATGTCCCCCCTCTATCTGCCATATATCCAATCCAAGAAAGTAGTGAAGCAAGTCTGATCTATTCTCTCAAACTCCTTAGCAAAGGTCTCCGTAGTACTGCGGATGTGCTCAACATGGCTACCTGTAACCACAAGATCGTCCATATAGAGGATAACAAGTGTCACCAATCCTCCCTCACGGTAAATGTATAAATCTGTGTGACCAAATCGGTGAAAGGTGTTGTAGGAAGAAAGACTCTTATCTTCTGGTACCACACTCAAGGGGCTTGCTTCAGGCCATAGAGAGGCTTTAGCAACCTACAAACCATGTCTCTGAAATCTGGATCCTAGAACCATAGAGGTTGCTCCACATACACCTCCTCCTCTAAGTCACCATTAAGAAAAGCTAAAACAATATCTATCTGGAAAAACGGCCACCCAAAAAGGCAGCAAGGCCAAAAATTATCCAAATGGTCACCATCCTTGAAAGTGTAAAGCTCTCGTCATAGTCCACACCTTGTCTCTGAGAGAAGCCCTTGGCAACGAGCCTTGCATTGTGCTTGTCCAAAGAACCATCAAATTTGTACTTGTCTTGTAGAACCATTTGACACCAATCACCTTCCGCTTGGCAAGCCACGGAACCAACTCCCAAGATCCTTCCATTAGTTAAGAAAAACTGCCCATGGGGCTACAAACCACCTCTACTAGAGAGGGCTACATCAAAAGCATGGGGAAACTCTCCCAGTGAGTAAACAAAATGTATGCAATGAAACTAAATCACAAAATGGAAAGAGCCACACAGGTGGCCGGTAGTGCCATCTAGGCACACCCTTGACCGTGGCGTAGAAGAGCCCTAGGCGCCAAAGTCGTAGGAAAGCCTCTATGTGCTCCCCTATGCGGTCGGAGCTGCCCTAAAGTCTCTCGAACTGACCCTTGAGAGTATGGATCAACTCCATCCTAAAGTCACGAACAGTCTCCGCCGGTGGGACAAGGCAAGCCACGAAGATGCGGAAGCAACAGGCCCGCCAAATGAACCAAAGTGTCAAGCCACAGACGAGCTCCCAACACACCTCTCTCTCATTACACCACTTCTGGGGGGTAAGCTCTGTAGCAAGCTGAAGTGTAGGTCGACCCCCCTCGATCACTATCATCCTGCCGGTGGAGGATAGCTCAAACTGGAGCACAGGGCCAGTGAGGGTGGACCATGTAGCAACACCCCAAGTATACTTTCACGCTGTGGAAAGAGCTGGCATCAACCGAAGAACCCGAAGCCAAACCTGTTGTGCCATGGGGAAGTCCCACAGAAAGTGACACTGACTCTCCAAAGGATGGTCACAAGCTGCACAGGCTGCCGAAAGGCCAGTATGTACCAGCCAGCTCCCCACTGCTGTAGCTCTGTGTGCAACTAGCCATTGAAACAAAGTGACTCACCTCGGTTGTCTAGAGTTCCACAACCGCTCCCAAAAGCCTGACAAGAACTCAATTGTGAGCCCCTCCTCCTACCAATGAAGTGTTGCAGGAAGACGAGCCTCTCCATGCTGCCAATTTGTGATACCCCAATCGAATAGTGTACTGAAAGAAAGGGATCCCAAGGTAGTCAACTGAAGATGTAAGAATTCTAGTTACTAATCCTTAACTCATGATTAAGACTTAAGAAACTTAAACTTGACTCACAGATAAGACTCAGAAGACTCTGTGTTTGATTCATTGATTCATTTCTTGAAATGTGTTACAAGGGCGTTCTTATATAGAAACCGAAGAGACACGATGAAGAGACATGACCATAGGTCAAAAGACATGACTCTAGGCCAATAGTCGTGTCCCTCCGCTGTAGAGTTGTAATCCTTCGGCATAAAGGTGCAACCATTCGCTGAAGAGGTATGGCTATTCGCCGAATGGGTGCAACTCTTGGACGAACAGACGCATCCATTGGAGAATCGGGGGTCTCGGAACTGGTGCATCTTCATATCTGCAAAAGAATCAAGCAAGAAGGTAATACCAAAACAAAGAATACGTCACAATCGTGACATTCCCTCCCATTTAAAATACAAACCCAGGGTAGTTGTAGAAACTCCGACAAAAGGAAATGTATTTTTGTAGTGCTTCTGCATCCAAAGCTCTTTCTGTTAAGTCCCACGTCATGGCACTATTATTGACCATAACTATTTTTCCAAACTGAAAACTGACCATATCTGCAACTTGTCTCATCTTCGTCAAAAATATATGTATCACATCTGCAACTTGATTAGTGCCTTTGTCAAAGTCATTTGTAACTTTGAGCTTTGTCCAAGAAAAGATTGAATCTTTATCTGCTTCAAGTGAAACTATTGGTAAACTGACTTGAGTTTTTTGTTGAGTGATGACCACTTGTTGGAAATCTGTAACGTATTCCACTGGTTTGTCTAGAGCAGTAAAATCCTCTTGAAGGGATGTTGTAGATTGAGACAGAGTAGTGTTTGAAGGTACATCCATTTGTAAAGGTTTACTTGAGGAACAAGTTGCCCAAAGATTCAATTACAGCGACTGAAGTCGTGCTGCAAGAGTCTACATCTGATTTATCCTTTGCACCGCTAAAGGTAAGGAAAGGAGTCTTCAAGTTTGAAAAATTATCGTTCACCACTGCATTTGGTATCTGATCAGAGAGAGCGACTTTATTTTGCAAGGGCGGTGAAGAGGTGAATTTTTCTGCCTGGATCACAGCCGAAAAAAGGGTTATGTGCTTGTTGGTTGTCACACAAGAACCAGAATCTTCTGAATCTTCAGCTGTTTCAACGGGTATTAAGGCTTCCACTTGAGAAGGGGGAGGTTGAGGGAGATGGTGCCTAGACCTTTGAAGGATCCTCTTGCACAATAAAAGGATCAATAAATCTTCAACTTTACCACCATCAGACAAGAAAGACTTTAATGTTGGGCATGGCTCGCGAGGGGAAACTTGTCCAGTGTTGCGGCATTCACAACCGACTCCCGAGTACTTGACTAGGGTCGGATATATGTGCCACTAAGTAAGCCCATGTTGATATCGTTGATAATCCTTTGGAAGCTTCGTGTTGCTACTTCTGTTGCTGATGATTCCGATAAGAAGTTGGTTGCTTAGAACTGTAGCATTTCCAAGAATATTCATGCATAGACTTTTGTTGCTCGCAAGAAGGTACTTTGTGTCTAGTTGTCTCTAAGAAACCATGCTTTGGGTGGAGTTCCGAAGGCTTTTGTTTGAGTGATTCTTCCTGGTCGACCACTGAAGCGCCGGAAGAAGATGGCAGAGAAGAAGCATTAGTCGTCCGAGAAGTTGTAGGACAATTCCGAGAAGTGTTTTACGTCTGCATCTGCTCTAAGCAAGTGTTGATGAAAGTAAGACTTGTTGTGAAAGTCTGTTGTAAAGCTTCCATTTGGGCTTTGAGAAGAGTAAGCATATGTGCCTGCTGACCATCTTCTTCTTGGGTTGTTGACATGGCTCTTCCTCAGAGAGGGTACAGAGGAGAAGCTAGGAAAATATATGGGAAATAATCGAGGAAAGCCGATGCCAAAGACTCATCGAGCTCTGCTAGGAAGTCGGAATCCAGGTCCAATGCCTCGAGATCCTCGACCTTGTCGACAGGAGGTGTCTCCTCTGGAGCTGGCGACAAAGGTGTGTAATCCAGGATGAGGATCTCGTTGTGAACTCGCACCAGAGGCTAGAGTAATATTGTTGATGAAGTCGACCCGGCACTCGGTAAGGGAATAAGCCAGGTGAGGTAGCGGCCCAAAATGAACTCGCAGTGCCGCAATTGAATGGGCTCGCAAGTCAGGTATATGTGCCACACCACCCAAGTCTGGAACTGTGTCGTATGGCGATGGGTGACATAGAGCAAGTACTCCTGCGGGGCCGGCACAACCTGGGGCACCGAACGGGTACTGGTGCAAGAATATGGGTCGGTTCTGGAACAGGTACAGCAACTGGGAAATGTACCGCGTGCAGGAGATGCACACCAGGCCAGTGTTGGATGATGGGGTAGGAGCAGCTTGCAAAAACTTAGATCGTTGGCTAGGTTGCTTCTTTTATGTAATGGGAATAACTTTGTCACAAAGTGATGACGTGGCTGCCAAAAACCCTAATTCTGTTGAAACCCTAACCCTAAAACCAAAAACCCTAATTTTGTTGAAACTCTAACCCTAAAACCAAAAACCCTAATTCTACTGAAACCCTAACCCTAAAATCAAAAACCCTATTTCTGTCCTAACCCTAATCCTAACCCTGATTTGTTGGACATAAGCCTGATTCACGGAAGCTGGGTAGCTTTTTGGCATTGCTTTTTCTACGCAAATTGCTGAGAAAGAGAGAGAGAACCTGAAACGAACGAAGAGAGTGGATCTCCCGACCACACGGACCGCCTACAGATACGCGTCGGACGAACCACCCGACCATAGCCACCATCGGGCAGCTCCCCCGTGCTGGGGCCAGCGTCCGAGGACGTAGGCATGCACCTGTAAGACCAAGCGTCCCATACCACCCGGCCTCACCTCCTCGAGGTGACCTCGCGTACTCCTAGCCTCGCGGGCTAACCACTGGCACTCTGTCAGTGGGGTCGATAACTGTAAATGAGGCCTTGGCCTCCCTTTTATAATAATGGCCGGCCACACTGGCCGGGTTCACACTACGCCCGCCCAGACACTGGACGCCCATCCCAACGGCATCTGGGCTAGATCCCCTCTCTTGTGAGCGGGACATAACAGAACCCTCTTTGCTTTATTTTAGCGAGAGAGAGAGAAAGAGAAAGCCTCTCTGCTTTATTTATTAAAAGAAAGAGAGAGGCAGAACTTTTGCTTTATTTGCAAAGCTTTTGAGCTTTTGATTTTCAGCTTTTGGGGCTCTCCTTTTGGCAACCCTTGTAACTTTAAATATGTGAGCAGGGCCTCTCACAACTCAGAGCATCTGGACACAGAGTCTGAGTGTGAGCGCCTGCCCGCACTCATGTACTTTGAACTCAGATTAATACAAAAAGAAATACCGAAAGGGGCGCCAGTCTTTGGGACCAATACCTCTAGGCACGGAACTCTGCCGGGCTAGTGTCGAATTAAATTGTGAATTGTGACCTGTTTTGAAGTGGTTATTTGGTGTTGTCGTGGTAGATTCTTGACTTGGAGTGTCCAAGTCTGTTACAAACTCACTAAAAGGTAAGTTCACATGGATTAAAATTTTGGTCGGGTAATGTAACCATTAAAATTGGAGTTATTCAATAGCGTAAAAACTCATACGCTACTGGCTGGTATCATAAGAAAACAACGCCAGCGAAATGTTTTTACTAACGAAGGGTAAAAACTCATACGCTGTTGGCTGGTAGCGTAAGAAAACAACACAAGCGAAGGTTTTTGCTAACGAAGGGGCAGCCAGCGTGAATGTTTCCATAGACAACGCTTGGGAAAAGGCACAACCATCTGCAGTCTCTTGGCGGGTACCACCAAGGTGAAGGGGTGTTGCCGGGTGGATTTGATAACCGTTTGCGCGAAGTGGTGCGACCCAATGCACGAAAAGGCACAACCCGACGAAGAGGTACTTGAAGAGCTACCAACAGGAAATCTATGCACACTTACCGGGTACGCCACACACATCTGGCTCTGGTACGCGTTCATTCACTTTGCTGACTCCATAATCTCTTATCTGCTCTATATATGTATTACAGATAGTGTAGGGTAAAAAGTTACCTCATAGGACTCAGAGAGAAGGACGCCATCGTTCTTCTGCTGCCATGCAACTCCAGGAGAGAGGGAGAGGGTAGCGGCGAGGGTGAGAGGCTCACAACCTTCAGGTCTCGGAAAAAAAATTTGCTATGATACCACCGTAAGGATTCTAGTTACTAATCCGTCATTAAGTACTTAAACTCATGATTAAGACTTAAGAAACTTGAACTTAACTCAAAGATAAGAGTAAGAAGACTCTGTGTTTGATTCATTGATTCATTTCTTGAAATGTGTTACAAGGTCGTTCTTATATAGAAACTCAAGAGACACGATGAAGAGACATGACCATAGGTCAAAAGACATGACTCTAGGCCAATAGTCGTGTCCCTCCGCTGCAAAGTCGTAACCCTTCGACGTAAAGGTGCAGCCATTCGCTGAAGAGGCATGGCTATTCGCCGAACGGGTACGACTCTTGGACGAAGAGACGCATCCTTTCGGAATCGGGGGTCTCGGAATTGGTGCATCTTCATATCTGCAAAAGAATTAAGCAAGAAGGTTTTTCATAAGGCAACCGATGCTCAAGATGGCATTCTACTAAGGTACAAAGTTGAGGATTAGCAAATCCAAGCTCTATCCGGTAGTCTGCACTTGCTAGGGTGTCTATGGTAGCTTCTTCATCGACTTGGTCTCACTATTGATATCCATTATGAGCTACACAGACGGTGTTAAAGTTTTGGCATCTCAAGTGAACTACCCAATGTGATCCCATTATTTAGATTGGCTTTTAGGTATTTATTTTACGTATTTGTCAACGTCTAGGTAGGGCAACTGAGGTTGCTATATAAGCAACCCTCAATCCCCATTGTATTCACATCAGTTATTCATTCCCAAGGTTGGTTGGTTCAAGAGACTCTCTCTCTCTCTCTCTCTCTCTCTCTCTCTCTCTCTCTCTCTCTCTCTCTCTCTCTCTCTCTCTCTCTCTCTCTCTCTCTCTCGTGCTTTCTCCCCTTGGTCTCTACACTTCCGCATCATCGACTTTGACATGTTCTCTTCAGCACAAGTACAAAGGACAGTTTTGGTGAAGATTTTAAGGAAGTAAGTTACAACAGTGGAAGTATATGTGCTCTTCGGAGTCTGTATGCAGTTTGGCATATTGTATTGGATTGTACCAACAGGTTTGATCTTGGCAGATGCAGAGAGGTGACGGACATTTGGTTTGCTCTGAGGGAGTTTGCTTAAGTAGCTCGGTTCCTTTTTAGACCTCGAGACTCAAAGACTTCTTCGGCAAACATGATCCTCAGGTGACAACCTTTCAAGTCTTCCTATTCTTAGCACTCCGAGCTTACCAATGGTGTGATTCTCTTTGCGTCTCAAGTCCTTTGAGATTTAGGTTTTGCTATTCACTTACAAAGGAAGCAGTTTTACTCCAAGTTGTCTCAGATTTCTTTCCGGTGGTTCATATTCTCTTTTCCCAGGATTCAGCGGAAAGAGGACTTTCTATCTTGAAGGGAATTCTTGGCTTTACCTCTGGAGCTTTTAGTGACAGTGTTTGCTTTGTTCCGACGTGGGATTGAGTCAATTGTTACCTCAGAGTGTACTTGTGAAGATACATCTCTTTCGAATAGGCTTCCAGATTTCTAACTTCAATCAACTTTCGATGCTCCATTCAACAAAATAGCATGCACGGTGTCTTCTAATCCTTGGTTTCCTTGCCCATTTCTTAAGGCTTTGGATGGTGTGTTTCAACCCACAATGCAGTTAGTATCTTGGTGGATGTTTTCTTTAGCCACTTTGATGGTTGCTTCGTCTTTCGAATTTGTGGTGTGACAGTTGCTCTTCCGAGTGCATCCAAGCAGTAGTTCCTCTATTTTCTCTTCTAGATTGGCCCCTAGAAACTATACCATCCAGGACACACCTACTTACCTTATCCTTAGAATGGCATGTTGCTTCGTACAGGTGGATAATTGTTCTTCTTGGACTAGAAACCAGTTACATTTACCTCAAGCATTCTTCATAATGGGAAGACGATCTTCTCGATTCTCCTAGATTCCAAGTTTGATAGGTATATTTTCTTTCGGATTCAATTACCTCAGGTAATCCAGTTACACAGATAGAGAGTGTTGGAGAGTTATGACAATTATCCATGGTTCGGGTATTCTTCCTTCAGAGGGAGATGTAGAGACAACTTGGGAGCCAAATTTGCGCAGACCACTTCCTTTCAGTACCAGTGGTTCCATGTGCAACGGACAGGACTTATAGTCTAGTTGATGGCTTTCTATAGCGACTTGTTCTTCTGTTATTGCAGAGCTTGACCGCAAGGTTTCTTGACCTTATTGTATTAGCTGCAAGCTTAGTATTGATGTGAGTTCCTTTCTCCTCGAGGTATGTTCCCGATTTACTCTAGAGTAGGGTGATATTATCTCGAGATGTGTTCCATGCATTAGATGAAGATCAATCGCAGTCTCACTCGCCGTTCCAATGAAGTTTCCTTCAGATGCAGGTAGCAATTCATCATTGTGTATAGTGGTTGGTGGAGTTCTTTGGTTCTTCTCATCAGACAGTTGATTCCTCAAAAGATTTGGTTGTCACGTTCTTTGGACTTCCCGTGGCAACTTGGAGATTCTGGCATGTGGTAAATGACCGGAGGTACACGTTTCCGACTCTTTTCTTGGGAGCGGAGCACTATGGAGTTGGAAAATGATCTGAATATCTGTAGTTAATGCCTTTATCCTCTCTTTTGATGCATTCTCTCAGTGCAGTCGACAGCAGTACCTTCTGCAAATGATGGTTCTGTAACTTGTGAGTTGGTTGGCTTGAAGAGATTCTTGTTAGAGCTGGATTTACTTTCTGCAAACAGCATTTTACTTCCCGGACGTCTTTCGGGGTAGCAATTGGATTGTGTTTACTGCAGACAGCATTTTACTTCCCGGACGTCTTTCGGGGTAGCAATTGGATTGTGTTTACTGCATGATACTTTTCCAGGGAAATTTTAGGTGCTTAGGGGGACCGTGCTTTTAGCTAGGAGAAACAGAAATACCATTTCGCAAATCTCAATCTCTCTCTCTCTCTCTCTCTCTCTCTCTCTCTCTCTCTCAACCACCAACCTCATTCCACCATATGGTCCGGGAAGCTTCCACTGCTTGCGACAAACTCGAGAAGGGAGCCGATTTGGCCATCTCTGCAGCAAACTTAGAGCTTCCGCAGCACATGAGAAAATCCTTCGCGTCCCCGTGTAGGTTTTTCATCGTTGCGAGGAAAAGTTAACTGAAATCCGTGCAATAAGCGGCAGCACTTTATAGGCTAAAAGTCCCTGTTTAGAGACGACGAATTTGGGCAATAAATTGCACACAGCCTGCTCGACAGTTTCGAGCTTGAAGATGCGCAAACGAAAGCTTAGCGCAGCAGGTATCCACAACAAAATTTCCAGCTCGATCGGCACACGCATGAGAAGATGCGCGAAGATTTCTGTTTCTGCGTGTAACAAAGCAGGGGGATAAATAGAGACGTTGGGGCCAATGAGGCTTGAACCCAACATCCAGCGGTCACGATCGTCTCCCTGCTGCTTTAACCATCCATTCTACCGGTCCTTCAAGAGGGACCCATCTTTTATTTGGGACCTTTACCCTATAGCAGATGAGACCCGCACTCCCTCTCTTTCTCTCTTCGGATAGTTTGCTATGACGCTGAAATTCTCTTCTTCTTCTTCTTCTCTCTCTCTCTCTTTTAAAATCATTAGAGAGTGTCAACGGATGCTAGCTCAGTTGGTAGAGTCATATCGTATGTGCCTAAAGTCTTAGGTTCAATCTCCCCTTGGCAACCATGAGACATGTTCTAAGTTCTTAGAAATTGTTCCTATATGCCTCCACCATGGGGGTTGGGTGTGTGCGTGTGATGGGATGCATCTCTCCCTACATGTGAGGCCGTTGTCGTTGTACATAGGGTGTGTGCATGTGTTTCAAAGTTCATGTACTCTCTAAAAAAAATCATTAGAGAGTGAGTGTCGAATAAAGCTGCCTTTAGATTGCGCAAGGGTTCCTTCTCCTTTTTCCTTGTGCAAGTCCAATGGCTTGTTCACACACCATAGCTCGCTGAGGGTGGGCTCTCTAACAAAAAGGTGAGGTGTGTCACGTTCTCTCTCCACCCAATTGGTTGAAAATGGAGTCTCTCGGCCCCATGAGCGACCTTCCAGCCCGGAACACCCTCGCCATCACTTGGACACAAGTCAGTACACCACCTCGGAATGTGGGTAGTGTGTGCAGTCTCAATCGCCACTCCAAAGGCGTCTCTTTCCATTGGTCCAACTCAGCAAAAGCCATGTGCAATCCAGTAGTCCGAAGCCAGCCTAAATTTCTTTCGTTTAGCCTCGAGTCGTAAAGGGGGGAGTTACCAAAATTTAGAAAGTCCGATTTTCTTTGCAAGAATGTTGAAGTCCTATTAACGCATCGATAACCTTTAGAAGATTGATCTATAATTCTGCAAATGAATGCACGAAAGTGCTTCTCTCTGGATTTTCCCAATGAGCATGTTGGCTTTTCCCTAAAATTTCCTCCTATGTAGCCCAAGTTGTCTTTGTTTGTAGGTCCACTGACTAGAGATCTAACTTTCTTTCCCTTACCCCTACTTACATGGGGTGCGACTTGGCCCTTAGTATTCTTGGAAGCAATTGTCAATTAATGCCACATGGCAAGATAATGATAGCAAACCTTTCTTCTTTTTCTTTTGGTAGAAAAGATGATGATGTTTATTATGTCATTTACTACATCAAAGCAAATAAATAGCCGACGAACTTCTTGAAAGTCCTCAAAATCGCTTTGAATACTGCCAACATCTAACAAGCTTTCATGCCTAATATGAAATCATGAGAGAGAATGTTGTCACGTAACATTTGGAAGAGATTGACATTTCTACAAGTCCATGTACTTAAAAGAAACCAATAGCTAATCATCTCAAGCACCATTTGGAGAGGTTTTGGAAAACGAAGAAGCCACAACCCTAGGATGATTTGCTTCCGGTGACCGAAATTGGAGAGAACAATGTAAATGGGATTATCGATGACTCCACCAAGAAACTATAGTGCACAGTACCCAAACAATGTCTCCCACTTTCTTGTTCCAAGTGGTATCGATCCTCTTTTATGCAATGTGGCCGCTATTGGAAGGGTGCTTGAGAGAACATGCCACAAAAAGAACCTCAGTTTCAAAGAAATTGCTAGAAATTGCCAAAGATTGTCAAAGCATCGTGACCATTGTGAAGTCCCGAGTTATATCTACCATGCGTTGCTAAACCTACCATGCCCTATAGTAGCAGTAGAAAGGAGATCCAAATAGAAGTGTGAAGTTTTGGCTCTCCACCAAAAAGTTTGAGAGCATGGTAGCTGCCAATCCTAAAAAGATGTGATTGTGGAGGAATGGTGGAAGTCAAATATTGCGAGCATATGCACAAACAAGATGTCAAGAATTCCGCCAATGTGAAGCAAATTTACACTACTTATGAACTAAAAGAAAAAGGACAAGAAATCATATTAACATCTTTTCTTTGAGCTATGCCAATCACCCTTTGTTATTGATTGCATTATAAGAATGCTAGGCATATCTTTGAAACAAAAACTCCAATGCACATTTTCTAGCCCGGAGGATTGGTTATGTATCACTACCTACCATTCCAATGCAAGGTATTACAAACTTGTATCCATAAAGCAATCAAAGACTTAGCAAGATAAGAGGGTGTTTTTAAAGGACAATCTATGAAAAATTTATCTCGATTAGATACATACCATTTACCACAAAATTAGCAAGAAGATCTATGTAGGATTTCCCATAAGATGTGTAACCAAACAAAGGTAGACTCTACAATTTTGTGAACGAATGCGGATAATAGATGCTAAAAATTCCCAAAGATCATGCCTTTGTTTGTTATTGCTAGCTCCATAGACATTGAGCATAGGACTACATGAGTCTTACTAACGAACCTCAATACCCACAAATCTACCTTACAGATGATACAAAAAGATCTCAATTTGTAAGGACTATTTCACAATAGTTGTACTATCAGAGAAAGAAGAAAACGCACCCATGAAAACTTTCTAACCATGTTTATAAGAATAAGCACAATTGGTATTCTTGAGGACACACCAAATCAAAAAATTTAGTACAAATCCAAGATCATAAACAAAAAGACTTAAAAGAACCATTGATCTCTTTCACATTAAATGAGACATTCTTCATTAAGAATCGTTAGGATGAGAGGAACCTTCAACAACAATGCGAAATTTTCAATCATGTTGATGTTCTTGTACTCTATCTTGTTCATGTTCATAAGCATCATTGATGTGTACAACATATTCTCCAAGGAATTATCAAAGGCATCTAATGAAGGGGCCACTAGATTTTGATGTTTTCCACAAAGGCTAAAGCCAAGGGAGCTCATAAAAAAGTTCCAAAAGTTTAAATGGGTTGTCTCTAGAGTACCTCACATTGAATTTAGGCTTGGGAAAAGGCCCAATTGTAGCTTTTTTATGGCCATCTTCATGAATGACTTCCCCATTGACCTTACTAGTATAAGATGGGACCGTCTTCGTCAATAACTTTACCTTTGCCCTTATTACTATGAGTAGCTCCACTATGGCCATGAGAAGATGAGTGATCCGAGGTCTTCAATTTAGGAGGTTTTGGTGGCAAGATATTGGAAGGTTGAGAGGTGTTGGATGCACTACCAAATAGTTGAATTTTTGGCACTAAGCCCTCACTACTAGGATAAGCAAGAATCGTTTCAGCAAGAGAGCCTTCCTCAATCAGAGCAGAGAAACTTTTATTGAATGCATGATGCTCCACAATGATAATAAGCACTAGCAATTGCACCCCACTTAAAGTATACATCCACTTCACCCACATCCCCAATTTTCATTACAAGATTTTGAGGGAATGGGTGATTAGCCTTCCAAAGAACATAGATGAAGCACCACTTGGAGGAGAAAAAACAACTTCATCAAGCACAAACGCCATTTCTTTGATTTTGAACCAGAAAAACACACAATCTACCAATTCCACCCACACTACACATTCATGGAGGAGAGCCTCTTTATTGGCTCGTATAGGTTTCCATGCAAAGACATGAATGATTTGTTGATGCACCACAATGATAATAGCAGTATATTATTGCATATTATCAAAGTGACCAAAATAAAGTTTAAAATGTTGTCGCTTCATTAGTCCAAGACACAACTTAAAAAACAATTGAACTTTTTTGAGGATTTTGGCATCTTCCCAAACTTGGCCGAACTAATAGTCATAGTGTAATTAGTAACTAAATTAGTAGAATCAAGGCCATCTCCACAAATTGATTTAAGAATTGTTGCATCAAACGAGTTATAATGAGGCTTCTTATCCAAGTGTGAATTAGCCATTAAGTTAAGAGAGCACCTGAGAATTTATGAGGATGCTAGACTGCTGATAGATATTTTTCTATGGCCAGGCCATGGAGCAAACCAAGACCAAGAAAACCTAGCAAACAAAAGAGCTCAAGCAATATGCTACGCTCACTCCCAAAACAAGGAGCCTAGACAATGTAAGTGCGGTTAAATCATCTACCAAAACATGTATCAAATTCTCTCTCTCTAACCCACGCAATGTTCGGGCTACACATACCCGCTTAGACTCGAGAACAGAATCATGAAGACATTAATGTGTTTGTTATGAAAATGGAGAGTGTTGACCACTGGGTCAACAACACAACATAACTCAAGTTTCGTACCAAAGTCTTATATTTTGCGAGTTATGAAATGCTGTGGATTATGGCTATAAACATCATTTGTAATGAGTAGTTATTCTAGTTTCAAAAGCCGGGGTGCAATGGCACTTCCGGATTGTAAATACAAAGCCATTTGACCCTTTCAACCCCATTTTTGGTTAAACCTAAGGTAGCCTTAGTATATAAGGTACCTAGGTCATTTTGTAAAAGACTTTTATCATAATCAAAACTTAGCGCTGCCGTCTACTATGTGTGAGAGAGAAAGAGAGTGAGCGTGAACTTCATCCTCTCGCTACGCCCGGCTCGCTCAACACATTGGAGATCCGACTGCACCATTGTTGTAGGCTCGAGGAGAGCTACACGACAACGCCAAGCATTCCACGCGAGACGAAGCACACATGCCGACGCATCTACGAGCTATTTGTGGCCGTAAGTGTATCAAACGATGTCTGTTTTCTGCGTGCTAGTAGTCTATAGAATCGTGGCGACATAAGCTACGCATAGGTACTCATAAATTCAATTTCGGGCACTTTCAAAATTAAGCTTTGTCATCCTACGCGTTTTTCGCAGATGGGTTTAGAGTGAGGGTTTTGAGTGTAGAAGCTTAGGGACAGGTGTATCCTAGTGAGGGGATGGTGTTCCTTAAGTTTCGTACGAATCTGGCATGATTAGGTGAGTTACCTTCCGTATGTGTGTATGTGGCTAGGTGGTGTAGTTGAGAGCAGTGAGGTTCTTGATTGTGGTTTAGTTGGCCTTCCAGAGTGTTGTATGTGTAGGATAATCTCAGCCTGACAAGCTAAAGAGATTTCCTCCGTGTGCCTATCGTGTCATCTGTGTCCTCTAACCGCATATGATTTGTAAGAGTAGCTTTAGGTAAGTGATCCGATTCTGATCTAGAGCTATTCATCACTGAATTATTTGCTAAAGTGCTTGATTGCATTTGAAATCACGAAAAAGTGTGCTTTTGAGGGTAAAAATGCATTAAAAAAGCTTTTGTGGATATTTTAGTATGACTGACTGATGTTGTGCATATAAAAGAGCATTTGCAAGGGTTCTGTGAAGAAAACCTGCAATTCTGTATACATAGACATCCTACGCGTAGGATGTCTCAAGGGGGTTCTGGAGACCAAATTTGAAAATTCTAACTGCACCAGTGTGTTCAGAAGGGGGGGTTTACCCTAAGTATACATTGAAACTAAAGTTTTGACCAACTCTTGATACCCAAAAGACCAAAGACGGAGTGTCAAAAACGCGAAAACAAGAAACTTAAGATTCTGAGCACAATTTTGCATAAAAACTGGTAGGAATGCTTGAAAAGTAGTGCTCAAGACTTGGGGAGGCCTGTGGATGAATTCTGCCAAAAATTTCATCAGTAGACATCCTACGCGTAGGATGTCTCTAGGGCACTTTTGGCAGGGAATTTGGGAAAACTGAGGTTACCAGTGGGTTTAGAGGGTAGGTTTTACCGTAGTAGCATATTGACTTGGGTGTTTTTCCCTATTTTTGTTGACCAAAAGCCAAAAGGTGGAGTCAGAGAACGTAAAATTTCAGAGAAGGCTTAAATTGAGTGATTTTTGCATGTTTTTTCAATTGTGAAGCATACTTACACTTGCTGAGAGCATAAGGAAGCATCAGGGACACTTCAGTCTCAAAAAATCAGCAGTAGACATCCTACGCGTAGGATGTCTACAGGGTGATTTGGTGGAAATTTTGAAATTCTGAGTTGACCAGTGTGTTTACAAGGTAGGTTTTACCCTATTTTCACCTGGAAAGTGGAAATTTGACCATATCTTGACAAGATAAGACCAAAAGACAAAAAATGCCAGATATCCTACCCAAATCATGCCCAAGGCATAATTTTTGAGACCAAACCATAGGATGGCTTCATGTGCATGTTATACATGATGTTTTGAGTGCATGAGAGAGTTTTCAGCTCATTTGGGTGAGAAAATTGGGTTTTAAGCAGACTATAGTATTTTTGAAAAAGGCAAGAACAGCTAGTTTTGGGGTCTTTTGACATCCAAATTAAAATCTAAGCATAGCATTGGGTTGCTGACATCAAGGGGAAGTTGTGGGACAAGTTTGGGGTCAAACAGGCCGAAAAGACATCCTATGCGTAGGATGTCTTCTGTGTGATTTTGGACTCTAAACAAAATTCTGAGCATACCACAGTGATCAGCACCTTAAGGAGAGTTTGTGGTTCAAATTTGGGTTCATTCTGAGCAAAAAGACATCCTACGCGTAGGATGTCTACTGCATAATTCTGAAACCAAAATTCTATTGTGACCATACCATGCTGTCATATAGCCTTAGGCAAGCCTCCTAGGCAAATATAGTCGAATTTGGAGTTGATTTGACTTAGGAATTCATTAGAACAGACATCAGGCTTTTGAAACAGATTCTTGATCATTTGACCAACCTATAGGTGTCAGAATCAAAAAGTAAAAGTAGTTGTGAGCTTAGCACATCAAGGGCAAGCTACAATGCAAGTTTGAGCTGAAACAGAGCAAAAAGACATCCTACGCGTAGGATGTCTCCAGGGTCATAAAGTGGTCAAAATTCTACTTTGGCCATATAGGGAGTTTCCTAGTGTCTCAAGGATTCCATAAATTTTTTCAAAAGTGAATTTGGACCTTGTTTGGCCTATTCACCAAGCAAAGACAAGAATTGTCAGACATCCTATTCTGGGAGTGCACTAGAAGCTTATGCAGCCCAAATCTTGACCTATTGGCATCCAAATTCAATTTTGAGCATACCATTGGGTTGCTGAGCACTAGGAGAATCTTGGGATCAAGTTTGGACAAAATATGAGCAGTAAGACATCCTACGCGTAGGATGTCTCCAGCTTGATTTAGGACTCCAAACCAACCTATGAGCACACCACTGTGATAAGCACATCAAGGAGAAGCTAGGGTGAAAATTTCAAGTCATTCTGAGCAAAAAGACATCCTACGCGTAGGATGTCTCAAGGCCATTTTTAAATCCAAATGAAACTCTGAGCATACCATTGTGTTGTTGGACTTAAGGAAAGTCTCTGGACCAAATTTTGTTCAATTCTGAGCATATAGACATCCTACGCGTAGGATGTCTCTAGGCCAGTTTTAGGGTCCAACTGTACTTTTGACCATACATAAGTGATCACAGTGTCACAGAGATCCCAAATCTTCTTTTAAAATTGAATTTGGACTCATTTTGACCAGTCTAAACTGCACTTCACTATTTTGGCCATAACTTTCACAAACGGTATCGGATCGGAAAAGTTTTTATATCAAAACATAGCCTGAGAGCAGGTCTACAGATCTTAGAGCAAAACTTGAACTATATGCATGCTGATGGCAACCATTTAGTTCAACTTTGAAAAAAACATTGTTTAAGGCCTCAAAATACATCCGCAAGTTAGGGGTGTCTGAAAGCTACAATTTGCGAGAATTGTGACGAAACGTTTGCGGTTTTGGACATAGTTTCAACTTTTCCCTAACCAAAGCACTTGAACACAGTGGACTAAGTCTACTTGAACCAAGCAAAAGCTCTTAAGACGAGAAATCATGTCTACCCTAGATTGAAACGCAGCTTACACAAGCTTGGAGATCCCGACGATAGAGGAATATCCTCCCACAATGGATCTTCCAAACTTGCAATTGATAAAGACCCATCTTGTTGAGAGTGTTTGGATGATTGGTCATGAGAGTGAAGGACTATATAGATACATTGACGACAATGAGGTCAATCTTTATAGGTGCTCGCATCCATACCTATAAGAGATAACGAATTACAAGCTCTTATATGTCTACACATACGAAGTCGACTGTCAATGGAGATCTATAGTTGTCGGCAAGTATGGACGAGAATACAGAGTTGTAGAAAGCACAAATCCACAAACGGTACTAGAAAGAGGGGGATATTTGGTCAATGAAGGACCACAAATGCCTCCACCAAACACGAGAATTCCTATAGGAATTCCAAGAAGAGAGCCACCAGGATTCCCTTCAAGAGCGATAACGAGAGAAGGATTGGGAGAGTCTCTGGTTAGACTTGTAGACAATCGACGAGTCAGACCATCCCAAGTCCAGAAATGGGTAAAAAGAAAATACTCCGGAGATAAAGATCCGAGAGATCACGTAGCGGCTTTTAGAAGAGTGATTAGAGCAGAGGAAGTTTCAGATTTTGCAACACAGTTTGCGGGATTTGGATTGACTCTAGAAGATGATGCAGCTACATGGTTCGACTCGGTGGAAAAATGGGATTTTGAGACCCTAGATGACCTGTTTGAGGAGTTTATCGAAGAATTCTCACCAAAAGGCATTGCTCACAACACGGTCTCGCAAATCCATAGATTCAAACAGAAAGAGAATGAATCAGTACGCAAAGCATCATTACGGCTCAAGAGATATGTTAAGCTCTATCCGAGAGCGGAATTACCTACGCAAGCACGACTGATGCTGATTTTTATCCAGGGAATGAGACATGCATGCCTTCAGAAGGATCTGCATATGATAAGGAGGATGACGCTAAACGAGTTGATCAAAGAAGCTCTTTATCTAGTGGATAACTGTGAGGCATACAAAGAAACGGACTTAAAGAGTCAAGGAGATGACACATCCTCTCAGCACAGTGTTTCACAAATAAGTGAGTCCATTGCCAAGCCAACGACACCTATTGATCAAGAAAAGCTTATCGACGACTTAGTCAAGAGGTTGATTCCTCTTGTAAGGTCTGATTCGGGAGAGCCGAAGTGGTGTGAAATTGAGAGAAAATGGACGAACCATATGGGGGAAGAGTGCTATTATAGCATGGAAAATGCTAGGGAGAGGTATGTACAACCTGGTCCAGAGGCACCTACTCCACCTAGATACATTACGGGGAATGCGCCAGGACCAGTAGGAGTTTTAAGGCCACAGCTTGTCTTAGGACAACAACCTCCGCTGCTAGGTGCTAGAATGCCGGTAGACATGAGATACATGCCAATGATGGAAGCATCAAATAAACCAACGCCAGTACCAGCGACAATGTGGTATCGCAACCAAAGTGAGTACTACCCTTCGAAGCAACAAAATGTGAGAGAAACACATGGAGTGGTGAGGCCGGTACAACCTCCACCTCCTGGGTTTCAGTCAAAAGAAAGAAGGTATAAAATGGACGAAAGCACATTGCGATTCATCGCAAATAGTGGCTTATCTAGGTCAAAGCTTGCTTATAGCCAAGAGAAAATGCTAAAAGAATCTCCTCAACTAGAGACAGATTGTCACAAAAGTCATGACAACCGCTTGGTCAAACAATGTCCTCATACGGAGATCACTGAAGTAAATGCCTATTGTCTTGAGTGTGGCATCACTCACTTGATCCCGGATTGCCCAAAAAACCCAAACCAAATCAGGAAAATCATGACAAATGTATCAGGGATTGTTCAGCTACCTAGTAGCTCAGAAAATGAAAATGTCGTACCAGTTCAAGTGGTTACGAGAGCACAAGCTCAAAAGAAAGCTAATGAGAATCCAGAGACAAAGAACACGGAAAGTGACACGAGTCCAAAGACAGATGATGGACCAAAGACAGACGTACCTAGTCAGAAAACCAAGAGCAAACGAAATAGTTGGAAAGCTAGAAAGACTAGGATGAAAGCACGTAGGGAACGAGAGCAAAAATCCCTAGCTGAGAAGCTTACCGAAGCTTAGGAGAAGATAAAACAACATGAGGAAAAGGAGGCACCTTCACACAGATGGTTAAACCTCTAGAAGAACCATCCACGGATGAGAAACCGAGAAGTGCTAGTTCAGGAGGATCTGTGTTGGCAGAGAAGGTTAATGAGACATTAGATGCCCTCTTGAAAGCCTATGATGAAAGGCTAAAAAACAACCAAACCCAAGAACACAGGTGGATGACATATCCCTATGCGGGACTAGAAAAGCAAAGGTTTGAAATGTGCCAGAAAATGATTCAAACAGCCCAAGCTTTACTAGAACCACCAGTTGCAAAACCTGAGGATGTGATCCGTGTCATGCCTACACAAGTAATCCCACCAAACCAGGAACTAAAAGAGCCAGATTCTAGTCATGTGCACAGACCAAACCTCAAAGACCCAGCATTAGAACCAAGGATAGTACTGAATACCACGGATAACTCTTCCGAGGGATTTCACCAAGCTATACCTGAGGATTGTAAAGAGATAGATGGTCTTGACGAATTGTGGAAACAAGTCAGAGAGGCAAATAAAGCCGATGACCTAAGAAGACGAGTAGACAAGACTGGTGATGAACGAGGAGTGTTTCTACCACCAATAGAGGAATTTGAGACTAGATCTCAAATGAATCTAGACGTGCAATCGTATTGGGGCGAAAAAGGATCTGTACAATCTATGGATAGTCAACCCCATTCGCTAAGAACACTACCGTCTTACATGGGAGAGTACAAGACCAAGTCAGATGTGGTTGCAGTCCCATCACAGAGACTGTCTCCCAACAAGGCCATCGATTCAAAGGGGCTAGTAGATATTCTATCTACCCCAGTCACCTATACAATAATGTTAGTCTAGTTGCTCAGAATAAGACCACACATGTGGGCTAATGTGGGTAAATGTCTAGAGAAATTTGGTGTAAAAACCCCAATGACTCAAATCGAGGAAGGCATCAAAGAGCTTGAAATGCCTCAACTAAATACTAGGCCAGTGCCATTAAACAAGGTAGGCGAGTATTACGAGGGAGAAGATGGAAACACCACCCTTCCTATGGAATTCAATGGTGTAAAAACCATGGCAATCCTTGACAGTGGAGCTAATGTGGCCATTGCAACCAAAGAGGTTTGGAAACAATGGGGAAAACCTGCCTTGAGATCCACACGAATGACCGTGCAGCTTGCAGACGGACACAAGGAAAAACCCCTAGGACTGCTAGAAAAAGTACTTGTTACTTCTTGTGGCATTGAATATGAACACACTTTTGCTGTTGTTGACTTTGGCAAGAAGAACAACTATGACATCATTCTGGGAAGACCATTCATGCGACAATTGAAAATGGTCCAAGATTGGGGTTATGACCATGTATACCTGAGACATATGGAAACCATAACAAAGATAAACTTGAGGGACCATAGCTATAGGGATGTGATGAGAACACCGGTTGAGGAGTTTGATTCCGCCACAGTAGCAGGATTAGAACTTCCAGCTTGGTTAGGTAAGCCTAAAGAACTGTGGATGTGTGGAGCTTCACAATGTGGTAGCTTGAAACGTGAGGAATGTATCCTAGAGCGTGTTATAGAGGATAAGGACTATATCCCAGAACCATTTCCTGAAGAAGAGTTAGAGCCTTTTGGATGGGAACACATCTTGGCTACAGTGGACGTGTGCACCGTGCAGGATGCTCCCACAACAAAGTTTTGTGATGAAAATGGCTATGATGTCGTTCCTTATTTTGCAGTGAGTGTAATCCAGGAAAACGAAGAGAACCAGACATCAACAAGCTCTCGACATAAGGAGCAAACAAAGAAATGTGGAGAATCAAAAGATGAAGAAGACGACGAGTTCTATGACTGTGTAGAACACTTCGAGCTTCAAGAAGATCAACGACCCGGGAATCAATGCCATCGCTACACGAATAAAGTGCATCAAAAGTGGATTCCAAAGTCCTCAGTAAAGACACAGCCACCACAAGCATCCTCATACATGGCTCCTGATAAGGATGCAAAGACCCAGCTAGGAGGAATACGACCAGAGCAACGAGCTAACAATGCTCTAATCAATGGGCTAGAAAAGTCCTCCAAGAAACTACCACCCACGAGCTAACAGACAGTAACTTTCCACTACCAGCCAAAAAATCAAGGGAAAGTACAAGAAGTCAACCTTGCTGAGGATAGTAGCGATAGTGATAAATCTTAAGACATCCCCTATCATCAACTCAGGCCATCTCTATCACCAACCCCTTCAGCAACAACCATGACAAGTCAAAAGAATAGGACAACAAGTCAAAGCCAAAAAGCTCGACAAATATGGATACCAAAAAGCCAGATCGGCCAAAAACAGATATGGATCAAGAAGACAAAGATCTCTAATGAAAAATCACAAGATCCAACACCAAAACAAAAACAAGGAAAGCGTGCACGAACAGGTAAGAATATCACAAAGTCGCAAACTTTCACAACTCAGGTTTGGGCTCCAAAGAAGTCGATTCAAGCACAAAAAAGTCAGGAATTCATTTGGATTCCCAAACAACCACAGTATCAATTTTCAAAGCCTGAATCCCGTCCCCAACCAAGCGTACAAGGGCTGAAGCAAAGACCATTGTCGACTCACACAACAAAAAGGTGGATCCCAAAGAAGTCTCTTCAAACACAAACGAAGCACGGGCAAGTATGGGTTCCCAAATGAGCGTCAGTAACAAAACAACCAATAATCGCAAAGAAATGGGTCCCAAAGAAGACCAACAAAACTGTTGTCAATGCATCGCCGCTTGAATTCTTACAATTCTTCCTACGATTACAGTACAGTTAGAAGAGAGCAAGTCGCTTCAATCAAGCAACGATACAGGAGCTTCAAATACCATTACATTGCTTAGAATAGGAAGCCTCGCCAACAAATGCGAATAAGCAAATTGCTTATACCCACATCTTGCACAACATAAATCTTTTCCATGCATTGACTGTGTATGCATAATAGGGCTACATTACAAGGCCTGCAACTTTTAATTTCCCAAGCACAACACATACCCTTTGCGATACCCTGTCGTAAAGGATGACTCCAAATAGGAAGGGGGGAGGCATTCTGAATGCGGACCTAACATTATGACTATTAGAGGGCAATGTTTTGTGAGATGCATTGAATTTTTGCGTTTTATTGTGATAATTTTTTGATGAAATTTAGAGTATATGCCCTCATAGTAGTGTTACCGAGGAGTATGGGGACAAAATCCATATATGAGTCCCTAGGGACATGTGTATAGTGTACATAGCATTTGGATTTCTATTTGAATGATTTTTCTTTTGTTGAGTTGTTTTAAGATTTTCTTTGTTTATTATTAAGAAAAAATATAAAAATCCATAATCCACATGAAGAAAAGACTGACGAGAGGCCTAAGCACAACAAAGAGAAGAAGGTACAGGGAAACGGTGAAACTTCACGAAGTATGTCTCAGCAGCCACTACAACAGCCGAAGAACTTGTCACAAAGCAGTGTCAACATGCAACCGACAAGTCATAAAAGTCAGTGTCGAGTAGCTACGCCACAAAATGAGTGAGGTGTTAGTCCCAAAACTTCAAGTAATATTCTCTGTGGTCTAAGCGTCTTAGCTATTCTAGGTACTGCTCAAGTTGGACGAGTTGAGCATATTTACGTTGTGTCGCTCATGCTGGTATACGTGAGCAAAAGAGTCGAAGTCTAAGTACTTAAGTATGGTGAAGTGAAGGAGAAGGTCCAAGAAACACTCACGTACTGAGCACAGTGAGATACGAGTGGAGAAACTTCTACATCGCCAACCCTTCTTGGAAAGGTGGAAGCTATTGAGACATCAAAAGATGTCACATGTGCTACATTTATTCCTCAAAACACCCATCATCTCTTTCTTTCACATTGCATGCTTTTGTTGACAAATTTCTCATATGCATATAGAGTGTCCCATAATTGGCACTTGCATCAGGCACTCTTTCCGTGTTTCACCCAAGCACACATCTTTCATGAACATGTACTTCACGTTCAACTGCTCAACTCCAATAAGAGTGTATACCAAAGGCATTTTTTTCCCACCGGGTTTTTTCCCTTTGGTCATCCAGGTTTCAGACCCTAATCTAAAGACACCTATCACCACCCTCTTGTACATATTCCTTCTACATCAACAATAAGGAAATGCTACTCAAATCAATTGGCAAATGAATTGGAGCACCAATTTCAGATCATAGCATACTTCTCCTCAATGGCGAGTCGAAGAATGGCCTACAATGACAAAGCTGCACACAACACTAACAACATGATAACTCAAGAACAAAGAAGTCCTCAATGACAAAGAGCAGACATAAGGGTAATCAGAGGATCTCAAAAGCTTGTCCTTGATAATGCGCATCGAATGCTCGGCAGGGTTTTGAACCTCAAATTAGCATAATTAGGTCCTGGATTCGGCCTGACTGACAAACTTTGCATTGGAGTGCAACTTGGCCTAAAGAAGTTATGGGTTTAGCCATACAATTTCTACAAAATCCTTACCAAGTTGTCATTGGCTCACAAGATCAGAAAGCCAATCACTCAATTCTACAGATTGTAGAAGTTGTTTCTGCGAATCACAAATACTCGGAATTGACAGATTTGCTGGAGCAAGTGATGGATGGAGATTTCTCTATCCATGACGATAAGAGTCAAGTTAAACGACATTGGGTTCTTTTTGAATTTAGATCTGGCAGTAGACCTATAATGACAGAAACAGATGCTGCAGCTCGGAACATGGATGTGAAAGACATAAAGTTCGTCATCAATTATGATTTTCCTGAATCATGTGAAGACTATGTACATCGGATTGGACGAACAAGACAAGCTATTGCAAAGGCTATAGTCTATACTTTCTTTCCAACAACAAAAAGACAGCAGAGACCACATCGCCATCGACAATCAGGTCATGTCGGGGACGACATGAACGCGGAAGGGGGGAATGTTGACCGCTAGGTCAACAACACAACATAACTCAAGTTTCGTACCAAACTCTTATCTTTTGCGAGTTATGAAATGCTGCGGATTATGGCTATAAACATCATTTGTAATGAGTAGTTATTCTAGTTTCAGAAGCCGGGGTGCAATGGCACTTCCAAATTGTAAATACAAAGCCATTTGACCCTTTCAACCCCATTTTTGGGTAGCCTTAGTATATAAGGTACCTAGGTCATTTTGTAAAAGACTTTTATCATAATCAAAACTTAGCGCTGCCGTCTACTGTGTGTGAGAGAGAAAGAGAGTGAGCGTGAGCTTCATCCTCTCGCTACGCCCGGCTCGCTCAACACATTGGAGATCCAACTGCATCATTGTTGTAGGCTCGAGGAGAGCTACACGACAACGCCAAGCATTCCACGCGAGACGAAGCACACATGCCGACGCATCTATGAGCTATTTGTGGCTGTAAGTGTATCAAACGATGTCTGTTTTTTGCGTGCTAGTAGTCTATAGAATTGTGGCGACATAAGCTACGGATAGGTACTCATAAATTTCAATTTCGGGCACTTTCAAAATTCAGCTCTGTCATCCTACGTGTTTTCTGCATATGGGTTTAGAGTGAGGGTTTTGAGTGTAGAAGCTTAGGGACAATTGTATCCTAGTGAGGGGATGGTGTTCCTTAAGTTTTGTACGAATCTGGCATGATAGGTGAGTTACCTTCCGTATGTGTGTATGTGGCTAGGTGGTGTAGTTGAGAGCAGTGAGGTTCTTGATTGTGGTTTAGTTGGCCTTCCAGAGTGTTATATGTGTAGGATGATCTCAGCCTGGCAAGCTAAAGAGATTTCATCCGTGTGCCTATCGTGTCATCTGTGTCCTCGATTGACATTATGTTGATCTAGGTAGTGTTTGTATGCACTTCATGGGTGTGTGAGTCGCTTCCCGTCCAACAGAGAGAGACAGAAAGAGAGAGACTGCAAGTGTTTGATTTATGTGTTTTTATTAATCAACATAAATTTACATCCAATGTTATGAGAAAAAGAAGAAACTTATCGATGGCTCAGCTTCGTTGTCGCATCTCGCCAAGGGCTTCTTCATACCAGCTTCAAGATGGTATTTTTTTTGTTAACTAAATTTTATAGATCTCTCATCGACGCCCCTTCAAATGGCTAGCTTCTTCTCTCTCTTTCTCTCTCTCCCTCATTTATGGCACGGCCGAGTTCTTCTCTTGCTCGACGCCCCCCTCTTTCTCTCTCTCTCTCTCTCACTCTCTATTGTGCTCACACACAGTAGAACCTCCCGGCTCACCCACCCCTTGTATTTCATGGCGCTCAGAGTCGCCCCCTTGGCATGGCAGTCCCTCATTCTCTCTCGGGCCTCGGCATCAAGCTAAAGCCCTTTTACTCTCTCGTTCAATTAGCTACATAGAGGAAAGCTCTCCTTCTCTCTCCTTCCTCGATTTCGCTATCCTACAAACGATGCTCTCTCTCGTCCATGGCAGCTTACACAAACCTCACACAAAACATCTCTCCCTCTAACTGTCGGCTCTCAGGAAAGGGAAGTCGCCCTCTACTCCTTGCTATGACCATGGCCTCCTATACCAGGTCGATCCTTGCAGATTCTCTCTCATCCCCTCCTGCTTGCTCGGATCCCCCCTCTGCAAAACTGTCGTCTCCTCGCAACCGACACCCCCTTTGTCAGCATGGACATTTCACAGAAAAATATAATTAACACCCATTATTAAAAAAGGGTGGTTTCACACCCCAACATAGCTTGCATGCTTTCTCTCCCCCATCCTGGAGCCCTCGACCATCTTTGAGTTCATCGACCTGCTTTAGGAAGACCCTCCCATGGCCCCACTTCTCTTCGGCATCTATGCAGATAGTGCATCTTTCCCTCTCTCTTGCACTCTCGAGAGCCCCTTCTTATCTCTCAATATGACATTCACTCTCCGCTCTCACTTAGCCTCTCTTTGTATGATTGCACGCCTCAACATCGTCATGGCAACCTATGGTAATACATTATTTAAACATATATTCATCTTTTTAACAGCCCCAAGCACTTTAGAACAATCGATCTCCAATTTTGATATTTCATTTTTCTTCATGGTCTTGAACCACATCAAGTCCATTGCCATCTTGGTCTCTAGCTATTGGTCTTCCGCTTTTTTCCTTGTTTATCTGCAAAACAGCTCCAAATAGCCGATCAAGTGCAAGTATTGCTAACAAATAGCAAACAAAAGAACTCTTTTCAAGTGCAATGATCATGCGGTCATGCTTTTGCTCGGTCCAAAAAAAACTCCAACAACTTCCACAAAAGCTTTGTCCATGAAAGTGATATCACCACAAACAAGCAAACGAAAGACTTAGTGTCTGCTCAAGATTGTGCATGCATACAACCACTTATGTAAAGTATCCTTTCTTGCCAAAGGGATTCAAGTATTTCTAAAAGACAACACTCCCAACCGGTGCAAGCTTCCTCGAATTCATAACCAGCAAGCCCAACTCACCATGTTCGCTATGAAGAAGCTCGCAATAGCACTTAATGAAGACAAAAACTTAGTTCACAGTTAGTTCAATGTGCGTCTAGCTCTGTTTGACTCTCATGTAGCCTTGTTCGCTCAGTCTACTTGTGAGCTCATGCTCTTTGTCAAACAATTTTCAATATGTGTGTAATACAATTTTGCTTAGGTGGGTGTTAAGCCCGTGTTGCACACAAGCAAGTTAGACAAGCAAAAAGTTAACCACTTGGGCAGTGTGATTGGCACATGCAAGTAGATGATATAGAAAGATGTGTATATTTAGTAGCAAATGTGAGGTAGCCACCTATTGAAGAGCTTTGCTAAGACGTGACATGCCCAAAAATCAAGGCCTATGAGAAAGTTTGCATGCTGCGTATTTTGTAGGTCGGCTTTGTGATTGTGATGGGTGATGCGGTCACCCCGGCTTGCTCTACCCACTCGTGGTCACCTAATTCATCCATTCAAATTTTGTCCCATCATTTGTACACTTGTCTAGGTGGATGTGTGTGACATGGGTCTTACTCTTGTCATTTGTGGCCTTCCAAAGGAAAAACTATGTGGTCAGGGTAAAATATTTTAGCTAAGTTCAAAATCATGGATTTTATGTTGGTGATGGATTATGACGTGGGCTACTTGAGTTTTGATGTGAGCTATTTTCTCAATTTAAAACAATGATTAAAGTGATATTATTTCAGTGATTTCTTTAAATTTGATGCTTGTTTTCTTTTAGCTCAAAACAATAATTAAAATAAGCTAACAATGTTTAAGCTAGTAATAGGCAAGTATATGTCCAAGTCTAGGATCCTGAAGTGGGCACATGTGTGCTTCTTAAAAAACTACATCATCTCTATTGGCCGACTGAGAAAAAGATAGTAGAGCGGTAAAATAAATTAAAAGGTATTCATAATGGCTTCAAAAAAAAAAAAGATATTCCTAATTTTAAGGTTCCCTCAATAACAACACAAACAATGGGCTAGTCTATAGCATGCAACAATGAGCGCAAGAAGCACGTAGATTTGTAATCGTACCAATTGGATGTGAGAAGGACTAATACAACATTGAGAGAGAGAGAGAGAGAGAGAGAGAGAGAAAGAGAGAGGGAGAGAGAGCAACGACACTTTAAAAAGAAGAAAACACTAAAGGGAAAATGAAAGAGAATATAAACACACATGGACCAATGGAAAGTCAATCACCTCTTTATATGGACACAAAAGGTCTTTTGACTTTCCACCTTCATGTGTCTTTTCATTTCCTAAATTCACCCTTCACTTACTGAGAGAGAAAAAGACCTCACCAAAATGATGTGTTACGAGAAAGCAAACAAAGTAGGTGGTCCACCATGTGGTGCAAGAGACATGGATATCTTCACTCTATTGTGAAAAATGATGTTGCTTGGTGCCAATAACCAAACTTAAATTTTAAGAGAAAAGATGCTTCTCTAAGGGAATATTTTCCATTTATAAATAATACAATAGTTGCCATACATTAATGGCTATTTACTAACATCCTTGGAACTCTTCTTCAGCCCACCAAATTGGTCTAATGACAAATTGGATCAAATTTCTTACACTAATGTGACGTGCAATAATACAAGGTATTATTGGTAGGTTAGTAAAGGTAAGTGCAAAAAGAGGCCGAGAGAAAAAGGGAGACGACGGGGCTTGAGAGAAAATAACTTTGATTGCTAAGAGGCCACATACATTTAACGTGTTCTTTTTTTGGGAAGAGAGGGGCGGGGCGGGGGGGGGGGGGGGGGGGAGGCGGTGCAGTTTGTAGAACGTGTAATGTACCACTTGAATTCACAAGGATGCTTTTACTGCATTTTCTTACATTCTTTCACAAATAGAAGGGGTTTATTTGTGTAACATGTGCGAGTTTATATTATGATTTTTAAATTTCCAAATCTACATTGTTGTGGTTTTGAAATTCTAGTTTAAAAGCATAAAGCACATCCCTCCTCAATTGCATGTACACTTCCTAGCATGAGTGAAGGTACTAGATTAATGGCCAAGGGATTGTATATAACGACCTCTAAGAATTGTTATGGGTAACTTGTACGCGAGATTTTAGAGCGCTTTGGGGTATATTCTAGCTATTGTCTTTGCAAGTAACATATTGTACCTTGATTGACCATGTTTTAGTTTGAATGTAGAAAACAAGGGCATAAAATTTCTAGCTTGCCATATTTTAGATTTACACATGTGATATGATTATTGGCTCCAAAACTTCTTAGGGAGGTCACTTAAAATATATGTAGCCATCATGTGGGTTTAACAAAAAAAGTCACATTTTTATATATAAAGAGGTTCGTTTAAAGAATTTCCAAAAAAATCACACATTTAATAGGAAAAACATGTGTTATAATTTTGGAGAAATTAGACATAAGGGAATTTCATAATACCCTTTACACGCTTGTGATATAGTAGTTTTACATACAGTGAACACCCCGTGAAAACTTTACACAAGGGGTGCATAAAACGGTAGAACCTCACTAAAATTGGCTTCTCAAATTTGTTGGAATATTTTGGGCTATGAGAATGAATACACATAGCACGGAGAAGAAGGGGAAACTCAAGGGCACACTGACAGGAACTAGGATTTCCTTGTGTGCAAGTCAAAAGATAAGCTAGCCCTAGATTGTTGGGCATACATACAATGCACTAGGTGAAAAGGTCTCCTAGCAAGGGGGAAAGTGCCCCAATAGTCCTAAGTGAATTCACACACACTATTGTAACAAATTCCTTCTCGATGTGATCCAATGAATAAAGTGGGTCATAAAGTATAGGGATGTGCTAGGCCATATGGATTAAACTAATCTTCTAGAAGCTATAAGAACATTGTGGTAAACTGGGATGTGCTAGGCCATATGGATTAAACTAATCTTCTAGAAGCTATAAGAACATTGTGGTAAACTGAAACCTGCATTAGATAAAATTTTCAAAGGTTTATAAAAATAGAGATTATCATCTTCTATGTGATAGCTATATGCAAATCTGATTCTTTTTCACCAAAAGTACTTGAAATACATTGTACAAGACCTGTCCAACATCAAACTTGCAAAAAAGTGTAGTTTCACTCCATAAGGTAATAATCTTGATTATTTTCTAAGTGTTGAATTTGAGCTTTGGGTCATGGTTTGAGTTTTCAAAGATGAAATATAAGATTTTTTTGAAAGTATCAAGAAGTTCTGAGTTTATTTGAGTTGGAAAAACCTTCTAGAAGGTGTTTGAGCCATACTTGCTCAATTGTACTCTTGTACTCGTGAAAGCTACCTTATAGTCAACCTCACAATTAGAATTGGCCATAGTAGGCTATATGCAATGATAGATGGTGTAGAGCCACAAGCTAAACCACAAAAAGAAGACCCTAAGGAAAGGGAGATCCCACCCCAAGAGTTGCCTACTATCACACCATAAGAACAAAACTAGGTGTTAACCCTCACGGCTCACGGACACCCCATCACCTACGACGGACGCGTATTATGTATTTGGTAGAGTTAGGTACCGGGCTTGTCGGACCAATAGGAACAGGGTAAGGGTGATCGCCGATGAGAGGCGCACTCTAACTGGGACATTGAAGGGATTAGTTTGCTAAGCATGGGCGCCCAAGTGTGAATGGGGTGAGCTCATATAAAAGCCAACTAAACCTAAAATTCACTCATTCTCTCATTTGTGCAATAGAAGAGTGCTCTTGCTCCATCTCCATCTCCATCTTCTTCTCCTTCACCTCCTTGTGTGTGTGTGTGTGTGAGAGAGAGAGAGAGGGAGAGTGTGTGTGCGATCGAGCATTACGAAGGCACGACGGCGGCGAAGCGGTTGAGCGCAGCACGACTGCAGCTTCTTCTTCATCGCGGCGAGGAATCCACCACGAAGGCGAGCGTAGAGCGGTGAGTGACACACCCTTTGCTCTCTTGAGCTTGCTAGTTTAGGCTTGTTGTGTGCTTGGAGCCATTTGTGGCTCGCACACGGTGTATTGGCAAGTCCCTTGCTTCGACAGTGCGGCAAGGAGCGCACATTTTTGGCGCCGCTGCCGGGGAAATGCCCTACACTAAGCTCGGTTAAGCACTTTACGCTTTCTTGTGGTGCAATTTCTATCATAGGAAAGGCAGGGAATGAGTGTGTGTAGTTGTGTGGAGATTTCTGTTTTTTGCACTGCACAGTTAGCATTTCTTGCGTTTTTGCATTTTCTGCATTTTCTGGTTTGCACTGCATAGTTCTGTCAAGTTTCAATTTCTGCATTTTTTGGTTTGTGCACAGTTAGACGCACAGTTAGTTAATTAAGTAGGCTAGTAATTAGGCGAGACAGAAAGTAGGTAGGTGAGATCAACACGCACAAAAAAAAACCGAAAAATAAAAACGTGAGCGAGGGGGAGGTTAGATTTTCGAAAATAAAAAACGTGAGTTATAAAAACGGACGGGTTGGTTTGTATAAAAGTTAGATCGGGATTGGGATCATTTCCCCAAGCCCAAGCCCATGCCCAGGCCTCAGTTCTCAGTCTTATGATATATACTAGACTCACTCCTATATATATACCCTACCTCCTCAAGAGGGAATGAGAGCATGTGGGACAAGTCCTCCACTCTCCTCCCTTCTCTTCCCACTTGCACCCTTAGACTTGCTATTTGGAGCCTAGTTCCCCAGCTAGGAAAAGACTGTTTCGGGCTTTTCTGGAGCAAAATAGAACCAAACGGTGGGCTGTAAAGCACAGCGCGTCCCTCCTAGCGATACGCTCGTTTCGAGCTATCACACGACCCATTCCACAACACGCTCTAAAAAATCTAGCAAAAAAACAAACAAAAAACACGCAAAAAACTAGTCACAAGGCCTCCTAGAGCAGCTTTTTGACACCTTCCGATATCAAAAGCACATGCACTTACGCTCTGGGCGGGTGCTAGAACACGAGTATATTGAGGGTGCCTCTGTTCATACGGACACCCATTACCCATCCACGATAGGCTCTAGACCCTCAGCGGGGACACAAGGTAGTACCACCCAAGACCCTAAAATAGCCGCTAGTGATTCCTCCTCCGACTCAGAAATCATGGAAGCATACCCTACCCAAAACACTGAGAGAGAAGGCCATGCACCTCCCGAAGCTCCACAGCCTAGTACTAGTATGTTTCGCCGTTTCATGGAAACATTAGGTAGAGCTACTTGCTCGGAACCTGATGCAAATGAAGCACACGAAGGGGGTGGGGAAGTGGATTCTCCTTTCACATCGCACGTGGACCCCACACCCCCAAAGAGTGTCCATGTGGATATCCTGCCAACTTCTCACCAAGAAGGCCCTGTTGAGCTGCCTCCTTCAGAAGTTCCCTCTAGAGTACCGTTGGTGACAAGTAAAACCACGGGGAGCAACATTGCTTCTACCTCACAAGAAACCGTTAACACGTCGACTCTAGAAGGATTGTTCATTAATGATCATTGGACATACGACCTCCACACTGAGGTGTTGACGGATCTACACTCTGGCCACGCCTACCATGTAGGATGGATAGAGATTGTACAATCCACCTCTAGTGCCACGAGCATCGAAGATCAACAAAAAATGATCTGTAATGTTATCCATGGCATTATTCAATCGGAAAGGCAAAATCGAGGGGTAAATATTCTCTCAACTGGCCCCATGAGATTTCTGGATACGAGCAAGGCTCAACAACCCACTCTATCACAAATGGAGACTCCTCTAATGAGTCCCATGGACCCATCTTACGTCATTTCACCTGGGGTCTCTATGCAATCTGAGCCTCCGAGCGACAACTTTAGCTTCCCTAACTTGGCTCAACCCTCTATTAAGGAAAACACAGTGCTCACTCCAGGGATAAGCCTGACAGAGAATGTACCGATGACATCTACGGTTAGCGCAGTGCCACTACCTAGTGTCGTAGTACCTAATATGGGGCCTTGACCGTATGTGCCTCTAGCCCCTTATGCACACATGGCCCCCACACCTCCAATTGTACCACTTGTTTATGCTCCTCGAGTGCCGCTCCCTAGCCCTTATCTGAGTGGACCTATGCCCGGTTATGTTCCATATCCTACATCATCCACACATATGCCAAGACCGGTAACCGTCCCTCTCCCACATATGATTCCAAGAGTACCTCCACCGGCCCTGCCTCCTCACATAGGTGACTTGGCAGCGTTTGCTCAAACCATAGGTCGATCTATCGCGGAAAATATGCGTCATGCATCTGATAGAGAGCCTAGAAGTAAGGCAGTACAAATTGCCAAAATCACGCAAAGATTCAATGGGGACGAAGATGCTAGAAAACACATTGAAGTGTTTGAACAAGTATGTGATTCCTTAGGGGAACGCAACGAACTACATAAGTGCAATGCCTTAAGCTTGACATTAAGTGGGAAGGCTGGAGATTGGTATAGAACCCTAAGGGTGGACGAGAAAACAATCTACCCTACCCTTCGAAGGTTGTTTCTAAAGGAGTACATACGAGAAGGTGTGCTTTGGGGTGTAGCATCTCAGCTACAGAAGGCCGAACGTAAGGAAGGAGAGTTAGTAAGGGACTTCATTAGTCGTCTAAAGCACTTAAACTCTCGCTGCCCTGTAAATGAGCGCTTCAACAATAACCAACTACTTGATCGATTCATCCGAGGGTTGAGGAATTAAGGAATCTATAATGGACTAGTGATTAGAGGTATCACAACCTGGGAAGATGTCACTGCCAATGCAATCCAATTAGAGGACAACTTGATGATAGCAGGCATGAGGGTGTCTACTGACACGAGATCCACTAGCTCACAAGCCATTGAGTATGAACCCATGACTGCAAAGCCCATTGCCAATGAGCCAAAGGTATTTGAGACATTCTTGACAGACCTCACCAAGGCAATCCAAGAGTCTCTTAAGGATAATCGACCCCCTCAAAATAGTCACATGTATCCAAGAAGGGAGCAACAATGGTGTTCCATTTGCTTGGGTCCACATAGCACTAGTGAGTGCCCTACATTTAGAGTAAAATTTAATGGAACTTGCAACGCATGTGGTAGGTATGGTCACCAAGCTAAGGATTGTTTAATGATCAAACGTATGATGGAAAATAGACCACCTATAGCTTGGACGGATGCACCTCGAGCTCCTGTATTGATGCCTGCTCCACCTGTTGAGCAACTACCGCAACACATGGTCCCTAGATCTCAAAATGTTGTACAAGCTACACTGCTACCACCTCCTATGCTAGGACCGCAGCCCCCGCATCCAAGAGTTGGCCCTATGAACCAAGTGGGTTGCGAGCCATCAAATGCTTATGCAGATGGCTGTGAGGAGGAAATAGACACTAGTATTGCCTACGGACTTGATACATTGGAAGAGTGTCCTATATACTACATGGAAGATTGTTGGGGGCAAGTCAAGCCGGTTTATCAAGCTGCTGCTCTCGCATCCAGAGGTCAAAATATCAACACCCAGGCTAGGAGGCCACCTCTTCAATGCTATGAGTGTGGTGGACCACATCGGGCAGCGGAGTGCCCTATTAGGCTGCAAAAGAATGCTGCATAGATGCAAATGAATCAAGGGAGCACGTCTGCAATCCCAATACTCACATGTAATCGTTGTGGCATAGATCACTTGATTGCCCAATGCCCCTATAACCCAAATGCGCCTAAAATCACACCCCTAAATTTGGTCGAAATTGTTAGTGTGACATCACCAATACCACCCGTCGCACCCGCTTATGCGATTACACGGTCCATGCTTCAAGGGCCAGGCCATATCCTCGAAGAGAGAGATACCGCGTCAGTTATCCAAGCAAAGAAAAAGAAGACACGAAGGAAGAGGTCGCAAAATACGGGAAATTCAAAGCCAAGTTCCAAAACAAACATAGGAACAGGAGATGACCCCGTGTATATGAATGACCTCGAGGATGATTCAGATTCAGTCGAGACAATGGAGACTAGAACCAATACCACAAAGGGAAAGACCGACAAAGAAAACCGTAACATGGAACCAAATGAAAACCGAATAAGAGAAAACCATAAAGAGCCTCTGAAAACACCACAAGTGTTTCCAAATCCAATCCAAGACCCCCAAGATAAACCGCAGGGGCAAAAAGGGAAGAATCGTAAAAAGAAGATTGGGACGTACCCAAACCCAATAGACGAGATTGAGCAGGTGAAACATCTAAGAGGTTTAGTGGAGGAGACTCAAGGGGAACTAGAACCAGAACCCATGCATGTCAAAATTCATGACACAGTGTTTCCCACGCAAGTTCATCCACCCCACATGAACCATAGATCGTTAGCCATATCTAGTATCATCCAAGAAGGGAGTGAGGACGGGACATCAGAAAGTGAGCATACACCTTTCTTGTTGGAAAGGATGTTTAACGAAGGAATACCTGAACCCATTGAGGAATATGAGATTCCATCCTCACCAGTTCCTAGTCAAGGACCTACACCCTGCAAAATGCCAATGAATGTTGCCAAACTAGTGGACTTCATGTCTTCTGAGGTCCGAACCACGATCATAGCAAAGCTGTATGGAGATCCTGAGTTATTCCTTGCACTTCGAGCATTCCTTAACGGAGAGCTACGAACGGGATTACCGCAGTTTGCGCAACCAAATAGGCCTGACTCGATTATGATTGATGAGGAAAATCATGTGCAATCACTTGACTTAGATGGACACGAGTCTGTGATCGAGGTACCCATTAACGAATTAGGGCAGTATTTTGAAGGCGATGAGTCTAATGCAACCCTACCCATCACTACCAAGGGATTAACTATAAAGGGAATTCTTGATGGTGGTGCAGGAGTTAGCATCGTTACAAAAGATTGTTGGGAATCCATGGGAAAACCCCGCCTCAGTGTTACTAACATTGTGGTAAAGATGGCAAATGGTACCATAGCCAAACCTATGGGGATGCTCAAGGATCTTAAGATCAAAGTTCTAGGACACAAGGTACGACATACATTCATTGTAATGGATTTCTCTAAACACCTTATGTCATATGAAATGATTTTAGGACGACCATTCATGAGGGAAGCACAAATGGTTCATGATTGGTCTAAAAATCATGTCTATTTGCAATTCCAAGACTCTGTCCTTAGAGTGGATTTGGTGACTGGTAAGGTACACCCCTTAGGGAGTAAAACCATTATTGATCATCGCTCTGACACCACAGTTCACTCGGCCCCACTACAATATTGTTACACTTGTAAGAAGGATACTGACATTGGCCAAGATTCTCCTTATATGGATATCCTACCTGGGATGACTGAGTCGGACAATGTGGATTGGGTCCACCTAGCAGCAACCATAGACACTTGGGGAAATAGGGGGACGACCTGGGTAACACCTGAGGGGGATGAAATGCCTGTACCCTTAAATATGCTACAAGCAATGCATATCGCTTCCGACAAGACTCATCCTAATGTAACGAAGAAAACATACAAGTGGGTCCCTAAAGCTTCTTTAGTGACCATAACTAGTGTTAAAAAATAGAAGCCTTGTAAGAAACGTACCACTCGCTCCAAGAAAAGTAAGAAAATGTTGCGATGGATCCCTAAACGACTATTGGAAGCCCAAGGCTACTATCAAGGAAATGATCAAATCTGGGTGCCAAAACGTAGATTGTGCTCTTACCTATCACCTGACCCAAGTGAGCCCAATCCCGTAGCTCCAAAACGAATCAATGATCGTGGAAAGAAAAAAATTACAGAATGCTACACACCCGCTCCCGAGCTAGTTTGGGTACCAAAGAAAGAACGATTTGTTCCACCTAGCTCAGGAAGGGGGGAGTCCCATGAAGCTTCTAGCTCCTCATGTAATACATCCATAGAGGTAAAAGCTTCTACACAACCTCCATCTATAGTAGTGGACCTCCATGAAGCTACAAAAGAATCCACACCTCCCAGTGTTCAAGAATCACCTGATGAACCACTTCAAGTTCGATCTTGGGAGAGTACCTTACCACCCTTGCAACTTGACGAGGCACCTAGGGTAATAGAAAACTACTGGAAAAAATCCTCACCTATTACCAACTGGAACAATTGGTTTCAAAGGGTGACAAGCTCATTTCAAACGGTATGATCTACCCAAGGAAGGGGGGAGTGTTTGTGGACATCCATCATTCACTTGCTTCCCTCTCAACCTTTCTCCCTGACCTCTTAATCTCCGATCTTAGGGAATGTACATATAAAGCTTTATACTCACAAAAAATAAAAATATAAAGAGCAAGAGCAATTAGCAAACGAGTATGCACATTAAAAGTCAAAACATTGACTCAGACCTACCCATGTCACATCTGGTACAGTGAAACAGAAACTTATGCCATAAAACACCTTTGATCCTCATCACTTGAGTGATGGAGGGTAGGTAAGATTAGTACGATAGGAGTGTTTCTGTTTTAGAGTTGAGAGATTAGCGAAGTTCTCTTTTCCCACTAATGTGCCTCCTGGAGGTATTCCTTTTGTTTCCTAGTGTGTACAGGAGCGTGTTGCTATTGATAGGATTTGGACCTTCATGGAACCTTTCTCTCGTTCACACTTCAAATCAAGTGCGACCATCAACACAAACAGGTGTTTTATGTCCATTAGCATTGCCCTTATCTTTTTGCATCCATGTTTGTCTGCTTTGATTGTGATTGGTAGCATAATATTCAGCGCATTTGCTTAGTATCAAACATTTAATTCAATGTAATGTTTTGTCATAATCACTTGTCTAGGTTTAAAACTCAAGCAGTCCGACTAAGCTATTTTGGCCAAGCTAGGTATTAGAAATCTTCTCTTAATACCATGGGGAATGCCTTCCTAATAAGCAATGGTTACTTAGGTTCTTAATCCGATTTAGGCAGCATTGTATGAAATGTACTAGGGCTTTCTAGTGGGCTTAACCCTATTGACCTTTAGCTTAAGTATTATAAAGGGAGTTTACTAATGTGATGAGCCTGGGGAGGGTAACAGTGTTATATGACCCCCCAAAGTTACAAAATTAAAATGCTGAAAATGAACAAACAAAAAATCAAAGTGCCACAATGTAAAATTTTAAGCTGGAAGAGAAATCCCTGCTTAAATTGGTACTTCACTCACATGTATTGCCTATGGTACTAGAGCCCGAGAGGTTCCCAATGTGGGCGCTTTTCCTTGAAAAGCAAAAAACCCAAGGCATACAAAATAAGCACACACATCATAATTGAATCAATGTGAAAAGACTTTGGGGGGTCAACGAAAAGGTAATGAGTCAGGCGATGATTTCATGAGAAATTCCTTTTATGGTAGCTTAACTACAAGGTCTTCTAGATATAGCCTCTAGTCAGCCCTCGAACATAAATACTTGGCTCTTGCGATTAAACAACTTAATTGACCACAGATAATTAAGAAGCTTACCCATGGTATTAATATTCGATCTCTAGTGCCTTTCGACCGTCAAATTAGCGACCCCAGACTTGTTTAATTTTCTACCTTTACATCTCTTTTGGCATTTGATTACATTGCAATTTAATGTTCATTGCTAACAAATTGTTTGAAATTATTTTACCAATCAATGTGTCTACCTAAAACTGCATATGCTTTTTAAGAGAATGCCATTACTGTGCCAATGTTGTTTGATTTTGCAGTGACTGAAGAAGGCTAAGGACATTCATCTCAAATGCTCTCCTATCTCGACGAACGAGCTTCAACTCAATAGCTTCCGAGGACGGAATCTACATCAGGAAGGGGGGCATGTTAACCCTCACGGCTCACGGACACCCCATCACCTACGACAGACGCGTATTATGTATTTGGTAGAGTCAGGTACCGGGCTTGTCGGACCAATAGGAACAGGGTAAGGGTGATCGCCGATGAGAGGCGCACTCTAACTGGGACATTCAAGGGATTAGTTGGCTAAGCATGGGCGCCCAAGTGTGAATGGGGTGAGCTCATATAAAAGCCAACTAAACCTAAAATTCACTCATTCTCTCATTTGTGCAATAGAAGAGTGCTCTTGCTCCATCTCCATCTCCATCTTCTTCTCCTTCACCTCCTTGTGTGTGTGTGCGTGAGAGAGAGAGAGAGAGAGAGAGAGAGAGAGAGAGGGAGGGAGGGAGAGTGTGTGTGCGATCGAGCATTACGAAGGCACGACAGCGGCGAAGCGGTTGAGCGCGGCACGACTGCAGCTTCTTCTTCATCGCGGCGAGGAATCCACCACGAAGGCGAGCGTAGAGCGGTGAGTGACACACCCTTTGCTCTCTTGAGCTTGCTAGTTTAGGCTTGTTGTGTGCTTGGAGCCATTTGTGGCTCGCACACGGTGTATTGGCAAGTCCCTTGCTTCGACAGTGCGGCAAGGAGCGCACACTAGGCTAGAGGAGTAGTCCTCGAGGAGACTATTTGGGTGTGATTGCTACCACTTATTGAAGTTAAAAAGCAATTAATGGCTCAAAGACTACTCATGTGTGATCACCACCAGTTGATGAAGTTAAAGAGAAACCCTTTACGGCTTGGAGCCCAAATAGACAATTGCATAAAAAAGAGTCACCTCCAAACACCACTCCACTCGAAGGTTGTAATGTCAGAGTTTGGGAGAGGGGTAGAAGAAGATTCTAAAAAAGAGGAAGGGAGAGAGGAGAAAGAACAAGAAGAGATGGCTACAAAAAGAAAACGAAAAAAACGAGGCCACAACATCTACAAGAGACAAAGGCAAACTTGGCACATGATCCTGAAGAAGAGGCCACGATAAGGCAAAGAGGGACAAAGAGTTGCAAAAGTTCCAAGACAAAGCTATAAAGATGCACTAGTGTGTCTATGCAAAACAAGTAGAAGCTTTTATCAACAAGTTGGTTACCTGAGTGGAAGAAGCTAATCCATTTATAGTTAGGTCAAATTACATGCTTGAGACGGAGGGAGTTCTCCTCGATGTAGGGATTCCAAGATCTCTAAAAGAGGGTAAAAGGGAAAAGCTGAAAAATTTATGCAGGGTAGGGATTTTAGAAGCCAAACGAACCAAATTGAGCACCCAAATGAGTTGAGGTTTTGAGGGAGCTTTTTCAAGATTCTTGCTCAATTGAGCAATCCAAAAAAAAAGCTCGCTTCCCTCCAAAATCAGTTTTTCGAGTGAGCTTTTCAAAGGGAGATTTTTTTCTTATGGGTGTGTGTGTGTGTGTGTGTGTGTGTGTGTATTATTTCTCTCTCTCTCTCTCTCTCTCATGTACAAGTGGACGCCCACTTGTACATGAGAGAGAGAGAGAGAGAGAGAGAGAGAGAGAGAGAGAGAGAGAGAGAGAGAAAGAATACACACACACACACACACACACACCCCTAAGAAAAAAATCTCCCTTTGAAAAGCTCGAGCGCCCACTTGTACATGAGAGAGAGAGAGAGAGAGAGAGAGAGAGAGAGAGAGAGAGAGAGAGAGAAAGAATACACACACACACACACACACACCCCTAAGAAGAAAATCTCCCTTTGAAAAGCTCGAGCGCCCACTTGTACATGAGAGAGAGAGAGAGAGAGAGAGAGGGGGGGGGGGGGGGGGGGGGGGGGGGGGGGGGAGGGTGTGTGTGTGTGTGTGTGTTCTGAGAATGGATACTTGCTGATATTTAACACTACATGGTTGATATGTATAAGTTAAAAAGGTTTTAAGTAGGACATAAAAAACAACTGATAGGTTCGTTGACACCTGTAATACATATTCAAGGCTAACCAATCTACTGTTTTGTTTATATGGATGCAAGTGAAGACTCTAACTTTACTTAGGATCTTTTTGGCTAAGCTATTGTCCATCAGTGTCAAACCTAGCCTCTTTCACTTCAAAATAAGTGTTCTTGACTATCATATGTACAAAACACTAGAATGATACCTCATTCTCACTATGATGTATAAAAATGAACAAAAATTGAGTTGTTTTTGTGCTAATCATTGTTCCTTGTCTAAAGCCATGTGTCTTTTGAACTGTTATGTTCTTTTGTATATAAGTCTAAAATAGAAACACACACATATATATATGTGTGTGTGTGTGAGTGTGTGTGTCTATATATATATGTATATATAGACACACACACACACACACACACCTATTATATATATATATATATATATATATATAATGTCATAAAGTAAGAAGCTCCCCCTAGAGATAGGTTAGGCATAGGTCCACACAAATCACTATGAACAAGTGCCAACTGTGTATCTCTTCTACTGCTTCTATGCTTATGTGGCTGCTGTGTTTGCTTACCATACAGACAATGTCCACAGAATTCAAAATCATTAAATGAAAAGCCAGGCAAATAACCAGAACGAGACAAGATTTCCATTCCCTTCTTGGATATATGTCCTAACCGGCTATGCCACAAAGAAACGTTCGGCTGCTCGGTTACATTGATTACATTTTTAGAGACATTTGATACATAAATCATGTAAAGTCCTCCAGACTTTACTCCATGTGCTACTGTCATAGAACCCTTGGATATCTTCCACATGTGCTGTCCAAAAGTGGTGACGTAGCCAGCATCATCAAGTAAACCTGTGCTAATCAAGCTCTAAGTAATTGCGGGAACATGTCTCACATTCTTCAGCGTGAAAGAAGAGCCATTCTGAAACTTCAATTGAACATCTCCAACACCTAAGATCTCACATGTCTGCCCATTGCCTAACCGAACATGATCTTTAGTGGTCACATAAGAGGTAAACCACTCCTTGTTTGGAGACACATGAAGTGATGCCCCTGAGTCTATAATCCAGTCACTCAGTGCATTTCCATCAGATGCTGTAAGAAGAGCTGAGTCCATTGTATTCTTCAAGAAGTAGATGTCTCCTGACACTAGACTGTCATCCTCTGCAACAGTGTTTGTCACATTTATTTCTTGAATCTTCACTGAGGACTTGCTCTTCTCACCATGGTCTTCAGCTTTCTCTTTGCCTTTTTCTGCTTTCCATTCTCTGTAGTCTCTTTTCATGTGACCCTTCTTGCCACAATGGTAGCATTCTATGTCACTCTTGCCTTTAGCACTACGGGACTTGCTACGAGACTGATTCCTCTTTCCACCTTTGTACTTTTCTTTGGTCCTTCCCCTGACAACTAAGGTTGTTCCTTTGCCTTTGTCCATTGTCTTTCTATTGGTTTCTTCAGTAAGCAGACTTCCTTCTACACCTGCTATGTTCAAACCATCTGGAGGTGCAGAATTACTCAAAGCTATGCAAAAAGTGTCCCAACTTTCCGGCAATGTGATCAACAGGAACATAGCTCTAACAGGTTCATCAAACTTGACACCTTGAGCTGACAACTGACTATAGATTGTGTTGAATTCATTCAGATGATTGAACATAGGTGTCCCTTCTTTCATCTTCAAGTCAACAAGCTTTTTAAGCCAGTATACCTGTGAAACTGCACTCTGCTTCTCATAAAGATCACTCAGCTTTAACCATGCTTGATAAGCCGACATCTCGTCTGCTACATTGAAGTAAACGCTTTCTGCCAAAGTCAGGATAATGGTAGAAAGTGCCAATTCATCCATTTCGCTCCATTCATCTTCGTCCATATCTTCTGGTTTTATCCCCTTGAGCTTTATAGGTTTTATCTGCTTCTTTTGTACCAACACGTGCCAAATCTGCTGCTTCCGCAATGGGAAATTGGTTCCATCCACCTTCTTGATATTGTAAAGAGCAGTGTCATGTGATCCAGCCATAGCTACGCTTCACAATGGTTTACTTTCCTGGGAAAAATTCGGCAGAGTTTCCCCTGTAAACTGACCTCTGAACCAATATCAACCTGTCAAATGAACCAAGAAAGCTTCAGATTCTGCATAAATTTTGGCAGAGTCTCCTTTGTAAAATGGCTCTGGTGTACTCAAAAACAGACCAAAAAACAGCTCAAAAAACACTGTCTCTCTGACACTGTAAGCTGTGGGTAAACCTGTCCTGCACCTGTACTGTCTCTGACTGTCCTGTCATTGTCCTGTAAGCATAGACTGCGACAATGCCTCAATGGCAGTAAAGCAAAGATGCAATCCCAACTGTCTAACTCACAGTCAATACATCCTAGCTGCCTATCTAAGGGTGCTCAAGGGATCGCTCCAAGACCTGTATCACCGAAAGGATCTCAACATTCGAGAATCCCCCAGCTCAATAAAACCTCACTCGACCCTCAACAAAGGCTGCAGTAAATCTGACAGTACATAGACTTCCCACAAAGTCATACATCCACAAATTTCCCACTGTATGCTGTAACCGCTGCGGCGGTTGTTTGCTGCGTGACTCACAGCCAGCAAACCCTCAACAGACATACATCATCTCTGACAATACATCCCATGTGGAAGTACCTGCAATGTCAGGATGAAATCTGGAATATCAAGCAGCAAACACAAGCTACCTGATGAACTAGTGGATGTCGCCTACAGTCTGTGTGTAGATGCGCCCGTGTCGTATGTGACACGCCTCCAAGAACTGTGAGCCATCCTTCGATGTGTAGACAGCCACAAATCAACACTCTGGGAGTGTCGATATCCTCAGCACCTGCAGTCGTAGGCCGAAAACCCCAAATTTGCAGAGTCGGATCTGCACCCATCGAGACCATGTAGTCGAAAATGGCCTACGCAGACCTTTGTCGAAGCCGAACGGTGGCCGAAATGACCTCAGAATGAAATTCTGAGAACACCAAGTCCTTCAAGCTGTCCCACAGGATTTGGGGCCGTGTCTTCGCTTGTCGAATTTCACTCCAATCTGAGCTGGTGACTCTAGCCTCCTGCAGTGCTGCCTCGAGCCTCGATCTGAGCTCTGATACCAGTTGAAGGAGTACGAGCGGAAGTGCGACGCGAGAGAGAGTGCGAGAAGAAGAGCACGACGATATGGTGAACTCGCTCCACTGTAATGTGTAGAGCATAGTGAGTTCTTATTAGGTTTTTACAAAAGAACATGTGTACATACCTGGCGGCCCGCCCACTTACCTGGGTGACCACATTGGGCTTTATACCCCAACACCAAGGGCTACAGAAGAACGAGAGGAGCCAGTGTGACCAGGATCTTGCAAAGTTTGAAATGCTATGTCCCTGCATGATGTGGGCAGATTGGGGTCTACCATTTTGAGCATATATCCTCAATCATTGTTTCAAATAAAAAAATAAAAATAGAGGCAAAAAATTCAGCTCATGGCCTACGACTCCCATTTTATATCCTTTTCCAATTTGGATGGGAACTATGTGTAAAAAAATAATCAAAATCGAATATCTTTTTGGCAACAAAAGCCTACTTGTGGTCCCCTTAGCTTAGAATTCCATTTGATTCCAATGGACACCTCATGCAATATGAAAGCATGACATTGCTCCTTAACAAAGTTTTGTAAGCATCCTTCCATGGATTAAAATAGGTGCAACTTTGAAAATTATGTAAGCTAGTGTACCACTAGGATTCGATACCTTCCTAGTAAGCTAGTGTACCACTAGGATTCCATACCCTCCTAGTATCTATCAAATTATACCACTAGGATTCGATACCTTCCTAGTATCTATCAAAAAGAAATATGAGAAAATTTTAAAAATACATAGAAAAAATATATATTGCAAATTACACTAGCTATAGGATCCAGCTAGAGTGTGATATGATAATGCAAGAGTAGAAAAAAGCACCAATGCCTTTTTTCCCTCGTTAAAGAGGCGCAGTTGTTGATGTTTTTTCCACAATAGTTTCTAATGGTAAAGTAAGAATATGTTACCTTTGAGATAAATATTAGGATAAAATGGAAAGCTTATCTATATACTTGGACATGAATATGTGCATTATGATAAATATATTTATGCATCTAAAAAGTCAGAAAATAAAACTCCTAATATTTGTTTCCATTATGTACGTGCCACATCACGACATCCACCCCTTCTAAACCTGCACATCCTCTGGTATGTGCCACATTTGATTTTTTGCACATTCAATGTAGATCTTCCATGCTTTCATCTTCATTGATAGGTTCCAAAGCTTTATCTTCACCTTAATTTTCACCTGTGTTTTGCTCTTCCTCTTCCTCAACATCTTCTGGATCACTGTCTTCTCTTCTCTTAAACACTTTGATCCTTTTTCCTCTAATGGGAACCTTTACTTCTGCCTGATCTAGTTCAAACAAGCTATAAGTAGCATTTTCATGCACATGCTTTACAACATACGGTCCAAACTATCTTTTTGAGAACTTATGCATGAGTGTGTGTTGGTTATCAAAGCTACTATCATACACTAAAACCTAGTCACCTTTGTCAATTGCTTTGCTCTTGATCCGGTGTCGTTTGTGAAAGTAGTCCTTGTTATTCAACCTTGCATTTTTCAATCGTTCATTTATAGCCTCCATGTCTCTAGGTCTTCTCTATAGTTGCCTTATTCGCAAGGCAAGGAGCCCTTCTGTGCTAAGTCCCTCTTGACAAGGTAGTAAATTCCATGTGGGAATTGTATCTCCAATTGGCATCACTGGATTTTGACCATACATCAGCTCCGCAAGAATATAGCAACAATTTTGGCTACTCACCAATTTTGAGAGAGAGAGAGAGAGAGAGAGAGAGAGAGAGAGAGAGAGAGAGAGAGAGAGAGAGAGAGAGAGAGAGAGATTCCTTTGTACTACTTCCTGTCTCCCCCTTTGTATCATGCTCCTTCGTATCCCCTCTTCACACAATACATCCTCCCTTTTGTTATGCTCACCCCCTTTTTCCCCCACATCACTCACCGTGCCATGATTGATGTGGCGCAGAAAAAGGGGCTGATGATATGGCAATCTTGACCTTGGATCATCACCAAATCGGCCATGAGTGGTATCGAATGAAGCACTTGGTATTGTTGAAGATTTTTCAAAAGAGGATCTACTTCTCCTGAGCCCCCTATTGTCCAATGCGAGCTTTTGATCACCCTCCTTCACTGCCCGTTGCTCGCCATGCTTGTTTTTGTCTTTTCTTTGTGTATTTCCCCCTCCCTCATTCACACACTACCCTAGTTTATTCATTGGGTGTTCTTCTCTTGGGATTTTGAGCGGTCATACCCCCTTTTGGTTATATGTCAACCAAAGCATTGCCTTCCACAACATGTTTCTCCAATAGCCTCTAATCTCATTTTGAGTTCACTCATCCATGCGAAGGTCTTGCAGAAGACCACATGCCGGAAAGCTGCAAACACAAGTGATAGCATTTGGAGAATTCCTTTCCCCTCACATCAAGTTAAAAGAGCCAAAGATTCCTTGCCAAATACATCATTTGTCTTCAATGCCTTCAGAAAATTGAAACAACTCAAGCTTCTCTTCCACTGCCATATTGGGCATACCCACAATCAAAAAGCTCCTCAAGCACTTATTGTGCTCCTTGAAGTGCCTCATTTGGCATAAATATATTCCAAATAACTGATAAGTACAACATGTTTTGCCGACATTCCCGGCCAACTTAAGTGACTATATTTGTGGAGGCACCGCATTTAACATACATAATGACCGAGGCAATGCTAAGCACGACATCTTTCTCCAATAACCGCCAATCGGCCAACATACTTACCTCCCAAATCATTTCCAAGCACAACATTTGATATACATATCAATCAAGCCACTCATAACATTTCACTTACATTTTAATCAAAGCATTTCCTATCATTGTCGAGTACCACATCATTGACATGCCCATAATTTACATGTCCTTGCATGCGCTAAAGTGCACTATATTTGGCATGAATCATGATCAACCAGAGCATAGACAACCACCACAATCTTCTTCAATGGCCACAAAGCTAACCAATAATCAGCATACATATTGACCAAAACTTTGCCAACCGCAACATTGGCATGCAAATCAATCAAAGCATCAATAATCAGGACATTTTTCCTCAATAGCCTATGACTAAGTGATAGCAGATGCCATTAAATTTTCATGGGCGGTGTTAAAGTCAAAAATCTTGTGTCTTGTTTGAGTTTCCCCTTGTGGACACAGAGCGTCACAACAATAGTCTTCACTTTCTTTGCCACAGACTTATACTTAGTCTCCACTTGTTCCTTCAAATACGCAATTTGCAGTCCACTAAAGACTTCAAGCCTTGCATGGTATTCACAAATGAAAATTTATCAAACACTCCCGCAATATATTCATCATCTTCTAGCAAACCATTGTTCCTTAAGCCTTTTTGTACACAACCTACATGTTGCCATTCACCCCACTTCAAGTCCTCACACTTTGTACAAGAGATAGATCCATATTCTATTAATCCTACAAAACCTATAGAAAACATCTCCTTTGCATATACATCACGTGAGAACTTTTTTCTTATTGTACCACTGCAATCCTGCTTTCTAATGGTACATGGCCAGAACCCCTCATATACTTGTAGTCCTTGAACACTTTGTTTGTCTTTGGCAAGGGTTTCTCTCTAAGAGTGTCACGGTTCCTCTCATAGTCCACACAAACAATAAGGAATTGAAATGCATGCTTCCCATCCTTGCTCCTTATCCTAGCCATCACCTTTGTTTCCATACGAGTAGCAGTGATGTATGGTTGCCCAAGGATAAGAGGGTATGTAGACATCTCCTGGACAAAGAAATTTTGGTCATCTTTCACATTGCCTGCAATCACCCTTACATTGGAACAAGCTCCATATAGCCGCCCTAATGAGTTTTTGTTGCACAAATCATCCATCCATGATTTATATCAATTGGCCATTTGTCTTTTTGATATATACCCTTTGACATGAGGTTAATCTCTAACCCATGATCTATTAATGCAACGTATGGCTCTTCTACGTCTCGCACTTTTACGAGGATCTCAATAGTTGCTATTGCCCAATGACTCTTAGAGTAGTAACTCTTGTGAGTTGTCTCGACTTCATCTTTATCATCCAAGAGACGAACTTGTTTTCCTCCTCCTCTATACTTGTAGCATCCAACAATGGTTTCATCACCTTGCTCACCATAGACTTGTACTCTTGGTGCATTTTAAAGTCTCTCCTTCACCCTATACATAGATAGCTTCAGTAAGAGACTACCACTTTCTCTTGATAATGTCAAGATGATTTCTTCATGGAACTCCCACTTTGCTATGCCAAGGACCTCACCCAAGGTAAATTCAACCTTACCGTTCAAAATCCTCTCTTCTAAAACCTTTTTGAGATGTGTCACTACCTCTATATTGGATTGGAGCTTGTGGACTGGATTCTTTGCTTTACCTTTGGTTGTTTCCTTCTTCTTTTATTTAGTATATTCCTTCATAGGCACTTCAGGGACTGGCATCTGTTGTGGAGAACTTGATCTAGGAGGCACTGTGTTGTTTCCACCTCCACTCCTTATGGCCCTTCAAAAAAGTTCCTTCATCCCCATTCTCACGCATGTGTTTCTCTTCAACAATGGTCTCATTGGCATGCACTAACAAAGAGTCTATGGGGTCATCCCAACTTGTTTCTAGCCAAATGAAATCTCCAGCTTCATACAACATCTTTAGTCATTTTACTCTTCATAGCAGGTTATATTGCACATGGCCACAAGTCTCCAATATCATTAGGTACTTTTTCTCGAACCTTGACTCCCTTTTGGCTAATAGGATCCAAATTCAACCCATAGGTGGTTGCTTCAACCATTGAGATGGCATGGCTAGTAGTCATGTCCTCAACTAGCTTCTTCATACCTCCATTACCAAAGTTTGTACCTAGGGACTTCCCCGTTTCACTTAAGTGAATATTGTCATCTTTAAAGAAAACAAGATCCTTCAACAAAGCATCCTTAGAGATTTCACAATCCCTCCTTGCATGTCACACCATATGCATCTATGTAAAAACCCTTCTCTATTTTGAAGTCTTGGCCTTATATATTGATGCAATGATTGCCCCTCTTCTTCTATCCTAGCAGTGATACTACATTTTTTATCTCATTCCAATGATCAGTCTTTAGGCCATGTTCATCATCTTTGTCCTCAAATAGTAATTCCAACTTCTCTTGAATCTCTTTCATGGTAGCCTGCAAAAAGAGCTCTGTCTTCTCTGAGTTTAGGGTAGCCTTTTCAGTCCTTGACAATTGATCATAGCACCTTTCAAATTCCTTTAGAAGTTCAGTAGGTGAAAGTCGCTCTTTTGGCCTAACTGCCCACTCTAAAAATGTTCTCTTTGTCACCCTTTCAGAGTCCTCCATGAAATATTCTTCCTTTAAGTCTAATTTGAATGATTTCCAAGTTTGTCCATATTCATTTCTAATTTCTTTTACATTCTCTTTGATCTTAGGAATCACAACTAGCTCAAAACTTTGTATCATCTCTGTTCAAAGCAAAATCAAGCGAATCGCAAACAATTCGAAGAAAAAGACACACATAAAATGAAAAAAAACTCTACCCATAAAAGATTCACTTTGAAAAAGAACAAAGATCAACTCAAAACTCTTGTGTGTATTAAGATTGTTGTAGCCTCGCTCTCGATTGCACAGATGTAGTGCTCTTTTGCCTTGATAAAAACCCTAAATTAAGGCTTCAATTCTTCGTTGTGACCATTTCATGGAAGCTTTAGAACTTCATCAGAGAAGCCCAAGTGATTTTTTGAAGAGGGTAAACCGTAATTGGTGGCCTCACAGCCTCGAACATGTGGTGGAAACAATACAAGACTTCGCTAGCACCGTGACTTGGAACTAATCTATCTCCTTTGTTAGATGTCCCAATGAGTTCATTTTCAGCTCTATAAACTCAATCTCAGCTTGAGCGAGGATGACACCATAGTTGTGTGGCATTTTGAGCTATTTTATGCTAATTTCGGGCTATTTTATGGCCATTTTTAGCCCAAAGATAACTTTTTTGTTTGTAAGATGCCAAACAAGCATAAAAAATCCCTAATTTATGGGGAAATCCATTGGGCTCAAATTTCATGTTGAACCTCATTTTTTCACTTAGCAAGCACTTTGGACACATCTTTTACGGCCACACACGGAACCTACTACTTTTGGCCAAAATCGACTGCATTGAACTTTTTAGGCAAAATGAGCGTGCCACTTTGAAACACTTGAAATTTGTACATTTATTAAGAAAATTAAGCATGTTTTAATGTGATAAAACACGTAACAGTACCGGGTCCAAGGCCTTGCTTGCCTGGCAAGGTACGTACACGATTACAGCCGTGGCATCTCTTTTTGAATATATCACACTGTGTACATTATAGCATTTGGTCCCATTTATCAAAAGCATTAAGAGTGAGATATATATTTTAGTTTCACATTATGCACGTGTTGCGGCATGACAACGTGGTTTCTTTTGAGTAGTGGTGTGGAATATGTAAAGGCATTAACATACTAGTAGACATGAATGGTGACTGGTAAGAGGCTGCACTTGTTCACAAGGTCTACGAGGTTAATCATTTTACAGATTTTACTATTATAATTGTGTTTTTCAATAGAAACTCCAAGTTTGAGATTGCTAGGCTCTTTCTCAAGATGATAGATTATCACTTGGTATCGTTAATATTGTTATGACCACGCTTGCATCTTTGGAGATCCAATCCATGAGCTTGGCTATTTTAAGGAAACAGATATGTGGACTATACATGTTGTTGGTGAAATTTATTGTTATATAACCTTCTCACAACCTTCATGTGCTAGAGGATTAATAGCTATTAGTTTGATCTATAATTGGTTGATGGTAGGTGGTTTGCAAAATTATTTAGAAACCCCAAGATGGTTAGCCACCGTAGAGAAGAAGCATTGAGCAAGATGTAGTTGCTCACTTGCAATGGGATTTTGCATGCAAATTCAGAAACCATTAAGAGCACTTAAGCAAGTTGAGAGATAGGTCCAAGACTTTAAAAAATAGAGACTGTAGAATAAGGAATACATGAGATGGTAAGGTGCCACAATTTTGCACTTTAATGCCAAGTTTAAGTTATTGCTTTCTCATCATCACTTTCATGACACGCTTGTCTTCAAGGTAAGTCAACCCCATGCACTTAGCTATGGTCATGCGCGGCTTAGTTTTTAGTAACGCCGCTCAACCAGCTCTGATGCAGGCAGCTTTTCGCAGTGCTTCACAGGTTTAGTTATGTAACTATGCCAAAAAAGGCATAGTTAGAAAACTTACCCGATAAGTTGCTGGTCAGTTCTTGCGTTCTCTCTCTTGCTGCACCCGTCTAGCTCTCTCTCTCTCTCTCTCTACCCTCTGTTGCTCATCACCCTTTGAGGGTCAGTACCTGCCATGGTCAAAAATGGTCGAGGCTTACGAAAAACTAAGCCTCGCATGACCATAGCCTTAGCACATATATAAGAGATATGAGATATGAAAAATAAAATGGAGTTCCATGTATTTCGTAGTAAGCATAAGCACTTTGTGAGGAACAACGTGCATGAGGTCACTACATATGTCCAGCCAAAGTAGTGAGTGCACTAAGAGGTTACACTTTTACATCCCAAAAGGCCAAAGTTGTCTATCTTTCCAATGATGCCACAAGTCCTCTTCTTTGTAGGTCCACGATACTATAGACCACAGAGTCTTAATGACCCAGGGGCAATGGAATTGATAGCACGTTGCAGTTTTTACGAATCTCGATTGAAAAAAAGGTCAGCCTATAGGCTTATCCCATTTGTGCCCCACATACGAACACAAGACCTCTTGCTTAGCAGCCCACTACTCTAACCACATGCCCAATGCCCACAAGGCATTTCTTATTTTTCGAGTCACTTCACTTCTCTATAAAGTAAACTTGGATAGGAAAGGCAAGGGGAAAAGTAAACTCAGACAAAAAGGTAAACTTGGAAAAATAGAACAACGGTCGTGCTTAACAAGAAACATGCCTCACTTTGTGTCATCGACCCCATTGCCTATACTTCATTCAATACCCCGTGGTGTTTAGTATTGAGGTGTTGTAGGTGGCACGAACACTTTTAAATAGATTCAGGATAGATTTATCTCCCTTGCCTTTTTGAGATCCTACAATCTTTTGGATTTGCCCATTTGGCTCAAACTTATGAGCTCTTTTTTTTTTGGCATTGCGCCTTACTATGTACTTGCTCCTCATGGATCAACACCATTTGGCCATCCTCAAGGGGTTTTCCATGTAATAGAAGAGCACCTCTTTTCATGTTAAATTTTTTCAAATGGTGGTTTTTTATTGTCTCTGTGCCATGTATTGGCGTGCATCCGTTGCTTGTTGTACCTCCACCCTTGTGTTTCATGTAGCCACATGGAGTTGGAAAGCTTTAATTTCAATATATAGGCACTGTTTAGACGAGGCATAGGAAGACTAAGGCTATGCAAGTTGACACAAAAGGATTGGACAATCAAAGAACCTTCTTCTTCGGGATGCACCACTTCTAGAAACTACTATGAATTTCAATAATCATTAATGCACCTCATTAGGTTGACTTTTTCTTGCCAAATTTTGGCTAAGCGTGATATCACTATTCATACGAGATCGAAAACAATTTTTTGTACCAGTATGGTTCAACCAACCATACGAGGATGGCTTCATCAGACACCCTTACATGCAAGTTGTGGTCAACATGGATATTGTATGTAGGAGATGTTTCCTTCGCTTCCACAAAAATCTCTTTGAATAGAGACTCTTTAATGACTTGGTATGGTCACATTGCTGAGAGCCTTTCACATTAAGGCACTAGATTTTAGCAGTTGGCTTCTGTCCTTGCCCTTGAGGCATTTGTATGTATTCTTTTCCCTTTACTTATTAAAGGGGATGTCTTGCATGCATATGCTCCATTCCCTCCTTTTCTTGTTCCTCTTCTATGTGTTCTTCGCATTTTATATGGTATAAAAGTGTAAGGATTACTTCCAAGAAAAGCCTCTTAAGAGAAATGGGTAGATTTTATTTGTTCGAGAGCCATTAGGTCTCCCCAATCTCAAAAAAATGAAAAGACCCATGAAAATGAAAAGTCAAAAGACTTTTTGTGTCCATATAAAGAGATGGTCGAGTGCACATTGATACATATGTGTTTTTCTTTTGCTTATTTTCCCTTTCGCGTTTAGTTCTCTTCAAAGTGTGTCCTTGCACTATATAGGTAGTGAATATATAATTTTTGAAGCCATTAGGAGATACATTAGGCCATTGAATAGAAGACCCTTCTACAAACTTAAAAATATAGCCAAACAAAATTTGTAGGCTTTCTTCCTTCTTCTCTAAGGCATATTTTAACATCCCAAAAAGTTCTGAACATGCACTACAAGTCTACAAGATTGTGTTGCACTCTCCCCATAAGATCAACAATGTGGAAGATCAGCAGGCGGTGGAGGCAATGTCTGCAAAGACCCAACACCATTCTCCACTATGAATGCCATCGCCAGCCCCCAGCTTGTGTGTATCTCCAAATGGCAATGAAGGTACCACACCCCTGCACACAAAAAACACCCACATCAGCTTTTCGCCTGTTGATGCTTGCTGCTTCATACAATCTTGTTATAAACATCTTTCTGCACACCTGGATTATCTGCTTTGAAGCGAATGACTGCCCATCCCCCTGCAGGCACTCCGATTGTGTTCCGCAATGGTGGGTCACGCAGATTCAGTGTTGCTGTGAAGGGATTGTAGTCTCCTTCCCCCATTCCCACCACATAGAAACTATATCCATGCAGATGAATGGGATGGTTCTCCGACCCGATTATCCCCGTGTTTTGTAGTACAATCTGTACATTGGCCCCAAATTCAATCACATTCACTCTTGTACCCACCAAGGACTGCGTATTATTTGGTGGGTCATTTGGCGCCGCACTCACAAAATCAAACTTCTCCACTGGTTTGTCAGGGAAGTTGGTTGTGAAAATGGGGATTGAGTCCTTTTTAGTGCCGCAATGGTATGCTTGTAACAAGGAAACTGTGTGCGGCAGCTGAAACGTGATGTTGTTGATGGAGGCAGAGAAGCGGCCGCCATTGGGGCCCTTGCATTGTGAAGCATGATCAGTATCACATGTTTCCTCATTAAGCCCAATGGTGAAGAAGAGATTGCGATCTATGTTGTGAGGCACCTTCACATGGTTGTAGACGGTAGGAAAGCTCCTGATATTTTGCGAGAAGTTACTGACAAATGCAGTGTCATTGTTGAGAGGAAAAAGTGGCCTGTGAAGTAGGATACCACCAGTTTCAATGTGCTCTGGCATAATCTGCTCATATCGCCAAAGAGCAAGAGCAGGTATGGTAAGGACAGGAATGTTCGGATTGGATGCATAGGCTGTCATACCCATCAAGTAGTCAGCAGGGGGCTGGTTGGCTGTGACCAGTACATTTAACGTCTGGCCTGGTGTGATTACGACCGCATCAGTAGTGTAGGGAAGTGTGTACTCTCCGTCGGCCTCCACTACTGTAAGCTTGTGCTTGGCTAATATGAAAAAGTGCTCGTTGTTGAGAGCAGCATTGATAAGTCGCAGCAGATATGTTCGCCCCGGGATCACATCCATTACACTAAACATGTCTGTCATATCCGGTCACAAAAGATCATTTTTTTTTTTTTGTCTGTGAATATGATTCATCACACAGGTATGCTACTGCCATGTTTATTTCGTGAAAAGCGGCACCTTATGTGCTGGGAAATCCTAGATCAAATCAGTCCTGTACATACCTTGAGCAGAGCAAGGATAGGAAGAGCCAGGATGTCCATTAAGAACAAAAGCATCAGGACTAGGAGGACCCCCTCCTGACCGCATTGTAGAAGCTTCAATGGAAACTGCATCCTTGAGCCAAAATTCTCCTGCAAAATCATTCAAATGTCGTCTACTATATTTTGTTCGTCCATGAGAGATAGTGTGCTTGATCCACTTTAAGATAAAGACCTGAAAGTGTACAATTTGTTAAAAAGAGCCCGTGTGCATACCAAGGATGATGACATGCTCAGCATGCGGGAATGGAAAGGGATACGGGGTGCCAGTGGTGGGGTAGATGACCATGGCTCCATGTACAGTTGCACGTAGCCAATGGACATGTGCATGCCACCATAGTGTCCCTTTTTGCTCATGTAGCGTGAATTCGTATGTGAAGCTCTCGCCTGCCTGGATCGGGCACTGTGTCACATAGGCCGGGCCATCGAACCAACATGACAACACTTGCCGCACGCCATGCCTGCAAACGACATGTGTAGAATGTGCATCTATATTCTTCAATATAAGGTTACTGAATGCATGCATGTGTATATCCAATTGAGGCAAAGTCCAAAGGGTTTATGTGCTTCAAGAAATTTTTGTTGATGGCTTCTACAATTGAATGATTGCCATATAAATGTACCTCTCTTACCAGTGCAAACTCACATTGTGCGCTACCAAATTGGTCACCTTCACAATGACGCGGTCGCCTTCCTGGGCATAGACGGTGGGCCCCGGGTATAGACCATTGACAGTCACGATTGCCTTCTTCTGGCAAAGCTTGGTTACATTAGCCAGTTCCACCTGCAAAAATTTCTTAATTAGGTTGGAAGTTCTCTCTCTCTCTCTCTCTCTCTCTCTCTCTCTCTCTCTCTCTCTCTCTCTCACACACACACACACACACACACACACAAAGGAACATGTGGGACTTACATTGAAGTTGTAGAACCGAGTTGTCACCGCCTCGCTTGGGAAGCTTTGCATGACTACCAGCGTCACGAAAATGGGAGCAAATCTGCGGAGGGGTTCCATAGCTGTGTGTAGAGGAACCGAGCCGGTTAGGACGTATAAGCCCGGAAGTAGAATGAGAAAATGGGTGCGCCATTAAAGCAGTAGAGGTGCAGCTTGTGATACACAGGACGGTGATTCGTGACTGGAGTGACCCCAGCACTATTTTACACGCCCAACTCAAGTGAGGAGGATCAACGCATGAGAACGCGTTTCAAACAGTGGCTTGAATCTCGGCCATTGGATCGGTGTATCTTGTAAATCCCACTTATGAATGTTTTTGCTCGTTCCCATTTCAACGAGTGCTATGCGCTCACATGATTAGCTCACCCAGCTCGCGTAGCGCACATCATAGGCTCGACTCCTCTGCCGCCCACCAATCGTAGATTCATACGTAGCCCGAGTCGTTGATCCCCTCACTTGAGTTGAGATGGGACACACGAGAGCTCACTTGAGTTGAGAAGGGACATGCGAGAGCTGCTCTCCATATGAATTGGGCCTTTTTAAAACAATGAACTACATCATCCCACAATACCATCTTGAATCCTAGTTCTAGTATAATCTTGTGTCTATTGCAAGAGACCCAATCTTCTTCACAAGAGTTGTATATTATAATGTCTCGATACATGTTTGTAAGATTGACCATGGATATTTTGGAAATTTTGGTAATATTTAAATGCATTTGGAAAATTTTGGGGAGTACTTGGGGATTTTCCACATATTTAGGTGGATTTTGGTAATTTTCGCTATCTTTTATGTGTTGGAATACTTTGTCACTATAACTAAGGGCAGATTCACAAAACGGGCGGTGCCCTTTCTCAGCCTTTGTGGCATTAGCTAATATTTTGATAACCCCAATATCAATGATCTCTCCTGAATTTTATTTTTCCCTACAAACACTCACCGAGAATCATTTCAATTGGAGCATGTGAGCCGGAGAATTGATGGAAACACTACCTTGCATGTCGAAGTTGATGGGTTATGGTGAGTAGCAATGTGGCATTCATGATGTGAGTTAACGATTAAAGCAATGCACAAGACAATAGAATGTAGACACACACTTGATTATTCAACTTGAGAAAATGATTACAAAGCTTGTTATATAGGCATAGCACCTAGTGCTTGTACTCATCCAAAGGTCACTCACTTGACTCTTCATGAAAGGGCAATATGCCTCTTGACCCTTGACCTTCTGGTTGGCTCTAGGCATGATCATCTTTTGGGACATCACATGCCCACACATGGGCTATCACATGATGCTACACACATGGCATCTATATTGCACTCTACATAGATGGAGGGAGTTCTTGTGGTGTAACAAAACTCGCACCCCAACAATCCTCCCCTTGTGCGTTTTGTTGCACTACTCACACACAATCTTCCCCTCAAAACACACATGGGGTAGGTACACAAGGTCACAAACCTCCCCTTGAACACAATAGTAGGGTATGAAACACAAATTATCCCCCAATCATAAGGTGGGATTCATAAATCCTCCCCTACACAGAAATGAGAGAGGTACATATGATAGTGCTTCACAATATGTCATGTAGACCATGCCAACTTGATTGTCAGTGTCTTCATCATTGGAATCTTCAGTAGCAACAAGGTTTTGATTTTGGCTTTGCCTTTGTCTTTGTACCGCTCTTTGTAGTTGGTTCTAGTGTTGTTGTTGGAAAAATTTAGTTGTCTGTCATTGAGTCTGCAATATTGGGTAGCATGATTCTTTTGGCCATAGGTTTTACAGGGGTTTATTTCATAACAATCTTTGGAAAGATGGTTGGTTCTCCCACAATGAGTGCACTTAAGATTTTTCTTTTTGTTCAAATTGCTTGATGCTATTGTATAGGCTCCACTAGCTTCACTTGTACCTCCCTTTAGTTTCTCCTCATGTTGTTGCATTGAATTAATCACATCTTCAAGGTTGGGAATGGGCTCCTTCTCCTTTAACACGGTGACTATTTGTCCATAGTCGTTATCAGGTACTGCTTTGAGCAAGAAGGCTACTTGATCTTTATTTTCTATAGGACATCGAATGTAGCCAAGTTGGGTGCATATGCTTTTAAGCCGATTCACAAGGGAAGCAATATCCTCCCCAGGCTCCATAATTAGGTTATAGAGTTGTATCTTTAGAGATATTTTGGAGTGCTTTGCACCTCGTGTACTATGTTGCATTCATCTAAGTAGTGCACAAAGTTGTCCCCAAGTGATGTGAGAAGGATTCCAAGTGCTTGTTCATCTTTTGCATTAAATTGTGCAAGGGTTCGACGTGTCTCTACCCTTTCACTCTCCCCCAATGGCTTGACAACACTCCACACAATTGTTTCTTCATAAAGTACCCCTTGGTTTTGGCTTGCCATGTGTGACAGCCTTGGCCGGTAAATTTGTCCATTCCCTTTTCTCCCATTGTGGTGCACCCCTAATGTGCAGTGTGGAGAAGGTCTTACCCTCTTAGGGTAGTGTCTAATCTCCAAACAAAGTGGTAGTGATAACGGTGAGGTTGGAAAAGGGATTTACAAAATGTTTCTTCCAAATTGTGAAGTCACTCTTCTGCTTCAAGAAGTACCTCTTCACAATTTCTCTGAAACCTTGAAGCATGAGGAAAATTTCCTTGAAACGTAGATCAAAGATTTTTGTGAAAAAGGCTTTGCTCCAATGCGAATGGAAAAACTTTGAAATGTTGGCTACCGAGAGTTTTTGGATCTTTTGCAGCGTGGGAATGTCTGCAAAACTGGCCAAAGAAGGGCTTTGAGGCAAGGGCATGGGATGACCTGCTTAGCCGGGGGGGCGTCTTGGAGCTCGCTTGAAGGGGGTCCACTCTGTGGCGGACCCGAAAAAAGAGTGTAGTTTGTTTTTGGGAGCTACAGCCTCCATCGCCCAATCGTGCATGGGACTTGTAACTTGCGGACCCGCCAACCGATAAATGGCCGATTTTAGTTGAGGTTGAGATCCGCCAGTGCGCCGAAAATAGGCAAGAGAGTTGACCTCACTACCCCACGACACAAATTTAGGTCGTTTGCCCTATGCCACTCCGCCTTCCAAGTTACCTTGTCGGGGAAGGGCTTTCTGACGATTATATGGTAACTCCAGCAAGTACCAGAGAGCTGGGAGCTCCAAAAAACTCCAATTTAAGCATGCTAGGTGTCATAAAAACTAATATCTAATACTCCCAAATGATTTTCTCATGTTAAACTGATCATTTAATATGGGGAAGTACCAGGGGAGTAAAAGCTTGAATATTGGTAAGGTTGCCAGACCGGTCTCTATCAGGGATCCAAAGGAGGGAAAATAGGGATCCAAAGGGGGATAGTATACAAAAGAGCAATGTGCTTCAATGGGGCTTAAAAGACCTAAGGTTCAACCCCATTAAGACTTCCATAGGCTGAAGTTCCTAATTTTAATTATATTGTCCAAAGGCCAAAGTAGGGGACATATTGGATGGTCATGGGAAGACTAAAAAGTCTTCCCACATCCCTAGGAAGGAGGGGACGAGCCCTTATTGTAGGGCATGAGAGAGAAACACACACACACACACACACTTCAAAGCTCCCCCTTTACACAAAGGGAATACTAGACACATGTTAGGCTCCTAGCCCAGTTGCTCCCAATTTCCCCTCAAATCCTATTGGATGGCCATAGAGGTGGACCAATGAGAATTAGGCTACTGTAAATTTAGCCCGATCAATTTAAAAATGCTTGATAAAAGAACCAATAGAAATTAAGCTCCTTAGAAGACTATTGGACAGTCTACCAAGGGGTCCAATGAGCATCCAATAGCCCAATGGCTTGCCTGATTCCTATTGGCCAGAAGACAAAAAGGTCCAATGAGAGTTTAGATGAATTATTTAATTACCTAAAGCTCTCAAAAAAGGGGAAAGGGGAACACATGTCACAAGGCTATCAATTATGCTTCTAATTTGTGATTGGCTAAGCTTTGCAGGAGCCAATGAGAGGCCAGCATAAGCAAAAAGCAAGAGGGGTCGACCAAGAGAGAGAAATCTTGGCATTTTTAGTCTTACACACTTTGCTACACACACACACACACAAGTTATGTGTTGAGAAATAACTCCATCTCCTTCTCCAAGCATTGAGAAGTAGAGGCCTACACCAACAACTCTTGGCTATGGAATGCAAATCAAACCAAAAGCCAAGCTTCAATGACATGCTCATCTCATCTACCATGCTAATTACTAAGCTAAGCTATGCTATTAGAGTGACTATGTGAGGAGAATACTTCTTTCTCGTAATATACATCTTCTTCCTCTGCTATCTCTCACCATTTTTGAAGGCGTGTGAGGTCTTGGGACTGAGGCTAGGGACACTAGGTGTGTTTTTCAAGCATAATTTGGTGCACGAAGCTTCCATCTTCATTGTACCAACTATTTTTGTCAAGGAACACAAAGATTGTATTATACAGAATTAAGTCTCCTTTGATGGGAGAAGCTATAATACAAAGCCTTTATGGAGGGGGGACCGGCTCCATGTATATCCGGTACTCAACTATTGTCAATTGTTCTATTTCTTTTTCTTTTCAAGTATTGTCAATGCCAAATTAGCTAGGTGTAAATTGCTATGATGCTTTCTCAAATTAAGTACTCTCTCTATGCTCATTAGGAACTTGTTCTTAATGAAATGAAGCAGTTTTTGGTTACCAATGCCAAAGACAAACTACTTACCAAATGGCGAATCTTGAAGCTCTCTCCCTACGAATTTATTCATAAATATGTAGGCAAGTTTTGGGATTTACACCTCAAAGCCAATGTCTTCAAAAAGATGGATTTTGGAGAGCAAAAACAATAGTTTTGTGCGGGTTTAACTGAGGATGGCTGAGTATGTTAACTCCCAAAGGCCACGCACCATATATGCGGTCATACACCATACCATGGTGGCTTCAATAATCAACTTCCAAAAAGGGGCTAAGAGAAATCTTAAGTCCACGGAGAAGGGAGTTTATAAAGGAAAAAATCTTAACTCCACGGAGAAGGGAGTTTATAAAGGAAAAAATAAATTCTCTCCTAAAGAGCTAGAGCGTTATAAAAAAGATAACCATTTTTTCAAGTGCGGGGAGCAAGGGCATGCCTATCTTGCTTGCCCCCACAAGAATACACGCAATGAGCCTCCTAGAACTACCTTGGTTGAAATTCAAGAAGAGGATGCTCATCACAAAGGATCTCCTCTCTGCCATGCTTGGGGAAAGGTAAGAGAACGTGATGCTTTTATTCTCTTTGACCCTAGAGCTACCTTGGTCAAAATTCAAGAAGAGGATGCTCATCACAAAGGATCTCCTCTATGCCATGCTTGGGGAAAGGTAAGAGAACATGATGCTTTTATTCTCTTTGACCCTGATTCTACTCACAATTTCATATCCACAGAGTTGGCTACCAAGCTAGGCATCCAAGCCTAGCTTGGATGGGAGATGTTCTACTTGTCGATGGTGCTTTCAAGGGGCAAGAAGCCTCAGTCACTCCCTTAATTGGGAAATTGAGGCTCCATGTCCAAGGCTATGTGGACAAGGAGGATTTATTTATCTCTCCTCTCAAGCATGAGGATGTAATCCTAGGGGCACCATGGTTTGATCGCATGGCTGCCAATGTTAAATTCCCTGAAAGGCAAATCTACTTTAGGTTAAGGGAAAAAGATATGTACATAGATGCTAAGGAGTTGGGTAGTACCATACCCCTTGTACATAAGCAAGCTTTTAATAAGTCAATAAAGAGCTCTATTTCCGTGTACATGATTTTTGTTAAAGATTCTCAAAATGAACCTAATGCTTTAGCAAAAGAAAATATAAATAATCAAAAGGAATTAGAGTTATCCAACTTCCTCAAGGGGTTCCAAGATGTTTTTATTGACGACATCCCTTGTGAACTACCTCCCAAACGAGGCAATGACGACCATGCAATTGAACTTCTTCCAGGAAGCTCACCGCCTAATAAACCTCCTTATCGAGTTTCTCAAGCTCAACAAGAGGAGATTATGCGACAAGTGCATGAGCTGGTTGAGAAAGGCATGGCTAGGCCTAGCTCATCTCCATTTTGTTCACCAGTGTTATTAGTGCAAAATAAAGACGGCACATATTGTATGTGTGTCGACTATAGAGCACTAAATAGGATCACTAAATAGGTTTCCCATTCCATGGGTAGAAGACCTATTTGATAAGCTACAGGGTGCAACCTACTTCAGTAGGATTGACCTAAAAAGTGGCTACCATCAAATAAGGATAGTTGATCAAGACATTGTAAAGACTGCATTTCACACTATGTTTGGTCTTTAAGAGTACATTGTCATGCACATTTAACCGCTTGATGGAGCAGCTATGCAGGCCTCACCAAACCTTTACTGGTTCTTCGATGATATAAGAATCTACTCCAATTCATTAAACAAACACAAGCAACACCTCCAGGTAATATTTCAAGTTTTGCGAGGGAATAAACTTTATATTAATCGAAAGAAAAGTGAATTTTTCTTACAAGAGATTCACTATTTAGGTCACATTATCTCTCAAGATGGCATCCAAATGGATCCATCAAAGCTAAAGGTAATAAAAGGATGGCCTAATCCAAGGAATCTGCATGAACTAAGAAGCTTTATAGGTATGTGTGGCATACTATAGATGCTTCATAGAAAAGTTCTCACAAATCACAGGACCATTACATGACCTAACAAAGAAAAACATTAGGTATATATGGTCCACCAAGGAGAACAATGCTTTCAAAAAGCTTAAAGAGAAGCTTATCTCTCAACATGTGCTTACACTGTCGGATCTCTCAAAGCCATTTGAGGTCCAATGTGACACTTGTGGTGATTGCCTTGGAGCTATTTTGCTCCAAGAAGGGCACGCCATAGCCTATGAAAGCTCGACCCTGTTGAGCAAGCTCTAGGTATATATGAGAAGGAACTCTTAGTAGTTCTACATGCTCTAGACTCGTGGAAGCACTATTTATTACGGACTCCTATCATTCTGTGAACGGATCACCAAAACCTTAAGTACTTCATGATGCAGACCAAGCAATCCGATAAACAAATGAGGCTAGAGTAAATTTAGTCTAATCAATTCAAAAATGCTTGATAAAAGAACCTGTCATAAAATATAATATCTAGCTTACCCAAATGATTTTCTCATATTAAACTGATCATTTATTGTAGGAGAATAAACGGGAACAAGAGTTAGAATAGAGACATGTGCTTCTAGACCTATCTCATTAGGGGACCAAAAGGAGAGATGGTTGCATCTCAATACAGATCCAAAAGGAGATGGTCTACCAAAGAGCAATGTGCAATAAGTGCTTCTAGACTTATCTCAGTAGAGGACCAAAAGGAGAGATGGTTGCATCTCAAAACGGGTCCAAAAGGAGGTAGTCTATAAAAGAGCATCTAATGGGGCTTAAAAGACCTTAGGGTTAGCTTCATTAAAGACCTCCAATAGTTAGTGTTAAAAGCCCTTTGACCTTAGGTAAGCTAGGGCTGAGCTTGAGGTGGGAACCTGAGCTAAGCTTGAGGTGCTTGTCGTGCTTGATGACTAAGGTGCTTGAGGTTCTTGTCGTGCTTGATGACTAAGGTGCTTGAGGTGCTTGTCATGCGTGATGACTAAGGTACTTGAGGTGCTTGTCATACTTAATGAGGAAGGTGCTTGAGAAGCTTCCCATGCATGGGGGGTAAGGTGCTTGAGTCAAAAGGAGACCCTACAAACTTAATGAGGAAGGTGCCTTAGAAGCTTCCCATGCATGAAAGTTTCGAAGTTAGGGGAATCTTTGACTTAACATCCCACTCACCCAAAGGGCATCCCTTTTCTCAAAGGGCACATGGGACACATGTCAGACTCTCCCTATGCTTAACCACATGGTGTGCTTAAATGCTATAAGTTGGGCTAAAGAGGGGTCCAATGAGCTTTTAGTTCCATCCAAAAAATATCTAGATACTTTCAAGCTCTCTCTCTCTAAGGGGTAAGGAGGACACTTGTCCAAAGACTACCCATGTACTTGAATGCATGTGGAAAAGCTACAACTTGCCCCAAGCAAGCAAGGGGGGTGCTGGGGGGATATACACCACACACACACTCATTTTGTGGATCATTCTCACTTGGTGAAAGTTGAGGAAATTCACCTCCTTCTCCAAGCTTGTGAGAAGTGAGAGCCTACACCAACACTCTTGGCTATGGAAAGCAAATCCAACCAAGAACCATGCTTCAATGTTTAAGCTTGCCATCTTCTCCATCTCCATTACTATGCTATTATGTATGCTAGCAAGAAGAGTGATGATAAGTGAGGAACTATTTCTTTCTCCTATGGAATGTTTCTTCTTCCTCTTCCCTATCCTCATTCCCCGCTAGCTCTCTCCACCTTCGAAGGTGTTTGAGGCCTTGGGACTGAGGCTTGGGATAGTTAATGCTTTCTACAAGGTTTATGTTATGCTTGTGATGCATGAAGCTTTTCATCTTCATTGCATCACCTACGTCACAAGGAACACAAAGATTGTATTGTACTAAGTCTCTCTTGATGGGAGAAACTATAATACAAATGCCTATTGGAGGGGGGACCGGCTCCATATGAATCCGGTCATCAACTATTGTCATGTTCTCTAAAATCTCTCTCTTGCAAAAGTATTGTTTATGCCAAGCTAACTAAGTACCATGTTTATGTTGCTACCATCAATTAAGTTCACCCGCTATGCTCACAAAGTAATCTCACAAAAGTGCTTCACCTAATTTCCTAATTCCGCTACTCTCAAAGTTCATAGGCCATTTCCATTGCGTTGGTATCAGAGCATTTCGTTTCTCTTTTCTTGCTTAAGAAGAGAGGTCCTTAAGTAGCCTATTAATGGTTGATTTTGTTAATTATACTAGGGTAAGTGGGACTGGGATCTATTATCGGTTTTGTTGAGTCCACTATGTGGGATATGGTACACACCTCGGGAGCTTTGGTCTTAATAATGGAGTCTTTTTAAATTTGTCTACGACTTTACCATTATTGAGCCATAAGACGTCCGAAAGGAGCTATCCCTCGGCAACTTCGCTATGTTAAACTCACTCCACTACTCTCTATAATTAACCAATTCGAGCCGTGGATGTAGATACTTAAGTGCCTATTTTCAAAGGCTAAGAGGAGTAGCAACTAAGGTTTTGAATTTCCAAAGCATACACTAAGTAAACATATAATTTTAATTAACATGGCTAACAATAACCAAGAGAGTAGAATGAACATTGATAACTTTGATTTTGCACATGAAGGTGTTAATGATGATGCTCCCATGTTTGTGAATTATCTTCTTACTAGGTTGCAACAAGCTATGGGCAACCCCTCTTTGCAAGCCGAAGTTACTCAACAACTTCGTGCTTATGGGATTTCCTTTCCTCTCCAAGAGGAGAGAGAGCTTAGGAGGCCTCTTGATGAGACCCCCAAAAGAAGACTCTCTCCCATACTAGAGGAGGAATCCAAAGAACGATAAAGTATTGACTCCCTAAGTTCCTCAAAAGATGTGGCTCCATGAAGACAGCGGTCTAGACGATTTCCAACTCCTCCCAAGAGGAAACGTTCAAAACCCATAGTCCTTCTCTTTGTCAATCCAAAAGGGAAGAGAGGAAACAAAGGAAGAAAAGGGGAAGAGAGAGGTCACCCTCTTCTTTAATTATTCACCTTCCTCCTCTTTCGACGAAAGCTATGGCTATTCTCTTAGAGAATACAAGAGGGAGGACATCGCAAAGCTTACTCTGCATGGCGAAGGTCCCAAAAGCTCAAGAAGTTCAAAGAGGGAGGAAAGAGTATCTCCTTTCTCACCTATGATGGCACCTTTGGTGCTACTGACAAAGTATTGGCCTTCATCCAACAATTTGATGCAGCCTTTGGAGACAAGGGCTTCACAGAGTCCTCCAAGCTACGCCATGTAGCTATGCACTTCCAAAAATCAGCTCATCAATGGTGGGCTATCCTTCATGGCAACGGCAAAGCCCCAAAGACATGGAAAACTCTACGAGTTCCCATCATGAAGCAATTCCTTGCAAACGATGAAAAGGACAAAGTGCTCACCGAATGGTTAAGTTTAAGGCTTCTCTCTCATGAGTCTATCCACAAATATGTGGACAAGTTTTGGGATTTACATCTCAAGGCTATTGTATTTCAAAAGATAGACTTTGACGTACAAAAGAAACAATTATGTGCGGGATTACTCAAAGAGATGGCCGAGTATGTCAACTCTAAACAGCTTGGTTCTATCACCGAAGTAATCCCCCACACCATGGTTGCTTCGCGCATCAATTTCCAACAAGGGACTAGACGGAATGTCAAGCCCATGGAAAATAAAGACAAAAGTGATGCCAAGAGGAAAACCAATGCCCAAAATTCTTACCAAGGCTATTCCAACAACAACAACAATCGGTCCAAGGAGAAGGGAGTTTACAAAGGTAAATATAAACTCTCTCCTAAAGAGCTAGAATCTTTTTGTAAGGACCACAAATGTTTTAAGTGTGGGGAGCAAGGCCATGGTTATCGTCCTTGCCCCAATAGAATTGCCCGCAATGAAACTCCTAGAGCCTCTATGTTTGAAGCTCCAAAAGAGGATGCTCATTGCCCCAATAGAATTGCCCGCAATGAGACTCCTAGAGCCTCTATGTTTGAAGCTCCAAAAGAGGATGCTCATTACCAAGGATTTCTTCTTTCCTATTCTTGGGGAAAGATGCAAGAGCATGATGCCTTTATTTTGTTTGACCCTGTTTCATCTCACAACTTCATATCCACGGAGTTGATCACCAAGCTAGGCATACAAGCCCACAAGATGGGAGATACATTGAAATCCGATGGAGCTATCAAGGGACAAGACCTCTCACTTACTCCCTTAATTAGAAAATTGAGGCTTCATAGCCAAAGCTATGTGGACAAAGAAGATTTCTTCATCTCCCCTCTCAAACATGAGGATGTTATCGTTGGGACACCATACTTTTAACTGCATAGCTTCCAACATGAAGTTCCTTGAAAGGAGAATCTACCTACAGGGAAAAGATAGATTCTAATGAGTTGGGGAACACCATATCCCTGCAACAAAGGGAATCAAGAGGAATTAGAGCTGTCTAATTTCCTAAATGGATTCCAAGATGTTTTCATTGATGACATTCTAGTGAGCTACCTCTAAAATGAGGGATGATGACCATGCAATTGATCTCCTATCAGGAAGCTCATTGCCTAACAAGCCTCCTTATCGAGTCTCACAAGCTCAACAAGAGGAGATCATGAGGCAAGTGCATGAATTGGTGGAAAGAGGGATGGTGAGGTCTAGCCCCTGTCCATTTTGTTCACCATTTCTTTTAGTGCAAAAGAAAGATGACACATATCACATGTGTGTCGACTATAGAGCACTAAATAAGATCACTATCAAAAATAGATTTCCCATGCCATGGGTAGAAGATCTATTTGATACATTACAAGTTTTGATTTGACAAATGCTCCAGACGCATTCGAACTCATGATGGACAAAAAATTTCAGACCATTCAAATTCTCTTGAAGAGTACAAGCGACACCTCCAGGTAATCTTTCAAGTTGTGAGAGAGAATAAGCTTTTCATTAATCAAAAGAAAAGTGAATTTTTCATACAAGAGATTCAATATTTAGGTCACATCATCTCTAAAGATGGCACCCGTATGGATCCATCAAAGTTGGAGGTAATAAAAGCATGGCCTAATCCAAGGAATCTACATGAGCTAAGAAGCTTTATTAGTATGTATGCATACTATAGACGCTTCATAGCAAAATTTTCTCAAATAGCAGGACCATTACATGACTTAACAAAGAAAAACGTTAAGTATTCATGGACTGCTAAGGAGCAAAGTGCTTTTGACAAGCTCAAAGAGAAGCTTACCTCCCAACCAGTCCTTATGCTTCTAGATCTCTCAAAGCCATTTGAGGTCCAATGTGATGCTTGTGGTGATTGCCTTGGAGCAGTCTTGCTTCAAGAAGGGCATGCCATAGCATATGAGAGCCGAAGGCTCAACACGGGTGAACGAGTCTTAGGCATTTATGAGAAAGAGCTGTTAGCTGTTCTACATGTCCTAGACACATGGAAGCACTATTTATTGGGGACTCCATTCATTTTACGAACAGACCATCAAAATCTCAAGTACTTCATGACGCAAATAAAGCTTTCTGACAAACAAATGAGGTGGGCAATTTTCTTTCGCAATTTAATTTCCACATTGCTCACATTGTTGGTAAGCACAATCAAGTGGCTGATGCACTTTCATGACGACCAAAAGTTAATGTTGTGTCAATAGCAACTCACAATGATCTATCTTCTATGATAGATGAGTATGCTACTGACCTTGACTTTAAAGACATAATGTCAGCCATGCTTTGGGGAAGAAAGAGGAACCATTCACCTTGCAAAATGGTTATCTTCTCTATGGCAATAGGCTATGTGTTACCTACTCCCTTCGTGAGAAAGTCATGTATGAATCCCATACTCCTCCCTATGCGGGGCATAGAGGCATTCAACCTACTCTTCGAGGAGTAGAGACGTACTTTTATTGGCCTACCATGAAAGTGGACATACAAGAGTATGTTTCAAAATGTGTGGTATGCCAAAAGACCAAGTATGATAGAGGGAAGCAACCTGGATTACTCCAGCCATTGCCAATCCCTAATTCACCATGGGAAAGTATATCCATGGATTTTATCTTTGGATTACCCAAGTCTATCCATGGGAATACGGGAATATGGACAATAGTCGATAGGTTTAGCAAGAAAGCACACTTTATCCCTGTCAAGAAGACTATTAAGGCACACCAAATGGCAACTGCAACTCTCTTCATATCCCAGATTTTCAAACACCATGGATTTCCAACATCTATCATGTCAGATAGAGATCCTAGAATGACCAGTAATTTTTGGAAAGGTCTCTTCAAAAATCTAGGTACAAGATTGAATTTCTCTTCGACCTATCACCCGCAAATGGATGGCTAAAGTGAGATTGCCAATCTTATGATTCTTGATCTACTAAAGACCTATGTTACAGAAGTAGATCAATGCTCACAATGGGAAAGTACTTACCTCTTGTAGAGTATACGTATAATAATACTATCCATACTTCTACGAAAAAAGCACCTTTTGAAATCATGGACAGAAGACCTAAAAGTCCCTTGCTACTTAAAGTTCATGGGAAGATCTTCGCTGCCGATGAGTATAGCCGTGACCTGCAAGCATCTTTTCAAAAGATTAAGGAGGCTATATCCATCTCTCAACTAAGGCAAAAAAACTGTTGCTAACAAGCACAAAAGGGCCTTAACGTTCAAAGACAATGATTGGGTCTTAATTAAGTTTCCTACGGCTCGATTGAGGCAAACGACGGGCCAAAATCCTTCGTGCCACCAAGAGTATTATGCTAAACTAGCAAAAAGATACTATGGTCCTTTATAAATTCTTAAGCCAATCAATGAGATGGCTTATCAATTAAAGTTGCCCAACCATTGGCTCATGCACCATGTTTTCCATGAGAGCCTACGTAAGCCTTACAAAGGAGCACCATCAAAAGAATCAATAGTTGCAGATCCTCCAAAAATCGAAGATCAAGAAGAAGTACTTCAATCTGAGTCCATCCTATGACATGAAGACAAGGTATTAAGAAACGGTAAGATTATCTGACGATATCTTATTAAGTTAAAGAATTATCCTTTTAAAGATGCTAAATGGATGCAAGGAGCCTAGCTTAAGGATAATATGAACCTTGTTAATGCTTACAATGTTGCACTAGAGTAAGCATATGAAAATGCATTTTAAATGAAAAATGTTTTTGTCTTATAAGACTAGTTCACTTTTTATTGTGCACAAATTTAAATAGTATGCATGCTTAGAATCATGTTTGTGGTGACGATGTCTCCCAACCACCAAGTAGAACTTGTCACTCTACTTTGGAAGTATGATATGGACTAAATTGGTGCATGAAGCTTCCATCTTCATTATACCAAGGAGAAGTATAATACAAAGCCTTTATAGAGGGGGGACCAGCTCCATGTAAATCCGGGCCTCAACTGTTGTCAATTGTTCTATCTCTTTCTCTTTTCAAGTATTGTCAATGCCAAATTAGCTAGGTGTAAATTGCTCTCATGCTTTCTCAAATTAAGTACTCTCTCTATGCTCATTAGGAATTTGTTCTTAATGAAATGCTCAATATGTTATCAATTTCCGCTACACACAAGTTACTAGTGCATTAAATGTTACACTAGGGCTCATTGGATAGCTCTTTCCAAGCTCTATGCACACACACTTATTTAGTAGTGAATTTGGGGCTTGATGAGTTCAAAATTTGAAGCACAAAACTCACATACACACATAAAAAACAACTCAACCCTCCTATGCCAATCGACTCCCATTACTCAAAAGTTAGCCAAAATCGAATGTGGAGCAATATTATGCTAGTTTTATTGCTAAATACACACAAATGCTAGTGTAACTACTCATGTACGGTAGTGGCTCTAGGCATTAAGCCATGAACGTGCCCAAGACAAGACTAATTAGCAACTAGATTAGTGCTATCCTACATGCAAATGCAAAGAAATTGAATCAACCAAGATGAGCAAGGAGGTAACCCACTTGGTCTAGCATAGAGGATTATGCTTAGGATCTAGTTATAGTGATTAGGAAGTGCTAATCATCATAATAGCTCTAATACCATTTGTTATAAAAACTAATACCTAATTCTCCCAAATGATTTTCTCATGTTAAACTGATCATTTATTATGGGGAGGTACCAGGGGAGTAAAAGCTAGAATATTGGTAAGGCTGTTAGATTGGTCTCAGAGCAAGGATCCAAAGGGGGACAGTGTGCAAAAGAGCAATGTGCATCAATGGAGCTTAAAAGATCTAAGGTTCAACTCCATTAAGACTTCCATAGGCTAAGGTTCCAAAATCTAAATTAATAAGTACAATGGCCAAAAGGGGGAAAATTGGATGGTTATGGAAATACTAAAAAGTCTTCCCACATCCCTAGGAAGAAGGGGACGAGCCCTAAAGGCAGGGGAAGAGAGAGAAACACACACACACACACACACACTCCCAAGCTCTCCCTTTACACAAAGGGAATAATGGACACATGGCAGGCTCCTAGCCCAGATGCCCCCAATCTCCCCTCAAATCCTATTGGATGGCCATAGAGGTGGACCAATGAGAATTAGACTAGAGTAAAATTAGTCTAATCAATTTAAAAATGCTTGATAAAAGAACCAATAGAAATTAAGCTCCCTAGAAGAATATTGGACAGTCTACCAAGGGGTCCAATGAACATCCAACAGCCCGATGGCTTGCTTGATTCCTATTGGCCAAAAGACTAAAAGGTCCAATGAGAGTTTAAATAAATTATTTTAATTACCTAAAGCTCTCACAAAAGGGGAAAGGCGGACACTTGTCACAAGGCTATCAACTATGCTTCTTAATTGTTATTAGATAAGCTCTACAGGAGCCAATGGGAAGCCAGCAAGAGCAAATGGGAAGAGGAAGAGAGAGAGGTTGGCATTTTAGACTAACCAATTGTTGCTACAAACACACACACTACTCATGTGTTGAGCAAGAACTTCATCTCCTTCTCAAAGCGTTGAGATGTAGAGGCCTACACCAACAACTCTTGGCTATGGAATGTAAATCCAACCAAGAGCCAATGGCATGCTCATCTCCTCTACAATGCTAATTACTAAGCTAAGCTATGTTATTAGAGTGATTATGTGAGGAGAATACTTCTTTCCTATAAAATACATCTTCTTCCTCTCAATCTTTCCTCATTCCTTGCTAGCTCTCACCATCGTTGAAGGTGTGTGAGGTCTTGGGACTGAGGCTAGGCCCACTAGGTGTGTTTTTCAAGCATAAATTGGTGCATGAAGCTTCCATCTTCATTGCACCGACGAGTTTTGTCAAGGAACAGAAAGATTGTATTGTACAAAAGTCTCCTTTGATGGGAGAAGCTATAATACAAAGCCTTTTTGGAGGGGGGACCGGCTCCATGTAAATTCGGTCCTCAATTGTTGTCAATTGTTCTATTTCTCTCTCTTTTCAATTATTGTCTATGACAAGCTAGCTAGGTTTAAATTGCTATGTTTCTTTCTCCAATCAAGTACTCTCTCTATGCTCATTTGGAACTAGTTCTTAATGGAATGCTCACTATGTTATCACTTTCCGCTACCCACAAGTTACTAGTGCATTAAATGTTACATTGGTATCAGAGCTATTGGTTTCTCTTTTATTGCTCAAGAAGAGAGGTCCTCAAGCTTACTACAAATGGTTGGTGTTATTAATTGCAAAAGAATAAGTAGAATATGGATTTTTCATCCTGAAACATGCCTGCTTTATGCAGTTACGGGGATACCGTCGAGAACTATGGTCTTAATAATGGAGTCCTACGGGGATTGTCTACGACTTAACCATTATTGAGCTATTAGAAGCTTGACTGGAACCGGTGCTGACTTGGCTCTGTTAAACCCTCTCTTTTATTCCTTGCAATTAATAATATTCGAGCCACGGGTATAGATGCTTGAGTATTTGTCTTTGAAGGTAAAGAGGAGTAGCAACTAGGGCTTGAAGTGCCAAAGTACAAGTAAAAATTTAAAGCTAAAATTTGCTAGTATGGCTGAAAAGGGAAAAGAGATTGAAATGAATGTTGATAGCTTTGATTTTGCTAATGAAAGAGCAACTAATGATGCCCGTATTCTTGTAAACTATCTTGTTTCTAGGCTTCAACAAGCCCTGGGTAATCCATCCCTCCAAGGTGAAGTGCTACAGCAATTGCGCACCCATGGTATTCTCCAAACTTCCCACCAAGAAGAGAGAGTACCTAGGAAAGCTCCTGGTGAGACTTCCAAAAGAGGACTCTCTTCGAGAAGGGAAGAAGAGGAGGATCCGTACGAAGGGCTCAAGAACTTACTACTCGATGAGGCATCTCCCTCTCAAAGGAGAGCTTGAGTTTCAACAATAGAGCCCCCACCAAAAGAACGAGAAAGAAGCGAGTCTACCGCCACCTTGACGGACATGGCTCCACGAAGACGACAGCAAAACGCTCTCCAACACCCCCTAAACAGAGAAGACCATCGCATACTTCTACACCATAATTCAAAGAGGGAAGAGAGAAAACAAGAGAAGAAAAAGGCGAGAAAGAGGTCACCCTCTTCTCCATCTTCCTCACCTGAAGAAAGTGATGGTGCAGACAAGGAGGAACAAGGAAAGAAAAAGGCGAGAAAGAGGTCACACTCTTCTCCATCCTCTCATACTCTTCCTCTTTTGAAGAAAGTGATGGTGCATCTCTTGAACCACCTAAAAAAAGAGGCCATAGGAAATCCTATGCCGCTTGAAAGAGGTTGTCCAAGCTCAAAAAGTTCAAAGAGGGAGGAAAGAACATCTCTTTCCTTACCTACGATGGCATCTCCATGCTACGGACAAATTCTTGGCCTTTATCTAACAATTCAATGCAGCCTTTGGAGATGAGGGCTTCACGGAGTCCTCTACACGACATCATGTAGGTATGCATTTCTAAAAGTCCATCAGGCAATGGTGGCCTAGCCTCCGAGCAAATGGTGAAGCTGCTCCACAAACATGGAAAGCTTTAAGAGCTTCCATCACAAAGCAATTTTTGGCTAGCGATTCCAAAGACAAAGTACTCACCGAATGGCAAAGCTTGAAGCTCTCTCCTTATGAATCTATTCACAAATATGTAGAAAAGTTTTGGGATTTACATCTCAAAGCGAGTGTCTACAAAAAGATGGATTTTGGAGAGCAAAAACAACAATTTTGTACGGGTTTATTTGAGGATATGGCAGAGTATGTTAACTCCCAAAGGCCACACCATACCCATTGTACATAAGGAAGCTTTTAATAAGTCAATAAAGAGCTCTATTTTTGTGTACATCATTTTTGTTAAAGATTTTCAAATTGAACTTAATGTTTTAGCAAAAGAAGATATAGGCAATCAAAAGGAATTAGAGTTATCCAATTTCTTAAAAGGATTCCAAGATGTTTTTGTTGACGACATCCCTTGTGAGCTACGTCCCAATGAGGGGATAACGACCATGAAATTTGAGCTTCTTCCAGGAAGCTCACCACTTAATAAACCTCTTTATCAAGTTTCTCAAGCTCAACAAGAGGAGATTATGTGGCAAGTGCATGAGTTGGTTGAGAAAGGCATAGTTAGGCCGAGCGCATCTCCATTTTGTTCGCCAGTTTTATTAGTGCAAAAGAAAGATGGCACATATCGTATGTGTGCCGACTATAGAGCACTAAATAGGATCACTATCAAGAATAGGTTTCCCATTCCACGGGTAGAAGACCTATTTGATAAGCCACAGGGGTCGACCTACTTCAGTAGGATTGACCTAAAAAGTGGCTATCATCAAATAAGGATAGTCGATCAAGACATTGTAAAGACCGTATTTCACACTACGTTTGGTCTTTATGAGTACATTATCATGCCTTTTGGCTTGACCAATGCACCAGCCATATCCAACCGTCTGATGGAGAAGCTATTAAGGCCTCACCAAAGCTTTACTGGAGGGTTCTTTAATGATATAATCATCTACTCTAATTCATTAGATGAGCACAAGCAACACCTCTAGGTAATATTTCAAGTTTTACGAGAGATTAAACTTTATATAAATCAAAAGAAAAGTGATTTTTTCTTACAAGAGATTCAATATTTAGGTCACATTATCTCTCAAGATGGCATCCAAATGGATCCATCAAAGTTAGAGGTAATAAAAGGATGACCTAATCCAAGGAATCTACATGAACTAAGAAGCTTTATAGGTATGTGTGCATACTATAGACGCTTCATAGAAAAATTCTCACAAATCGCGGGACCATTACATGACCTTACAAAGAAAAACATTAGGTTTATATGGTCCACCAAGGAGAACAATGCTTTCAAAAAGCTTAAAGAGAAGGTTATCTCTCAACTTGTGCTTACACTACCGGATCTCTCAAAGCCATTGAGGCCCAATGCGACGCCTGTGGTGATTGCCTTGGAAGTGTTTTTCTCTAAGAAGGGCACACCATAGCCTATGAAAGTCGGAGGCTCGACCTTGTTGAGCAAGCTCTAGGTATATATGAGAAGGAACTCTTAGCAGTTCTACATGCTCTAGACTCATGGAAGCACTATTTATTGGGGACTCATTTCATTCTGCGAACTGATCACCAAAGCCTTAAGTACTTCATGATGCAAACCAAGCTCTCCGACAAACAAATGAGGTGAGAAAATTTCCTTTCGCAATTCAGTTTTCATATTGCTCACATTGCTAGCAAGCATAATCAAGTAACCGATGCACTCTCAAGACGACCGAGAGTGAATGCAGTATCCATAGCAACTCACAGTGATCTATCTTCTATGATAGATGAGTACGATATCGATCCCGATTTTAAAGATGTGATTTTAGCTCTTGTAGTAGGGAAGAAGGAAGAACCATTTACCTTACAAGAAGATGGTTATCTTCTCTATGGCAATAGGCTATGCGTTACTAACTGACTACATGAAAAGTAATGTATGAATCTCATGCTCCTCTTTATGCGGGGTATAGAGGGACTCAGTATACCCTAAAAGGGATAGAAACATACTTCTATTGGCCTGCCATGAAAAAAAACATACAAGAGTATGTTTCAAAATGTATGGTATACCAAAAGACAAAGTTTGATAGAGGGAATGCTTCAACCTTTGCCTATCCCTAATTCACCATGGGAGAGCATATCCATGGACTTTATCTTTGGATTGCCCAAGTATATACATGGGAATACATGAATATGGACGATACTGGACAGTTTTAGCAAACAAGCGCATTTCATACCTGTCAAAAAGACTATCAAGGCCCATCAAATGGCAACCCTCTTTATGTCACAAACCTTCAAATACCACTGCTTGCCAATGTCCATAGTGTTGGATAGAGATCCTAGAATGACCAGTAATTTTTGGAAGGGTCTCTTTGAAAATTTAGCTACAAGGCTAAACTTCTCTCGGGCCTATCATCCCAAAACGGATGGCCGAAGTGAAATAGCTAACCCAACCATTCTTGATCTACTAAAAGCTTATGTCACAGAAGTGGATCAAAAGTTCCAATGGGATAAGTACTTAGCCTTAGTGGAGTATGTCTTCAATAGCACTATACATACGTCCAGGGAAAAGCACCTTTTGAGGTGATAGAGGGAAGATAAAAAAGTCCCCTACTACTCAAGGTACATGGGAAGATCTTCGCTACTCTGCAGATGAATATAGTCGAGACCTGCAAGAATCTTTCCAAAAGATTAAAGATGTTATATCCATCTCCCAACAAAGGCAAAAGGCTACTGCTGATAAGCACAGAAGAGCCCTAACCTTTAAACAAAATGATTGGGTCTTGCTTCAGTTTCCCAAGGCTCGATTAAGGCACACAACGGGCAAGAATCCTACGGGACACCAAAAGTACTATGCTAAGTTAGCAAAAAGGTACTATGGTCCCTTTCAGATTCTTAGGCCAATCAATGAGATCGCTTATCAACTCAAGTTGCCCAGCCATTGGCTCATACACAATGCTTTCCACGTGAGCCAACTAAAACGAGATCCACCTCAAGAAGTAATCATTGAAGACCCGCCGAAGATCGAGGACCAAGAAGAGGTGCTACAGCCCAAGTCCATTCTCCAACACAAAGACCAGGTATTATGAGGCGGTAAGACTATCCGACGATATCTTATCAAGTTTAAAAATTATCTTTTTGAAGATGCTGGATGGATGCAAGGCATACAATTAAAGGATAACCTAAACCTTGTCAATGTTTACAATGATTCCCTAGAGTAAGGTAAATATGTTTAAATAAACAAGTTTTTGTCTTATAAGACTCTCTTTATCTTTATCATGCACAAATGTCAATGAGTATGCATGCTTAGGATCATGTTTGTGGAGACGACGTCTCCCGAACACGAAGTAGAGCTTGTCACTCTACTATGGAAGATCGATACAGACTAATGTGCAGACATGCTTGCGGGCGGTAGCTAACGCTCTCAAGCACCAAATAGACTAGTCATCCATTCTAGAACGGTGTCATGGGGTAAAATAGGGATCCTCTACCTACTAGCAAATGGACTAATGACTAGGCTTTATCTTCTCTATCTCATAGTCGAGGACGACTATGATTTCAAGAGAGAGGTAATGTCATAAAAACTAATTTCTAATTTTCCCAAATGATTTTCTCATGTTACACTGATCATTTAATATGGGGAGGTATTAGGGGAGTAAAAACTAGAATATTGGTAAGGCTGCCAGACTAGTCTCAGTAGGGATCCAAAGGAGGGAAAATAGGGATTCAAAGGGGGACAGTCTGCAAAAGAGCAATGTGCATCAATGGAGCTTAAAAGACCTAAGGTTCATCTCCATTAAGACTTCCATAGGCTAAGGTTCCAAAATCTAAATTAATATGTCCAATGGCCAAAAGGGGGAAAATTGGCTGGTTATCGGAAGACTAAAAAGTCTTCCCACATCCCTAGGAAGGAGGGGGCGAGTGCTAAAGGTAGGGGAAGAGAGAGAAACACACACACACACACTCCCAAGCTCTCCTTTACACAAAGGGAATAATGGACACATGGCAGGCTCCTAGCCCAGATGCCCCCAATCTCCCCTCAAATCCTATTGGATGGCCATAGAGGTGGACCAATGAGAATTAGGCTAGAGTAAAATTAGTCTAATCATTTTAAAAATGCTTGATAAAAGAATCAATAGAAATTAATCTCCCTAGAAGACTATTGGACAGTCTACCAAGGGGTCCAATGAGCATCCAACAACCCAATGGCTTGCATGATTCCTATTGGCCAGAAGACTAAAAGGTCCAATGAGAGTTTAAATAAATTATTTTAATTACCTAAAGCTCTCACAAAAGGGGAAAGGGGGACACTTGTCACAAGGCTATCAACTATGCTTCTTAATTTTTATTGGATAAGCTTTGCAAGGGACGATGGGAAGTTAGCAAGAGAAAATGGGAAGAGGGGTCGACCAAGAAGAGAGAGAGGTTGGCATTTTAGACTAAAATTTTTTTTCTACACACACACACACTTCGAGCAAGAACTCCATCTCCTTCTCCAAGCATTGAGAAGTAGAGGCCTACACCAACAACTCTTGGCCATGGAATGTAAATCCAACAAAGAGCCAAGCTTCAATGGCATGCTCATCTCATCTACCATGCTAATTACTAAGCTAAGCTATGCTATTAGAGTGATTATGTGAAGAGAATACTTCTTTCTTGTAAGATCCATATTCCTCTCAATCTTTCCTCATTCCCTGCCTAGTTTTCACCATCTTTGAAGGTGTGTGGGGTCTTGGGTTTGACTATAGAGCTATCTTTTAGCTAAAAAAAGACACCCCTATCAAAGCCTAAAATCTATGTATTTTCAAAGGAACATATCAAATTCCATAGCAATTTAGCCATTCAAATTCAAGATGCCTAAGACCAATGAGTTCAAATAATTCAAAACAATCAAAAAGTTTTGAAATCACATCAATTCTCTATAGTAATTACCATAACATGCCAAGTTATCATGTATGAAATTAGGCATTTAGTCTAGATAATCAAAGATTTCAATATTAGAATTGTGAATCTCTAGCAAGTAAGCCATCAAATTATAGTTAGTGTCAAATATGTCATAGTGTATATCCCAATCCTCATTTAAAAGGTGAGAAAGTCAATATTTATGTATTTTTCAACCATCTAACAAAGGACCTCCTTCCAAAGAAGGAAGCATGTCAAGGGTGAATCACTCACATTTAAGATGGCCATCTAAGACCAACAATTTTACAAGATTAAAAAAACTCAAAAAAAGAAGGATTTATTTCCTCTAAGCGTCTAGTATATGTTTCTCTACGGGGCCAATAAATAAAGGGTAGTGACTGCAAGTGCGATTGAGCTCAAAACCTTAGCCCTAAGAAAGTTAGCTACTATAAAAGAGGTGTTTACTGGAGTTTTTGAATTTCAAGCCAAGATGAAGATCATTTGAAAGTGTCCAATTATCCAAGTAATCTTCAAAGATTCTGAAAAAAATAGTCTTGAGGGGAAATACTTCTAGTATGCTGTGGAGAAAAAGACAGCCTACAAAAAAAACATTTCGTTTCAAGATAGATATAGCTTTCATCTATATCACATACTTCAATAAACATCTACAAGTGACATTATCAATCAAGTAGACTTTTTCATCTACCCCTAGTATAACTTTTAGGTCAAAAGGATGTGAGAGGAGTGCATGTGCATGCATACAAGGAAGGAGAAGAGGGAGAGACACATGTGATGGGTGGATCTTGTACAACAAGAATACATTCTGCTCATTATTAATTGGATTAGATAAAGAATAGGTTAGCTGGTTGTGTTAGTAGGTTGCGAGTAAATGTCTAGCCAGAGTGTTCTTTACCCCAACAAGCTCCCACCATGTGGGCCTAAGTGACCAAAACAAACTAATATGTACAAAACTTGTAGAGAAGTCAAGCATGATAGTGGCTTAATCCCACACCCATCAAGTTGATCCAATGTGCAAATCGCTTTGAAGTTAAGCTCTTTGTAAGAGCATCCACAGGTTTGTCGTTGGTGTGAACCTTGACAAGCTCTATCTACTTATCTACCAATGAATCAAATGATATCTCACATCAATGTGTTTTGTTTTGGAGTGAAACACAAGATGCCTTGCTAAAGCAATGACACTTTGACTATCACAGTCCATTATTGCCTTGACTATTAACACAAAATGAGCAAATCCAAGCCATGCGCAATCGAAATACATCAACAAAGAAGTGATGATGGATATGATCAAAACAATATGGACACGTGAAGTTGCGGAGATAAAGAAACGATGGTGGAAAGTTTCGAAGTGCTTGCACCAAGAAATCAAAGATAGAGTTGAGAGGATCTACTTGGAGGTTTTTGGCCATCCATTGCACAATGCAGATTGTGTGCTATATTTTGCAAAAAATGTTATATGTATATTTTGTCCTGCAACGACTAATAGACTTTGACGCATTTGCCCAAGTCCACCAACATTATGGCGCTTAAAAGAAACACTACTTGGCATTTCCTCTCCTTGTGCATGTTGTTCTGTAGGGTTGGTTGGTGTCACCACAAGATTATCATGATTGGTATAAAACTCTGGCTACTCTTAACATGCATCCATAACAGATTCCTATACCCATTGTTTCTTGCCACCTTTTTTGAGAAGCTCTTCTCTCAAACGCTTTGCAACTGCAGAGGCGCTTGAGGTGTTTTGCATGTGCAAATATTTCTTGTAAGGCTACCCAAAAAATGATCCCTAATACGTGGTACCCCGTCTGATTTTGTGGTGAGGTAGAATTTACATTGCCACTCCATATATCGACTGCATATGTTGTGAGCAAACTCCCACTCTTTGCCAGGGGACTTCTTTTTTCTTTCTTGATTTTGTACCACTTGTGCCGACATTTTCTTCATTGCTTGAATTTAATGTTGAAGGCATAAGAACTAGATATTCAGTTATAAAAACAATTTTCCACTTTTCATACATATTAAAACTATAAATCTTTGTTAAGATAGCAATCAAATTTACTCATTGTGCGATTTGCAAAGCACTTTTGTCAACCCATATATCAACCACATATATTATGGGAAAATATACACATTGCAATGCACTATTTGACAGTATGCATACACCAAAGCTATGAATTTTCCAATGTATTTACAAACATGAGGATTAATTATACACCCTTTGCGATTTGCAAACAATAAGACAAGTCTAAAACTTTACATTTTCATATATATATATATAGAGGTTTATGATTTTTTAATTCACTCGACTATTTTGGCATGCAACAAAGAATAATCAACTTAAACATTGGAACGATGATAATTATTTTCAAAACACAAACAAAAAGAAAGAATATTTATGATTGACCATCTTGTGCACTAACAATCTTTCACAATACACAATGCACTCTCTATTTAAACCAATGCATAAAACAAGACTATGAAATCTTCAATACAATTTCACAATTGAGGACTACTTGTACCCAATCAAGGATTGTAGCCCCCTTATGCACTCAAATCAATATATAAAAGCTATTTTCACCCAATTAAGGGCTATAACTCTCGTATTGTGCAATGACAAACAATGTATATCAGTTCAAACCTATGATGGTGTGAAATGCAAGACTTTAAGGATCTTTATATACCCAGTACAATAGTATAGGGCATCGAACCCTTGACTATCAACTCGTTATTTAAATATGCTCATCTTCTAAAACCAACCTCAGTCCTTTTATGGACCATTGGCTTCGTTGCAATGAGCATGACTCTTCAAAGATTCAATTTGTTTGGCATCGTACCTTTGTTTTCGGTGAAGGATTTCATTTTTTTAAAGAAGTGGTTACCGTATTAAAAATCATGCTCAGCCCAAGAAAAGGACCTGTGAGTCTATAACTTAGGTCAATTCACAAGGAGATAATTCTACCCAGCATTAGGATACACTCCCTAGGGATTTGCCTAGTCAAAATGCCAAAGATAGTAGAGGTTTTAGTATATACACTTTAGCCTGTAGAGCCTTTTCATTTTCCTGACAAGTATATAGAATACCCGGCAGGGTTATCGGTTCTAGTGGTTTCTACAGGTTTCCATGAAAAATAAGTTAATACTTAAATGTAATCGCGTCTTTTTCATGTGTAATTACTCACGTTATTAACATAATCACATGATTGTGATCACATTATGTGAAATCCCTGCACAAGGGTCACTTAGTGCACATCATGGTTTGTAGCCATAGAGCGGAAGGTGCGTGAAAGAGTGATTCTTGCCAACTCTTCAAATATATCAACCAAAGGCAAGGAAAAGGGTGATGATACCTCTAAGCTGCCAAATTTAAGTGCTAGTCATGATGATGGTGATAGCAATGGTTTTGAGTAGAGTTTAGATGAGGAGTTTGACAAACCCTCTATGAAGACTTTGAGTACAAGAAGGATGCAAGCAGAGAACAAGGCACTTGGAAGTGATCCTAGACCATGCAGGTCTGAAAGAATAAGAAATCATGTCAAAGATTGTCTTATCATAGTTATGAAATATATGGTGAAGTTTACATAGGAGGTAGAACCCACATGTTTTGAGGATGTTGTTACAGATGAAAAATGGTGGCAAGCTATGGATGAAGAGATGGTTGCCCTTGATGCAAATGGAACATGTGAGTTGGTGGCATGACCAAAGTAAAAGAAGGCAATTGGATGTAAGTGGGTTTACAAAATAAAGCATAATGATGATGGCAATGTGAGCATGTACAAGGCAAGGCTTGTGGCCAAAGGTTATGCACAAACTTATAGAATTGATTATGAGGAGACATTCAATCCCATAGCCAAGACGACTACCATTCATGTGTTTATTGTAGTGGCTGCAACTCTAAGGTGGGTGTTGAAACAAATGGATGTAAATAATAATTTCTTGAATGGAAACTTGGAGGAAGTTATGTATATGGAGCTACCACAAGGTTATGCAATATATGAGTCCATGTAACCTTCTAAGGAGGTTAAAGAAAGCATTCTATGGGCTGAAGCAAGTACCTAGATCTTGGTATGAGAGGATTGTGGCATTCCTCATTTCTTTGGGCTTTTGAGATATCCGATGCAAATCATTCATTATATGTGCGGAAGAATGATGCAAGAATTGTGGTGATATGCATCTATGTGGATGAATTGATTATTGGAGGTGATAATGTGGTTGAAAAGAGGTTGTACAAGCTCTAGTTATGCGAGAATTTGAGATGAAAGACTAGGGAGACTTGTCATATTTCTTGGGCATTCAAATTGTTTTCACATAAGAGGGTGTATGGCTATCACAAAGACAATATGTTTTGGACATGTAGAAAAAGTATGGTATGGCTGATTATAAGCCGATTGCGATGCCCTTAGATCAAAATTTAAAATTGGGGAATGATGTAGGTATGATACTTGAGAAAGCTACCATGTACAAGAAGATTGTGGGTAGCTTGATCTACTTGATTATCTCACGTCCACACTTGAGCTACACAATTGGATTGGTGAGTCACTTTATAAAATCTCTTAGGAAACCACACTTGGATGTAGTGAGGTGCACATTGTGCTATGTGAGTGCTAATTTGGATTATGCACTCTTTTATAGGGCTGATGTGGAGTTGCAGCTCTATAATTACATAGATACACATTAGGCTGGTAGCACATATGATTGCAAGTCTACTAGCAGATTCATGTTTTCTACAGTAGTAAGCTGCAGTGATGGCATGTGAGGTAGCATGGTTGGGATAGCTACTTCAGGACTTTGGAGTATAGGTACAAAGGCCGGTTTTCATCTATTGTGACAACCTCAATAGCATATAGTTGGCACAAAACCTAGTGTTGAGATGTCAAGCTCAGCACGTACAACTCCCTGGATGACTATCACCATTAGTCATAATCATTGGCATGCCTTGGTGGATACACACATCTTCTCCAATGATACTACAATTGTCATGCAGTGTGTTGGTCTACCTACTGGAGTGATGTTACACTTATCCATTCACCCCACTCACTAGCAGTTCACACTAGACCGTTGTACAAGTTTCTCGTTATGTTGTTATTTTCTTTTACGTTTTTATGTAGATCTTATCTTGAGTTAGTGAAGAAGAAGAATAAGAACAGGTTTTGCCTCCATCTATGTGTGTGTGTGTGAGTTTGACATTTATTTGGACCATTTATGGTTTCTCCCATCAAGAGAGACATTTTACAATACAATTTCTTGTGTTTCTTCAATACTAGCTAGTGCAATGAAGATGGAAACTTCATGCACTACGCAAAACACTTATCAAACACAACATCAATTCCCTCACGGTCTCAGACCCAAGACCTCACACACCTTCGAAGATGGTGAGAGCTAGCGGGGTATGAGAGTAGATTGAGAGGAAGAAGGAGTATTCTTACGAGAAAGATGTACATCTCCTCACATAATCATCATATTAGCATAGCTTAGCTTAGTAATTAGCATGGTAGAGGAGATGAGCATGCATTGAAGCTTGGCTCTTGGTTGGATTTGCATCACAAAGCCAAGAGTTGTTGGTGTAGGCCTCCCTTCTCACAATCTTGGAGTAGGTGATAAGCTTTCCATTAAAGCTTGAGAAGGAGAGAGGGTGTTCTTTACTTCACACGTGAGCTATTGTGAGTGTGTAGGTGATAATGCCTTTGAAAAATCAGCCCCCTCTCTCTCTTGGTCGACCCCTCTTGCTATTTGCTCTTGCTAGCATCCTATTGGACCTCCGCAGGCTTAGCCAATGGTAATTAAGCAGCATAAGTGATAGCCTTCTGACATGTGTCCCCCTTTCCCCTTTTGTGAGAGCTTTAGATAATTATTTAATTCAACTAAACTCTCATTGGACCCCTTTTCCTCCTGGCCAATAGGAATCAGGCAAGCCATTGGGCTGTTGAATGCTCATTGGTCCCCTTGGGAGACTGTCCAACAGTCTTCTAGAGAGCTTAATTCTTATTGGTTCTTTTATTTAAGTTTTTTTAAATTAATTAAATTAGATCTACTATAGCCTAATTCTCATTGGTCCACCTCCAAGGCCATCCAATAGGAATTGGGTACACCTTGTGGGCATCTGGGCTAGGGAGGTGACATGTGTCCCTCATTCCCTTTGTGTAAAGGGAGCTTGTGTGTGTGTGTGTGTGTGTGTGTGTGTGTGTGTGTGTGTGTGAGTTTCTCTCTCATCCCCTACTTGCAAGGCTCGCCCCCTCCTATGTAGGGATTGCCAAAGACTTTTGGGACACACACAAAGCATCCAATTCCCCCAATGTTTGACCTTTGGACACACCCTTTGAATTTTGGAACCTTAGCATTTTGGAAGTCTTAATGGGCTGAACCTTAGGGTCTTTTAAGCCCATTGTTGCACATGGCTCTTTTACAGATGGCCCCCCCTTTGGATCCCTATTTTCCCTCCTTTGGATCCCTACTGTGGCCAGTCTGCTAGCTTAACCAATATTCTAGCTTTTTCTCCCCTGGCACTTCCCCATATTAAATGATCAGTTTAACTTGAGAAAATCATTTAGGAGAATTAGATATTGATTATTATGATGACCTTACTCCTCCATAACATTTTTGAACCTAAATTGTGTGAAAAAACAGGTCCTATTTTTAGTTTTTTTTTTTTAACTTTTGCAAGGATAGCACTCTAAAATTCATGTTTTTGAGGTTTAGATTGCTATATGATTAGCTTTAGTAGTTCACAACATGTTCTGACGCTTCTAGGGAGAATTGAGTGTTAAAGTTGAAAGTTATGATCAAATTACAAGAATTTTCTATTCCTGTTTTTTGCCAGATTTAGCACTTTTATGCTTTGTTTGGTGGCTTTCTTGATATCCAAATGCAATTTTGATTCTTTAACTAGCATATGTAACATACACCTAGTCTTTCTTGAGTTTTGAGGCACCCAATACCCTACATAGCAACTAGTATATGACAATGGTTGAGTTTTTCAATTGCAAAAGAATATGAGACATTCTAGTATAACAACTATCGCTTTCTTAAAATTGCTAGTTTCTTAGGCCCACTGTGTGTGTTTTGAAGGTAGTAATCATATCTAAGCATAAACTTCAAAGTTGGCTAGATATTGAGTAGTTTTATGGGATTCTAGAGATCATAATGCTAAACCCAATTTTTTCATATTTCCACCTGGTAAAAGATCTATTATTCGTTTTGACATGATCCATGGATGCTTTTGAATCCAAAGGCCCAAAGGGAACTAGAAAAACAAGTATATAGTATCTGTATTGAACGTGATGATAGAAACTTTGATGATAGGTCGGCAAAATAGAAAAAATACTTTTTTTTTTGTACCTAGTTTTTTGCCCAAAAAAATAGTGAGGAAAAAGAAACCATATGTTTTTTATCAGCAACCCATTGAAGTTAATGGGGAATTTTATCTCACGTCCTACAAAAATCCCCAATCTCATGTATATGCAATCAACTATAAGAAATGGATGTTCTGGGGAAAATGAAATGGTCCATCAACTTTGGAGGCTTGTTGTGACCAAGAGATGAGAAATTTTACAAGTTTCTCATTTTTGCCATATGTAATAGTCCTTGAACTACAAGAACTACAAGGTCATAAAAGGATTTTCCAAAATGAGTGGATCTACTATGGTTTTCGAAGTTTTTTTTCAAAACCCCTGAAAGCACACTTTTATGTCTAATTATGTTACCAACCTAGTGTTAACAGTCAGCAGTTTTTCAAACTAGTCAACCTTCTTGGACTAGGGGTGTTTGTGTCATTGTTATCATCATCATATTTTGATTTTGGAAAAGAATCTGCATTTGGCTTTGTGGTATCATCATTTTAATCCTTTTTATCATCCTCATCTTCTTCATCTTTATCCTCTCTGTCTTCATTTTCATAAGTTGCATTGTCTATTTTCTTCCTTGCCTACCTACCCGCAGGTGTTCAATCAGTGCCTAATTAGCTAGTGCATTGGTATACCTTAAAATAGAGTCCTCCAAGTTAGTCTTCATGTTTTCCACCAGACCTCTTAATTTGTCCAAATTCAGTGATGTTATTTTTCGAATTAGTGATGTTGACCAAAGATTGAAAGATTGTTCTAGAACATCATTGGTTGCTTATTAGGCTATCAATGCTCATCCATTTTTGGCTAAGAGGAGTTGACTTGCAGTAAGAGGTTTTCTTATATCTTTAATGATGCTTTTTCTGATCAGAAATCACTTGAATCAATTCAGCAGAGTCCTTTTTACTTTGGACTTCTATCATGTAGGCAACTGCGTTAATAATGGTATTATAGACCATATGAATAGTGGGTATATAGCCATCTACTAGAGAATCAACCTCTTTCTTATCACTATTGGATGATTGGGCTAGCATAGGGAAGGTTAATTCGAGCTGAAGTGTCCAACTATACATTGCTATTGCAAGAGTCATTTTCAAGAAAAAACATGGCTAAACAGTGTGCAGTTGAGCAAGCTTTTGTTATTGCTCAAAGAAAAGGTGGTAATAGCAATGTAGCCACTTGTCAAGGTTCTTCCGGTGAGTAGAAAATCATACATTCCTAATACTTATGCTGGCAGCACCTCGTCTAGGAATTCTAGTGAAAAATGGAAGAAGAAGATGCGTTGCCATTTTTGCAAGGCTAATGATCACTTGATTAAGTAGTGTCCTAAATTGAAGGCAAAAGAGGCCAAGAAGAAAGAGGTGGGTTCCATTACAAGTGCAGCTATTATAGAATCAATTATAGAATCTTCTATGAATGGAGATTTTGATGTTGATATAGATGCAGAGTGGGCATTTTGTGCATAGTACACTTATGATCCTTCTATCGTGATGCATGTATGTCAGATGCTATAGATTCACTTTGTGAAGTGCGCGAGCGGGAGCGTCTGTGAGTGTATGCCACGATGGAGAAGAGAGAAGAAGAGAAGACCTTGTGTTTGCAGGGGGCTAAAACTCACTCTCTACATGTGAGCCCCCTTATTCTATTATGTACATAATGAATAAGTATAGTGGGCGGGCACCTGGCCTAACCGGCCACATGGGGCTTTATCCCAACAACCTCCCACGTAAAGGCCAATGTGGCCGTAAGACAGAAAAGAAAACCATACAAAACCTATACAAGGCCATCACAAGTATGACCTCAGCCAATGCCCACTGACTGACATAATCTGTGTGCATCCAGCTCTAATCGTAGAGAAAGTATAGAGCGATCGACACCATACTCCTCACCAAAGCCGCACACATCCTACAGGTATCTCACCATACACTGCAAAGTGCCCCTATGCTCAAGCCCAACGTCAGTCACTGCACGACTAACTGCTCCCAGTACAAATGTACCTACTACAAATGCAATCTCGGGTGTCGAGATGAGTATCTCGTACATGAGACTTCCGAATGCTGATGCAACCTTGGCAAACTCTGCCAATTCGACCATCTCAGTCAAATCTGACTCAGAATCCCACTAATGGAAATCAACCTGACACTCAAACTCCAACCCCTGGAATCCATCCTTGTGTCCATCGCATGTCACATGCGCACCAAGAGCATCTGTCTGTCCTGAACCCTGTGTGGTAAGAGCTAGTTGTGTGAATCCTCCCCACACAATAAACAGCTGCTGCTGCAGAAAATTCAGAGGTCAAAATCAGCCCAAATGAACATCACCATTGCATTCAGAATGTGCCAAAACCCCAGGTTACACCCTAACCTTGCATAAATCGCATTCCGTATGCAAAAGTTATGCAAAAAACATTGTTTTGGAGCCCGAAAAATGACATGTGGAAATGAAAATCTGCATTCTTCCTGAAAGTATGGCTGCAAAAAAGCATACACACTTGCAATATACCCTTCTCTCAAGCTTAGGAATGTCCCTCAAGCTTCCATGAGCACAGATCTGGTGGTTGCTCACCGATCTCAAGCTTCCACCGAAAGCGAGCTCACCATAGCCGAAAGCTCACTTCTCTGCAACACTCCATCTGTCGCGAAGCCAAAGCTCTGATATCAGTTGAAGTGCACGAGCGAGAGCGTGTGTGTGTGTGTGCAGCAATGGAGAAGAGAGAAGAAGAGGAGACCTTGTGTTTGTAGGAGCTCAAACTCCAATCCGTGGAATCCATCCTTGTGTCCCCATCGCATGTCACATGCGCACCAAGAGCAATGTCTGTCCTGAACCCTGTGTGGTATTGTTTTAGGGCTTAACTACTCCCATGTTCATACTCACGAGCATGACACAGACAACATACTTATCATCCGATGACACAACTAACCCGTAGGTGCACGTACGCAATCTCGTTAGCTTGTCAGGCTGAGACCAATCTACACATACGCACTTTTATGATGCATCAATCACTAACCCTGGTAGAATGCAACCCACCCTATCCCTTAACTCTCACAACATAGTTTACACATCCAATGAACTCAGAATCTCATCAAACTTACTAGGCACCATCCTCTCACTAGGACATACTTACCTATAAGTCTAATCTCACCAGATTTGAACCCTAGCTATCTCAAATGCCGTCGCGATAGACCAACAGGTCATAATCCAAAAGTGGGCAAAACTTAAGTTTATCAGTATCTATGTGTAGCTAATCTCTTTCTCATTCCATGAAGCACTTGATTATTGAAAACAGACACCGTTTGTGCTACTTACAAGCAAAACAAGCTCGAGGAAGAATCGATCGCGATCAACTCGAAACGGCGAATGTGTCGCGTGGGCGCGTAGCTCTCGGAGAGACTATCATGGTGGTGTGGTCGCGTCGTGAATCCGGTGAGGGAGAAGCGCGTAGCGAAGAGGATAAGACACACTCACTCTCTCTCTCTCTCTCTCTCTCTCTCTCTCTCTCTCTCTCTCAGACTCATACGACACAGGATTAATTCAAATGTTATTCAAAAAATGGTTCTAAGGTGACTTTTATACTTTAGTCACCTTAGCTCCAAAAATGTACATGGGGTTCTCTTGCTCATGATTACAAAAGTGGGAATAATTTTGAGTCCTGACTAACTGACTAATATTTACATAATCCAGACGAATGGATCAAACTAATAAGACATCTTTGACATAAAAAATGGAATTTGATATGCTTTACAAATGGGCTCATTACAATAGCTGGACCAATGGGGCTCCAACACTCCCCCCCTCCTAGTTCATGTCTACCACGACATGATCGTCTTTGTCTTTATTGTCGTTGTCGCCTTTCTTGAGTGATTTACTGTAGAAACGCATCATAGCGCATAGAGTCAGTTGCCATTAATGGGCCAAAAATTTTTGACTTATACATGAAGAAGCCCGTGTAAAATGCTTCTTCAAATGTCTGGAGATGGTAGCTTGGCAGAAACATCAGCCGTTTGAAATAAGCATACAATACTGGCTCTGTCGGTGGCCCACTTAGATCGTATGACAATTCTGAGATGCTTCTTTCAGTATTCATATACTCTGATGTCCAGCTTTCTGAGAAGGTTGTGAGACAGGCCAAAAATGTGCGAGCTATTTTACATAGCATCTTGCAGGATAGGTCAGGAGAGCCTCCGAATTCTGCTATGGCGCCCTGCAGGGTTTTCACCATGTAAGAACCGGATATTCTCTCTCCCTTTGCTGGCCCTGGCATTATTGGATAATTCAGCCATGTCGGATTTCTGCTCTGTAGTGCTTTATGTTGGCTGTAGGTGTATGTTCCGGGAGTTGGGCAAAACTTTTTGTCATTCCTCAGCTCAGGCGGTGCGTTGACTAAGTGGATCAAGTTATGAGGATGGTCCAATAGCCATTGACGCCTCCACTTTGGCTGGCTGTCCACTATTCTGTTTTGCCGTTCCCTATCTTGTACTTCTCCTTCAAATACTGGCACTTGTTCTTCTTTTTCGAGCTGCCGTTGATGTGTTAGAGTCTCATACTTCAGCAGAGCATAAGGTAACATAGGCGCATTCCATTCTTGCCGTAGCTCTGCTGCTGTTCTACCCGATTTGGAAAGCCCTTGTAGCAACTCCTTTTCGAGTTGCATAGCCTTGTACCATATCATTTCTGTTTGATTTTCCATCTGCTCGGCTAGCCTCTGCTCTTCCATCTTCGTGACTAAATCTTCTTCTGTCTCTTGGTCTTTGGAGCCGGTTTGATCAGTCTGCATATGTGCCTCCTGTTCATCTGAATCTTCGTCATACTTATCTTGACCCCCATAAACTTCGGCGAGTCCAGCCAAATTCGTTGTTACTGGCTCCATGTGCACTCGTCCCTGTCCTTGGTGTTGCCCTGCACTTTGTAGACTTGCGATTTGTGCGGTCATTGTTCTACTATTGATTTGTAGAGCTTGAAATTCCATGTCTTTTTTAGCGGCCGACTCCTCTAATTGTTTTATCCTGATGTGCAGGTTTTCATTTTCTTCCCTGAGTGATTTGGAAACAATGCTTTCCATTTCACTGTCAGGAGCTGGTCCTTGTTGTTGTTCACTTTGCAAATCTAAAATTTGTCTTTGCAGTTCACCTTCTGCTCTAAGCGCACTTTCAGCAATCATTAAACGTTGTTTTCTTTCTAACTCCAGCTCCCTCTTTAGTGCAGCCACTTCTTCTTCTGGATGGACTATTGGTGTTGTTGGTAGCGACATTTTTTGCTTTTTAGCGCGTTCGATTTCTCTTGCTTGGATATCTGTTACTGCTCTTAAATCTTTGACTTCAATTTGTAAGTCATCGATGACGACTTGCAAACTTGTGATGGCCTCTAGCGCATCTTGCTTTTCCTTTTCCAACTGTTGGATGTGTTCGTCTCTTTCATTGACATCTTCAAGGAACACGTTTATTGTATCTTCACATATGGCATTGAAGTCTTCCGATTCCTGTAAATTGTCCTTGAGAAGATTTACTGTGCCTTTGACCCCCAATATTTCAGTATCTCTGATGCTGATCAGCTTTAGAGTGTCTTCCCTTTGCTCTTGCAGTCTCTGAACTTCCTCGTCGGTTTTTTGTAGCTTCATTTTGTTGGACCGGTTCTGATCAGCTAACCATTGAATGTGCAGTCTTGTTCGGTTTAGTATTATCGCCATTGACTACAAATCTTCATCTATAGTAGCTTCCAGCTCAATTTCTTGAGAGGAGGAAGCTTTATCTTTAGACTGATCCACCACCTTTTGCTTGCCTTTATCACTTTGTGATATGGTTCCAGTGTTTTGGCATCTATCTGTTCCTTCGTCTTCTTCCTGTTCACTGGGTGGTGTGTGAACTCTGTCATCTCGATGTGAGCTTTCTGAATGCGAAGTAGATTCAGCACGTGGGCTAGATTGCCTCTCACTTGTATCTGGCCTTGGAGATGGCGGCGGTGTCTCCTGATCACGTGAAGTCGGCCTCAGCTGATCTCTCAAAGTTTGGAGATCCTCCTCTTCTAGTAGCAATTCTGGCTCATCCCTCGCATTTCTTTCTTGGATGTATTTCTCGAACCAATCCAGCTCAAAATCTGGGTTGTTTCTATTCTTCATTCTCAGTGTGAAAGTGCTACTAGACACTTTCCAAGTGGTGCCTACATCGCCTCGTAGAAATCTTTCTAGAGTAAACCCTTCTAGCATCCTTTCCATCTTTGCTATCTTCTGCAACCTGGTGTTGTTTTCCATTTCCGATTTTCGCTTCTTTAGTCGGGCTTCTTCCTCTTCGGTTCTTTTTTCTTCAGCCATCTTTTCTTGTGTACTTCTTGTCACTCTTTCCAGCTTGCTTCCTCCAATGGTATTAATAGATGCCGGTACTTTCCTTTGTGATCCGTCTTCGCTATTTTCCCTTAATACCAGCCAGTCGTTCTGATGAGGGGCAGGTGGCAACTGATCTACCGCGCCTATGGCATGGTATATTACTCTGGTTAGGACTTCTCCTCCTGCAATGTAATTGGGTTTGTCCTGCCTTAGCTTTGTCATTTCTTCAAACAGATATGACGCGTGATCTATGTAGAACTCACGGGTCATTCCCATAGCCCATGTCAATGTGGTTGAGATGCTCCCGTGCGGTGTAGTGTATCTTGGCGGCCTTTTGCTGTAGCTCAACAAACACTGACTGTAGATCTGTGTCAGCTCTCTTACTTCTGGGTTTGCTATGAGTTCGAAAGAAGGTAGTTTGGACTTTTGCAAGTAAACTGTGAGATTTTTCCTTCTTTCTCTCATGTTTGCTCCTTGATCTTACAGTTTCAATGCCTCTTTGATGATTTCTTTGGTGATCTGGATCTCCATCACTTCATTATGCATGCCTGCCACTCTGCAAGTTCCATCTTCTTGGATAGTCTCTATTAGATGTTGTACCCTCTTGAAATCTATCCCTACTGGTGGTAGTGACACAAAGTTCCACAAGCCGACTTTTTTGAGCCATGACCTTTGCAGTCATCCTTTCAAGTAATTCTCTGCCTCCTTGGGAATCATCACCGTATCCACTAAGTTTCTTTTGTCATCCACATATGAACCTTGATATCTGAAAGGCCGCTGCTTGTTGCACATCTGCAGGTATCCATGTGGCTGCTGGCTTTAAAGAATTGGGTAGAAGTGCATAGGGTGTTGCACCTTCCGTTGCCAGGTTCTTGCCTTTTCTTTTTCCCTGAGAAGCCTCCATAAATCCTGTCATCACAATTATCAGTTAATGCACAAACATAGTACTACTCTCCTAAATTGATTACCACTTAATCATGCATCTAGATGAGCCTTCTTAATCCCAAGATTAGTTAAGATAAAATGTTAGCAGATAGACAAGTTCTTCCATTGTGCGACTTTGGCGGCTTTAAATTGATGTTGTTGGTGAAGGAGAACAAGTCCAAATGCCTTGAAACTTTGTGTGGTGTATTCTCTCATGGCATGTAAGGTCACTCCATAAGCCAAAGCTCAAAATTTGTCGCTTTGCTACTTTTTCTTAGTCTATCGCGATAGATTGGCATTTTTTTGATTTGGGTCCTTTTTTGTAGTTGTGACTCCACCACTTGGTTTCCCATACCTTGCACATGGTCTGATCCCCTTTTCACCTCAAATGAATGTCAAGTGACCCCTTTTTGGATCAACTCCCAATTTTCCAGATTCCCTTCAGAGAGATGTTGGTCTATCTCCTTCATTTTGTGTTGTTTTGGGCTCAAACTTAGTGGGTGGTCATCTTGCATAATGTTGAAGACAATTGCTAACTCAGATTTTTGATAAGATGGTCCAGTATCCCTCTGCTTGGTCTATCGCGATAGACTGGGACTTAGTGCCAATTTGTCATTTTTTGGCTTTGTGACCATCTGTCTGCCTTCTCCCAGTTGATGCAAGGTTTCTTGACCCCTTACATGTAAATTTTACCTGTCTGCCCTTGAGAATTTCTGTTCTGACTCTGAGTTGTCTGCATGTCTTTCTCAGCTTGCTATATGAGTCCATCTTGGCACCAAATTTGGTGTACTACCTTCATTTGCTTCCCCAAGTCTAGCTTATAAAAATTTGAAAAGTCTTTCCCCCCAAAAATTGTTGCAGCAAGTCTATCGAGATAGACTGAGCTTTTTGGCCAAAATAGATTTTTCTGGCACTTAGACTTGATATTGGTGGTTAACATTCCTTGTTAGCACCCCTCATGAAGCCAAAGTCAAAGTTTCCCTTATCTAAGTGCAAGTTCAAGTCTATCGCGATAGACTGGGCACTTTGTCATTTTTACCAGTTTTTTGATGTTAGTTGACATTCATGGTGTTAATAGGCCCTCCTAGACACACACACATCAAGTTTTAGTCAATTTAGCAAAATGTACTCCCTGTTTGCAGCACTTAGCTGGTCCTGAAGTCGAAGTAGACCACTTAGGTGATAGTCGTGGTTCCTTTTGGTCTTTGTATGATTCCGGTTGTCTTCTACTTCCTTTTGACCTTCCATCCAAGCAATCGGTTGTTGTTTTGGTGTTTGAAACACCAAGAACGACCATTTGGACGTCTTTCTGGCCTGTTGTTGGCATTTGCCCTAGTGGAAGAACTTTTTTTCCTGAGTGGACACATTCCATCTCGTAGTTGACCTCCTTTGGATGTTCCTTGTTGAATTTGGTGTAATTTTGTCACTTGGTCGGCCCATTAGAGTATCGTGACGCTTTGTGCGGTTTTTGTCAGATAGGGACTTTAGGCTCCGTTTTGACGAACTTTTTCATAATCTAACCCTTCAGTCGGTTTGTCGAGGTCATTGTCTTGTTGTCTATGAATTTTGGCTCATTTCCGATCACCTTGGTTTTGTCGCCCATTTGGAGGTCCTGCTAAAGTAGGGTTTTCTGAGCGGCTTCCTTCACGCTTACCGAGGTCATAGGCTCGATCCCTAAGCTATTAGCATTGTGCCTTTCACTTTTGGTCCCATTTGGTGGCCTCTAGGTCTCCCTAACAACCATTCTACCGTATGTGTGCACAGGTTGTGATTGTGATGCCGGCTAGGTTTTGCGACTAACTGAAGTAAACAACACTTAGAGTCAGTGTTGACGAGCATACCTCTCATATCTGATGTCGATCTGGCGACCGTGCACGATGGATGAGCTCCTGGACTTCTCAACTGCTGTAGGGAGCTCTCTCTCTCTCACTATGGAAAATGACTCAAATGAGGGATTTCTAGCCTAGTCTCTCTATATGTAATCGAGACTCCGACACCAAATTTTCCCATCTTTTACCTGTGGCCATAACTTTTTGCGAGATGCGGTTTAAGCTCGCAAATTTCCTGATTTGGACTTCGGTTGCTCCAATTTTACCATTTTTGTAGATTTCTCCTTTTGGAGGTCCCTTCATGACGGTGGTCATTTTGCTCTGTCACCTTTGCAGTCCTTATTTTTTCTGTGTCTTCTTTACCTTGCTCTAATCAGGCGTCTCTTCTTTTGTGTTTCCATCTGGATTGCGGATTTTTTTCTATAATTTTTGCTAGAAAATGGCTAAAATAAAGCAAATAAATCCCAAAATAACACGAAAATAGCAATTCTAACCTAGAAAAATACCAATGAGAAGCAAAACACTTTGTAGCTCACTTTTCTCTTGTCTATGTACAATCTCACTCACTATCGTCAACCTTGGCCTATTTTTTGCTGTTTTTAGACAGTTTTTGGCCAGATTTGACTCTCTTTGTAGTCTATACACATCCCTAGGGGCTCATGAATGATGATTTGGTCCCCGATTCTGATTAATTACGAGGGAATATTCTTTTTCCAAAAATCACACAATAAAACACAAAAAATGGTTGAAAAATTGCTCGCAAACATTGCCCTCTAATATATGACATGATGAGTCCGCATTTGGAATGCCTCCCCCCTCCTAGTCGGAGTCCTCCCGGACGACAGGGTATCGTCAAGGGTATGAGTTGTGCATGGGTTTGAACTCGTGCTAATGCAGGCCTTGTAATATAGCCCTATATGCATGTACGGTCAATGCATGTAGAAAGAATGTATGCAATGCAAGAGGAAGGTATAAGCGATTCGCTTATTGGCATTTGTCGTCGAGGTTTCCTGTGGTATCTTGAATTGGCTGGCAGATTTTCTTTGCAAGTAGTAGTTGTAACTCCGTCGCCCGTTGTTTGATTGTTTTCCACTGGTTTTGAATTGGTGTATGTGGTTCCTTATTTTTAATTTTTTGTTTCCACTCATTGTATCTCGTTTTCCGTTCAATTTTCGTCATAATTGGACTACCATAGACATTCAGTTTTTATGTTGGAACTCTTTTTTTTGGTTTGCTGGTTTTCTTAGGTTTCAACAGTCTGGACTTAAATCCTGAGTCTTTAGCAACCTTAAGAAATCTTCTTGACACTTTATCCTTAGCACAATCAACAGCATGAATGTTCATAAGGAAATGTGTCTTACCCTCAAACTCTGGCATGGGTCTCAACCTGGTTGGTGTACTGATGTGGTGTCGTTTACTCTTGTATCTTTTTTGACGTCTCTCATTTTGGTTTGGGAAATTGTAGAAGACGTCATTGTCTTGATTTTGATTGTCGTCGCCCTCTGTATTTTCCGACTTCTCGTCATCCGCGTTATCCTTGTTTTCACTTTGATCAGAAGAATCAAAAAATTCTTCTCCTTCTTGCTTGATTTCTTTAGTGGGGATGTCCACATAGCCCACTATCTTAATCTCAAGTTTCGTTTCTGTTTTATGGATCCTCGTATTCTCAGTATCTACCTCGTCCTCGTCCTCCTCCACAATTTTGCTCAACATGTAGTATGGTATGATATCGTAGCCATTCTCATCACAAAATTTGGTGGGAGTGACTTCATTAATGCATACATCCAATGTAGCTAAAATTTGAGACCATTCTAGGGGTTCGAGCTTCTCTTCAGGAAAAGGTTCTCGTATATAGGCATCGTCTTCCAAGACCCTCTCTAGTGTCCTTTCATCGTGGTCAAATTCACTACATTGAGATGCCCCACACGTCCATATCTCTTTTTTCTTACAAAGCCACGCTGGGACTTCTGATCCACTAATGGTGGTTGCGTCAAATTCTTCCACTGGGGTTCTCGTGACATCATGGTAGCTATGATTTTTCATGTTTACGCGTGTAGTAGTTTCAGCATGTCTTAGATACAAATAATCATACCCCCAGTCTTGCACCATTTTGAGTTGCCTCATGAACGGCCTACCAAGGATAATTTCATAGTTGTTCTTCTTGCCGAAATCTACTATGGCAAAGGTATGTTCGTACTCTATGCCACAGGAAGATACCATGATTGCCTCAAGCAATCCTATAGGCCTTTCTATGTGCCCATCCGCCCGTTGCAATTTCATTCTAGTTGTTCGTATTGCTGGTTTTCCCCATTTTTCCCATAGCAATTTGGTCGCAATGGCAATGCCAGCTCCACTATCAAGTATTGCCTTAGTTTCTATGCCATTATACTCAACTAGTAGGGTCGTGTTGCCATCTTCACCCTCACAATACTCTCCTACCTTGTTGAGTGGCACTGGTCTAGTGTTGACTTTCTTCGGTTCTGTGTCATTAAGCTCGGGTTCAAAGAACTTAAGAGGCGTCCTTATGCCAAATTTTTCAAGACATTTTCCCACTTCCGTCCACATGCTTGGCCTAATTTTTAACAATTCTGCCAATGTGATTGTACACTTGACCGAAGTGGTCAACAAGTCTGTCAGGATTTTAGTGTCCAATTGATTTGAACCGCCTATTCTCTGAGAAGGTACTCTTCGAATTTCTGATCTTGCCTCATAGTCCCCCATATATGATGGCAAAGTTCTGAGAGATTGTGGTCTGCTATCTTCGGATGCAACTGAACCATTATCCCCTTGAAATGATTTAACGTCCAAATCCCATACAGTCTTATTCAAGTTCAGCTCCGAGAAAGGCGCTGACTCGACTGTTTTTGTCTCATATTTTTCTTGAGCTTTTCGCACCGTTTCCCATAGCTCTTCAGGCCAATTTTCTTTCACAATAGGCGAATATGGTGGAAAATCTTTCAGTGATTCATCAGTGCTATTAGGTACGTCTTTTGCATCCTCTACATCCGGCAAGGATTTAATGTTTTCTATCTTGTCGGGTATCCTTTGTTCGGTTTTGTGAGGTGTTTCATGGTTTGGTGGTTTGATTACTCTATCTCCCGCTTCCATAGGTGGAGGCTCCAATAAAGCTTGTGCAGTTTCAATCAGCTGTTTGCACATCTCTAGTCTCTGTTTTTCTATCTCTGGATATGAATATGTCATCCACCTTTGCTCTAGGGTCTGTCTGTTCTTCAATCTTGCTTCATATGCTTGCAAGATTGCATCTAAGGGTTCATTGATCTTATCTACCAATACTGACCCTCCTGAGCTTGCACTCTTTGGTCCTTCCGTTGATTTTAGAGAGTCGGAATCTCTTTGCTGTTTAAGTTGTTCTCAAGCTATCGTTAGCTCAGCTTCTACATCTTTTTGTTTTCTCTCACGTCTAGCTTTCATTTTCGCTCTTCGTTCTTTCCAAGGATTATCACGACTGACACTAGACTTGTCAGTCTTGATTTCTTCTTGATTTTCATCGTTACTCTTGGGCTGATTGTCATTTTTCCTTGCTTAGGCTCTCATCAAGACCTTAACAGGAATCGGAGTTTCGTTTTCTGACCCTCCACTGGACAGTAGTGCTCCCAGCATATTCAAGGTAGTTTATGCTCCTTTGCTCGGGTTTTTAGGGCAATCAGGGATCAAGTGAGTAATTCCACCCTCCGTGCAATATGCGTTGACCCTAATGATTTCGTCATGAGGGCAATCCCTCAGCCAATGGTCTCCTCCACACTTGTAGCATAGTCCTTTAGGCTGTTGAGGTGCTCCTAGAGCTCCTCTTTGTTGGTGCGCAATTCTTTGCCCGCTCATGCCTCCGTTGGCTATGAACAACAGTGTTCTTTCATCCAGGCTATATCGTCCTTCTCCCACTGCCTGTGCAGCAGTTGGTGGTCCTGTATTTCCTATCATGCTCCATGGTTCTGGTGTAGAGGGTTCGTCCTGTGGATAATAGACAGAGTTTGCCGCATATCCATTGGGCTCGTCGTAGTATGCATGCATAGGTACCAAAGCCTTCTCGTCCGACTCAGTTACTGTGGGTGTGTATCTTATGCCGACTGGTCGTAATCCTGGTAGGGGTGGTTGTTGTCCCAACACTAGTTGTGGTCTTTCTGCACCTACAGGTCCTGGTAGGTTGCCAGTCTGATATCTAGGCATCGGTTGGACTTGAGGAGATGTCGCCTGAGCTTGTGGAGCATATGTTCGTTCTCTCATATATCCCTTGTTATAATAACACTCCTCCGTTCCATGGTTTGTCCATTTTTGTTCAATTGCACACCATTTTGGTTGTTTAGCTTGTGGTTTGGAATACAAGTTAATCTTTTTAAGCACTTCCTCTACAAGCTGCTCTTGGCTTACCGCTACTTCCCCCTTCAGTGTTGTCTTAGCAGACTTGCTCCCGCTTTGTTGTGAGGAAGAATCATCGTCAAGATCCTTGAACTCACCCTCTTTGTAGACCGCACAATTGTCCACAAGGTATAGCGCTTCCTTGGTCAAATCATTCAACGTAGTGCTCCTTTTCATATGTAAGTCCTTTTGAAGATCTGCATTCCTTAGTCTTTGTATAAATATAAGCATAAGTCTGGACTGAGTTGACAGTTCTTCCACAGGACAGAACTTAACATATCTTTTTAATCGGAGGGCGGCCTTTCGCACGGACTCTCCATCTTTCTGTTTGAATTTATGGATTTGCGAGACGGTATTATGAGCTATCCCCCTTTGTGAGAATTCCTCGATAAACTCGTCAAACACTTCCTCCATAGACTCAAAGTCTCTTCGCTCCACCGAGTCAAACCATGTAGCCGCATCATCCTCTAAGGTTAAACCGAATCCTACAAATTGGGTAGGAAATTCTAGCACCTCTTCAGCTCTCATTACACGCACAAAGGCTGCTACATGATCTCTTGGATCCTTGCTTCCCGTATATTTCTTGTTTACCCTTTTTTGCACTTGAGAAGGTCTAATTCTACGATGGTCTCCAAATCTCATCATGGGATCTCCCCGTCCTAGTCGATATACCTCCTCTGGTCTTCTGTAGTGACCAAGTTCTTCTCCCAATGGTGCTCCTAATCCATAATTTCTAACAGCTCTCGGGAGAGATGGTTCATCTCTCCGAACTCATTCTCGGGGTGTTCTTCCAAGCTCAATTGACCCCTGAGTCTTTGGCTTACTCTCTCCTTGATACTGTGCATAGAGTGGTGGTTCTTGTAAATCCCTTAACCCTCGTGCGGTTTGATAACCCTCTTGGGTTCGGTCTTGTTCTAATGTAGCACTCTGTCGAAGCCATGCCTGTAGTGATGGCTGAGTAGTTGGTTGGTCCTGGTAGTTGGTCGTCGATGGTCGAGTAGAATGTGAGGTAGCATCATACTCTTCTGAAAAGGGATTAGTCGACTTGCTAGGGGAGTAGGTGGCTCTTGGTACCTCGTCGGGGCCATAGGTCGATGCTCCCGGAACTGTTGCCTTTTCAACCTCTTCTGGGAGAATACATTTGTATTCTCACCCGTATCTGTCAACAAAAACAATATCCTTCCCCATAACAGTTTCATAAGAAAATAAGTAAAGAACCTTGTCTTTGCTTAATTCATTCGGGTAGGGTTCCTTGCATTGAAAGTAAGAGACTATTCCTTCGCTTTCATGCTTGTAAATCCCTACATTCTCATTATAGGTTGGGACTCTGGTTGTTTTCTTATCATACATAAAAAGCACTCCAGGTCGATCAATGTTGGGAGGCAGTTCTTGGGTTTCTAAAACCATTTTCCCTTTGGCCACGTTATCCCCATATCTGTCGTAATCCTCAGGGTTACTTACTATCAGATAGTGGTTTCCCTTTTCGTCTCTGAATCTGTCTCCATCATCGTAGACTCGAATTATCTCTAGTCTCTGAGCCGGTCTTTCTTCAATACAGATACACTTGCGTCCCCGATAGTCAGAATAGACTAGGACTCCCCTCAAGTTAGTTCCTTCCAAGAAGATTATAGTGAACTTGGTTTCGTTTAAAGGATGTAGGGAGGTGCTCCCCCCTGGCATTGGTCCTTCACCGTTGAAACCTATTGGCTGTTGACTCCCCATAATGAAGAAGGACTTTTCTGACGAAGTGTCAGTATCACTTCCCTCTTCAATGATTGGTGCCAATGGGTCTAGTCTCGTCTGAGTTACACTCTCTTCTGTGGACGTGGTGCTAACTTGACTTTTGACACTTTTAGCTCCCGACTTAACAAAGGCTCCTGACCTCAAATACATAAGAATGAAAGTTTTGTTGCAAACTTAAAGCTTACCTGGACTCCTTCTTCCTGTATAGCTTTGTGATGACCTCCTTCTGGGATCTACACAAGGATGGTTAGTCTGTTCACAAGTGTTTTCCCTGAATTACCAAAAAATCTTTCAAGTATATACAACAACCACTTAGTCAGTCTTCTGGTGGTCCAATTTCAATGATGAAATGATGGCTGGGATCTATATAGAGAGTATGTTCTAGCAGTATAGTCACAAAATGCAAAAAATGTCTGACTCACTACTTCCTTAGTCTATCGCGATAGACTGACAGTTTGCTCAGCACAAGTCAGTTCAAAATTGTGACTTTACCCTTGGGTTCCAGTTACCCTCTATAGCCTATCCCTCAAGTTTTGTGAAGTTTGGACACTTGGGTTGGGTTTTGGTCCCCTTTTAGTATTTCAGTCAGAGCTTGATTCTCTATCTGACCCTCAGATTGACCTTTAGTGATCTAAATGCCTTGAATTTTGGTGTGTCTGCTATTTAGGCCCTGATAAAGCTCTCCCTAGGGAAAATTTGAAAGAAAAGTTCCCCAGCAGAAAGTTCATTGGTCTATCGTGATAGACTGAGCTCTTTCTTCATTTTCAGCTTTTTTTCCAAAGTTTTCCCCACAGTTAGTTTAGTCTCCCCTTGTGTAGTGCATTGACCAATTTTGGCACTGTTTGGACATCTGGTCAAAGACTTCTTGCCCTTGTCTCTGAATCCAGACTCCAAACACCAGTTTTGAAGTTTTGGGGTCAAAATTGGTGTTCAAATTCACTCAATTTTTGTGAGTACCCTTGTATTGATGTGTTAAGATTGTGGTGTAAGGGTTTTTTGCTTGTTGCTAGACAAACACCACCTTCACCAGTTTATCGCGATAGACCAGGCAGTGAGCAATAGGGACTCAATTTTTTGTCTGTTTTTGCATAGTCTTGTTCCCTGTGCCCATACAAGTCTATCCCCCAAGTTTTGTGAAGTTTGGACTTATTTTGACCTCAAACTGAAGCACTTCAAAAATTTCACTTTTCTCTGAAAATTCACAACTCCATTGCACTTGAAGTGATGCAAATTTGATGACACTGCATCTTAAATTTGTGCACATCAATCATACCTCATGACACAGTCAGTTTACCCTTGGCTAATTGTTATATCTCATCTTGGCCTCTTTTAGGTTCACTTAGTGTTTCCTTATGACAATCACCTGTTTCTTTTTTTTTTTCTTTTTTTTTCTGGTTTTGGTCATAGTTTTTATGTTTTCTCGAGTGTTGAATCATAAATTTCAATGTTGACTCTTTTCACCCCTTTCAAGGGTATATGAGGTGGGTTTTGCTTTCAAGGCAAGCAAACAGCCTTATTGTTTCTTCTTTTTGTTTGTTTTTTGCGGTTTTACAGTGTTTTTCTACTCTATTTCTTCACAAGTATAACAAGCACTCAAAACCAAAAACCATAACTCCTCATTATCCTATTTAACTAAATCTAACTAGTCGCAGACCCTCGGCAAGACACAGGCTTCCTGGCTATCCACTAGACCTCAGGATAATCTATCCTGGATCTTGTTCTAAAAGTTTTAAGCTCTCTCTAGTCAAAACTAAAGTAAGCTAACCATCACACGAGTGACGTAGATCTCCCTACTTAAGGTCTTGTGTCCCCGGCAGCGGCGCCAATGTTTTAGGGCTTAACTACTCCCCTGTTCATACTCACGAGCACGACACAGACAACATACTTATCATCCGATGACACGATTAACCCGTAGGTGCATGTAGGCAATCTCGTTAGCTTGTCAGGCTGAGACCAATCTACACATACGCACTTTTAAGATGCATCAATCACTAACCCTAGTAGAATGCAACCCACCCTATCCCTTAACTCTCACAACACAGTTTACACGTCCAATGAACTCAGAATCGCATCAAACTTACTAGGCACCATCCTCTCACTAGGACATACTTACCTATAAGTCTAATCTCACCAGATTTGAACCCTAGCTATCTCGAATGCTGTCGCGATAGACCAACAGGTCATAATCCAAAAGTGGGCGAAACTTAAGTTTATCAGTATCTATGTGTAGCTAATCTCTTTCTCATTCCATGAAGCACTTGATTATTGAAAACAGACACCGTTTGTGCTACTTACAAGCAAAACAAGCTCGAGGAAGAATCGATCGCGATCAACTCGAAACGGCGAATGCGTGGCGTGGGCGCGTAGCTCTCGGAGAGACTATTGCGGTGGTGTGGTCGCGTCGTGAATCCGGTGAGGGAGAAGCACGTAGCGAAGAGGATAAGACATTCTCTCTCTCTCTCTCTCTCTCTCTCTCTCTCTCTCTCTCTCTCTCTCTCTCTCTCTCTCTCTCTCTCTCTCTCAGACTCGTACGACACAGGATTAATTCAAATGTTATTCAAAAAATGGTTCTAAGGTGACTTTTATACTTTAGTCACCTTAGCTCCAAAAATGTACATGGGGTTCTCTTGCTCATGATTACAAAAGTGGGAATAATTTTGAGTCCTGACTAACTGACTAATATTTACATAATCCAGACGAATGGATCAAACTGATAAGACGTCTTTGACATAAAAAATGGAATTTGATATGCTTTACAAATGGGCTCATTACAATAGTTGGACCAATGGGGCTCCAACACGTATCAGCAATGTCTAGATCTAACTCACACATGTCAGCCTCTGGCCTAAGAATATCCATGAATGACTGAATCACGACTGAATCCTCAACACTCAAGCCATCCATATCTGTCATCGTATCCATGAATGACATGCCCTACTGCCCAACTGTCTGCACACCTGGCTCAACATGCTTACAAACTGGAGCATCATGCAACCTATTCGCAAAGGAGACATGCCTCATCTCTTTGCATGGTTGCGTACTCACAAAGATTGTGCCGTCTCGCACATGACGTACTCGCATCGCATGAATTGTGCCAACACTAGCACCTCTCACTATGACTAGCTGTCTACAATGCAATCTGAAATTGTGCTCATCCAACACTACCTGGCATCCGCTGTCTCGTAACTGACTCACAGAGATCAAGCTCTGCGTCAAACCTGGCACATGGCATACATCCTGCAACACGTATGATGCACCACTCGGCAACAATAGTCTGACATCTCTTGCACCAACTATGTCATGCACTGACCCATCAGCTAGACACACATGTCCAAGCATACCACTAGCATATGTGCTAAACCACTCACGACCCGGCGTGACATGAAGTCTAGCATTCACATCTAGTATCCAATGTGAAGGTAATGTGTCGTCAAAAAACAACATAAGAAATTCAAGAGTAAACATGGAAGCAAAGGCGACATCTCCGTCATGCGTAGCCACATACGCTACATCTACTCCCACATCATACAAAGTGATAGCATCCCTCTTGTGCTGTCTCCTGCGGTGTCTCATCCGCCGAAAACAATGCCTACATACATGCCCTGTATGACCACAATTCCAACACACAACATCTCTATGTCTGCAAGATCGTCCTTTGACTGTAGGCATCTCTCTAGACTCATTTGTGCCAAAAGCATTGCACAATCTTTGCCATAACTCTCTAGCTATATATGCATCCAAATCAATGCGATAGACAGACTCACCAAGGTGTAACATGATCGTCAAATGTGCAAGCTCATCCAAGTCCTCCTACTCATTGTCAGTCACCCATAGACTCTAGCCTAGCATCCATGCCCTGTAGTGGCAACACTTGGCCCAACTGAGTCAATGCATCATGCATACCTGCTTTCCAATACTCAAAGTTTGAACCATCAAACTTTGTATGGAAAAGCATAAACCCTCACAATGATGTACGTGCCAAATCCATGGCGATAACCTATGACAAGACCAAGCATAAATCGATCAACTGACAATAGCAAAAGCTTGGCTAACTCATACACCAAGTACTGTCAAAATACAACATAAGCTGGCATAAGCTGTCTAAGAGAAGTGTCAACAAATATGGCGATCATTATAACGAAACAAAATGAGCAAAACCGTTCAAATGATGTCAAAAACCCGCTCTAATCCAAGAGCACTATGTGGTAATCGATGAAACTATCATCAACAATCTCCCTCCTGAAGAGATTACCACATGTATGTCAAATGATGTAATTTGATAGGGTTGCTTCTTTGCCGCCTCACCTTCTAAGCATGTTTGTGAAGGTTGTATTTTGGGTAAGATGCAACATTTGAAGTTTCCAAAGGATGGTTCAGTAAGGTCTACATGCAGATTGCAACTTGGTCATACTGATTTTTATGGGCCTATGCAAACTCCGTCCTTACGAAATTACCTATACTTCGCGACTTTCATTGATTGTTACTACATGCATGCATAGGTGTATCCTCTTAAAGCTAAGTGCAAAGTGTTCATGTGCTTCAAGCAATTTTGGGCTATGGCTGAAAATGTCTCTGATGTATTATAGGCACCCTCTATTCCAATCGACGGGGGAGTATATGTCTCATGAGTTTAATTCATTTTTGGCTAATCGTGGGATAAAACACCAATATATAGTGCAACCCCACTGAGGAGCATCTGATTGCTCCTATTTGAAGGTGAAGTTGTGGTTTCGAAGATGCTAGATGTGCAATTTCTTAAGAGCAGGTTTTGTTGAAGAAAGATGTGGTCTGGTTTTTCGATGGGGTTGAAGATGCCAAAACTTGGCTCGTGTGGCTCTTGGGGATCAAGGCTAGCTTTGTGGACTCTCATTGAGCCTTTACAATGTGAGCATCAAGCTTGGGGGTTGGGAATTTTGCTAGCTCCAAGAGGGCAACAAAAGTGGTTTTTTACAAAGATGAATGTTGTTTATTTGAAGGCCTTTGGGAGAGATGCATGTTGTGCTACCACATAACACTGCCACTTAACCCATATGCGATAAAGAGAGTTGGGGGGCAGAGGAACTCCCAAGAGAGAGAGAGAGAGAGAGAGAGAGAGAGAGAGAGAGAGAGAGAGAGAGAAGAGCTTTAATGGAACTCCCCTCACCCCTGTCACGTGGGCGCGCATTGGCGGTGTCTTGGTGGTATGCGGAGGCACAATGGCGTTGCTCAATTGTGTTTGGCGTAGGTTAGTGGCAGCAGTAGAGCCCAACATAGGGGCGTTCCCACAGGGGGGCCTTGAGGTCCTCCCTTTTTTAATTGAGGGCATGTGGTGGTTATGCTTGGTACTGTGGGAGTACTTCCCACGTGGTGTGGTGTGCAACAAAAGTTGAGGTAAGTGGTGGTTTCCATGTAATCAACCTCAAAAAGAGTGGACAAGTGTTTGGTAAAAAAAGAAAGATGCCAAGAATAGAAAGCTTGCCCAATAAAGGGTCTTTTTTTTGCATTTTTGGGGGAGTTCTTGAAGAGAGCTTCACAAAGGGAGCTTTTGAAGCCAACAAGGGCTATTTAGAGAAGCTTTGTTGAGGGGAGGTCATAGAACATAGCTGCAGAGGTCTGAGGGCTACCTAGAGGAGGGTCGCAAGGAGGAATCCGACAGAGGGTTTCTCGTCGATGTGTGTGCCAACAAAGCCAAGCTACGAGAGGGGGGGGGGGGGGGGGGTGCCCCTCTGTGTGAAGAAGACAGGCATGGTGCGGCCCAGAGAAGAGCATGTAGCAATTTTATATGGTGATTTTGATTGAAATTGAATCCAACATTGCCGTTTGTGGTGCCGTCTTTCCCTCCTCCCCCTATTTCTTCTTTGTTCGTGTTCAGTGTGTGTGAGCGTATGCGCCCCCTCTCCGTGTGTGTGTGAGAGAGAGAGAGAGGAAGAGAGAGAGGTATTGTGTGTTGTGCAAGTATTGTAAGTGGGTAGAACCGAGATGTGTGATGTATGTGATTTTGCCGAGCATGTGTGCATTGGTATGTGTGCAAGTGGTGGTTTTCTAGAAAAGTGCAAAATTTTGAAGAGTTTCGAAGAGGAGTGGGGTGTTGTGAGTATCCTAGGCTATAGAGAGGAAATCTAGTTGTGTTTTTGGGTGTGTTCGTGTTAAGTATGCAGCTTGATTTACCCCTTGTAATTTTTAGTATTAAAAATGCACATTTGTAAGGCCCACGTTATGAGGAGAAGCCATCGTGCATTAAGAAAAATCACTCGTCGGAAAATCAAAAATTCACGACCAATTTCAAGCTTTGCTTGAGACTAGCTTTGCAATAATATTATGGCCAAACTGCGGTCGAAAAGTGGTCAAAAATGGTCGGTCGGTTGGCAGGTTAGCCAGTGTTCGGAAGTCAATGGCCGAATGCATTGTGGTGCATTTGAAGTTGATGTGAGGTGGTGAGAGTGTACTTCTAGTTTGAAGTACTAAATCCATAGAGTGGATGCTTTTCCATGGACGTAGACTACATTGGGTGAACCACGTATATCATGTGCTCTCTCTCTCTCTCTCTCTCTCTCTCTCTCTCTCTCTCTCTCTCTCTCTCTCTCTCTCTCTCTCTCTCTCTTGTGTGTGAAAATTATCTATGTTCATTAAGTAAACTACTTCAATATCTACTTAGCTACGCCCTATTTCCTAACAATTGGTATCAGAGCAAGGTGTGCTCGTAGCTAAAGTATCTCAAGGAAAGGATTTCTTTAATTGAGTGGGAGTAATGGCGGAGGAAGGGAAGCTCAAGATTGAGAAGTTTAACGACAAAAACTATCAACATTGGAAGATGCAAATTGAAGACTATCTCTACCAGAAGGACCTTTATTTGCCACTAAGCGGTCTTGCAAAGAAGCCCTCAACGATGGCAGATGAAGCTTGGATTGTCCTTGATCAAAAGGCATTAGGAACAATCCGGTTAATCTTGGCGTCAATCTTGGCGTCAACGTTTTTGGAGATGAAGACCACGGAGGACTTGATGAAGTCACTTGACGGCCTCTACGAGAAACCCTCGGCATCCAATAAGGTATTTCTCATGAAGCACTTGTTCAATCTAAAAATGGCAGAGAGTGGTTCAGATGCAAAACACCTAAACAACTTTAACACCAACATAAGTCAACTTTGATCGGTGAAGGTCAATTTTGATGACAAAGTGCAAGCTCTCCTTATACTATCATCTCTATTGGATAGTTGGGACAACCTTGTGATGGTTGTAAGTAATTGTGTCTCTAACACAAAGACTCTTAAGTTTGATGATGTTTTGGGTGTTCTCCTAAGCAAGGAAATGAAAAGAAGCACATGTGAATCATCAAGTATTGCATTGTCAGTGGAAATGAGGGGAAGATCGAAGGAGAGGTTCCAAAGTCAAAAGGGTCATGATTGCTCAAGGCAGAGCAAGTCACGCACAAAGTTAGTCCTTGAATGTTGGAACTGCGGTAAGAAGGGCCACGTCAAGAAGGATTACCGGTCCAAGAAGAAGAAGGAGTCGGAGTCTCAAGACAGCAAGCCAACATCGGAGGCCAATGTGGCAAGTAAAGTAGAGCAGACGCTCTAATTCTTTCATTAGATAATGTGTCTAATTCTTAGATAGTAGTTCGGGGGCTTCATTTCATGCGACACCACACATTCAATATTTCCAAGATTACACCAAAGGTAATTTTGGGTATGTATATTGGGGAGATGATGAAGCTTGTGAAATTGTCGATAAAGGTACAGTTTGTGTCAAAACTGCTAATGGAAATGAATGGAAGCTTAAAGATGCTATGCTTGTTCCTTCTCTTCGCAAAAAATTGATCTCTATAGGACAATTGGACAATGAAGGTCACAACATTGCATTTGGAAACACAAGTTGGAAGATCTCAAAGGGATCTTTGGTGGTTGCCAGACGAAAAAAGGTTGGTACACTTTACTTGTGTACTGTCAGCACGCAATCTTCAACTTATGCAACAACTACAAAAGTCAACAGTGTGGTGTGGCACTACCGGCTTAGGCATATGAGTGCCAAAGGAATGCAAATCCTTCAATCAAAGAAGCTTCTACCAGGTTTGAAAGAAGTGGATTTAGAGTTCTGTGAAGATTGTGTTTATGATCAACAAAAGAGGGTAAAATTTTAAAAGGTAGGAACTGAAAGAAAACATAGAAAACTTGAATTGGTTCATTCTGATGTTTGGGGTCCTGCAAGGAGCCTCAACCTATGCCCTAAAGATCTACAAGAGCAAGTAGACCTCCAAAAAGGTTTGTTCCTTCCTTCAACCATCTCTTGATCTCAGATTTTGGAGAGCAGGAATCGTACGAAGAAGCTAGGCAACACAAATGCAGAGAAGAATGGATGAAGAGCATGCAACTGGAGATGGACTCATTACATCGCAACCAAACATGGAAGTTGGTTGGGTTTCTTAAAGATAAGCAGACACTACATAACAAATGGGTGTATAAGTTGAAGGAAGAAGAAGGTGGGAAGAAAAGGTACAAGTGCAGGCTTGTGGCAAAAGGGTTTTCTCAAAAGAAAGGTATTGACTTCAATGAAATGTTTTCTTCGTTTGTAAAAATGAACTCAACTAGGCTTGTCTTAAACCTTGTGGTTGCTCATGACTTAAATCTTGAGCAAATGGATGCAAATACGGCATTCCCTCATGGTGACTTAGAGGAGGAAATTTACATGCTTCAACCAAAGGGGTGTAAAGTAAAGGGTAAGGAGAAAATGGTTTGCAGATTAAAGAAAAGCTTGTATGGTCTAAAGCAAGCATCAAGACAAGGGTACTTGAAGTTAGATCGATGGATGTTGTATCACAGATTCAGAAGATGTAACTCAAATCACTGTGTCTACACAAAGAATTTGGGAGATAGGAAATTCATCATCCTAATGTTGTATATTGATGACATGCTGCTTGCAAGTGCTAACATGCAGGACATCAAAGACCTAAAAGAGACGCTGTCTAAATCTTTTTCAATGAAATATCTAAGTGTTGCAAAGTGGATACTTGGTATGAAGATATCAAGGAACACGACAAAAGAAGACAGTAAATCTATCTCAAGTGGATTACATCAAGAAGGTACTAGAAAGGTTTACAATGCAAGATGAAAAATCAATTTCTACACCTTTGGCTAGTCACTTTAAACTAACCAAAGTTATGTATCTAAAGACACAAGAGGAGATAGCCTATATGTCTAAAGTTCCATATGTTGTTGCAGTAGGTTTCTTAATGTATGTTATGGTCCGGACAACACCAAATATTGCACATGCAGTGGGAGTTGTAAGTAGGTTCATGGATAATCCAAGTAAAGAGCATTGGCAAGTTGTGAAGTGGATACTTAGGAATCAACCACAAATGCTTGTATTTTGGAGGCACTTATATTTTTTTACAAGGGTATGTTGATGCAGATATGGCAAGTGACAAAGATACTCAAAGTAGCACTACTGCCTATGTATTCACAGTTGGAGGCACAACGGTAAGTTGGAAAAGTGGTCTCACTTTCTACCACGGAAGCAAAATATGTAGCAATGACGGAGGCAAGCAAAGAGATTCTGTGGCTTCATAGATTCTTAGAGGAGCTTATATACAAGCAATACAATTATGTCTTGTAAAGTGATAGTCAAAGAGTCACTCATCTTGCAAAGAATTCAACCTTTCACTCAAGGACAAAGCACATTGAGGTGAGATATCACTTCATACGCACTCTTTTGGAAGAGGGACATCTAAAGCTAGAGAAGGTGCACACAAGTGAAAATCCTGCAGACATGTTTACAAAGGTAGTCGACAAGGAGAAGTTGAGTTTTGCTCATCTTCAATTGGCATTCAAGGGTTTAGTGTGCAAATCAGTCTCCAAGTGGGAGATTGTTAAGTATGGAGCTTGACTTACCCCTTGTAATTTTTAATATTAAAAACACACATTTGTAAGGCCCCCGCTATGAGGAGAAGCCATCGTGCGTAAAGAAAAATCAGTCGCCAAAAAACAAAAAAATCACGGCCGATCTCGAGCTTTCCTCGAGACTGGCTTCATCGAAATATTCCATTTTGCCAAAAAATTATGGTCGGACAACGGTCGAAAAATAGTTGGAAACAATCGATTGGTTGGCCGGTTGGCAGGTGGCTTTCTCATGGGCGTAGCCCACATTGGGTGAACCACGTATATGATGTGCTCGCTCACTCTCTCTCTCTCTCTCTCTCTCTCTCTCTCTACTTTATAATCTCTCACGTATGAAAATTATCTCTCTCCATTAAGTAAACTACTCTAATATCTACTTAGCTACGCCCTATTTTCTAACAGTTCCCATTCCCCCTCTCCATTGGTCCCCCCTCCACCAAAAAGACTTTGTATTATAATTCTCTTAGTAAGAGCTTTGATTGCAATACAAGCTTGTGCTCTTGCAAATCTTTCCTCAACGAACCAAAAAGATGATGAACTTTATGATTCTATTATGTAACCCTCATTTCCGAGCCCTAAACACCCCAGTAGCGAGGAGAAAGAACTACGGGGTAAGAGGTAGATGAAGGTAAAAAGAAGTATTTCTTAAGCAAAGAAGTAGTATTTTGCATATGCTTACTCCATGGGCAAGATTTAAGCATAGCTAGAATAATTGAGAAGATGAAGAAGAAGGAGATCTTTCATGCATTCACTTTCTTGGATTTGCATCCATGGCCAAGTGCTTGAGCATAGAAACTAACTCTTCAACTCCCATGTGTGTGAGAGAGAGAGAGAGAGAGAGATCTTTCTTTTCCACCATCTAAAACAAAAATGAAAGAGAGAGCTTCTTCAAATCCCCACCAGCCCTCCTATTTTGGTCTTCTTGCACACTTGTTAAAAAGCTCAGAGTGGAATGCTATTACACATGGACCAATGAAAAGTGAATACTTTCAAAGCAATTAGATGCATAAGCAAACACATGTCCCCCCTTCCTTTCTAATGTTGAAAAACTTGTCCCCATTCCTGTTTTGACTTGCCTTTGGCAATGGTGCAACACACACACACACACCAACTTCCACAAAGCAAGTGTGAGGTACTTTAAGCATGTGGCCTAGCCAAACTTAGAAGACATTTAAATAGGAAAGGGTTGATCTAACCCTATCTTTAACTTTCTTGGCTTGGATACAAGACCTTAGCACTTTACTCTTGAGGCTTTATGAAACTAACTCGGGCTGGAACATGCCTGCTAATTTAGAACTTGTTAAATTAGGACAGACTCTCATAAAGGTTAAACTCACCATTGAACTTTAGATCTTTCCCTCTTGTGCAAAACCTTAACACAGTGCTTTGGAGGTATCACAAAGCTAGTCCCAAACCTTACTAAATCTAAACTGACTCTAGTATGTGTAATTATTTTCAAACTTCATACTTGGAGTCTAATGAATAATTAAAATTAGCACAACTAGTTTCTGTTTTTAGACTCGTATGATTGCTCTACTTAATCTCCTTTGTCTTGTACCCTTGATCAAGGCTGCTCGGGATAGATTCATCTTTCCTCAATGTGTACCTTTGATCAAGATAAGTAAACAACAATTATACTGGCTCTTTTTAAACTTCTCTCCTTTGGTCCGAAGCCTTTGACTGAGCTAGCCTATAAGCACCTTAATCAACTTTATTTGTTCTCTTTTATTTTTCCCAGACTTCAATAGCCAATTTAAGATGGAAATCGCTTTTAGAAAGATAGAAACTAATTTTCATAACATTCAATCAAGACTTGGCAAGGAGTGAAGACTAGAACAAAAACTAGAATTGTAATGTCAAATGTTGATAGCATGTCGGTTCGACCATTGTAAGCAACACACATCACATTCTCTTCTCCTTATAAAGTAGCAATCAATTGCGTGCAATAACCTTTGTGAGAGTTCACAAAGCTCAACTATACAATGGCCATTAAGTGGAAAATGTGAACTAAGCATTGCAAATTTAGAACTCTCGCAACAACATGATCATTAGGCAACGGTCCATCTGCAACCGAATGTTCACCAAGTTGTGCTCCCACCTTGGATTAGAGATTTTGGAAAACCACGAATGCCAAGGTACCCAAGGTAACTTCTTTGCTTGGTGATGATGAAGGTTTGCTTGTTTCCTGTGTGAACGATCAAATAGAAGTATCAAGGAAGAAAATCAATGCCATTTGGCAAGGATTCTGACTTAATCACCAAGGTTGAAGCATTCACATCCAAAGAACAAGATGATGTGTCCCCATCTCCCCAATTTGTGTGCTGCACACTAGGGCTCTCTACCCTAATGTATTCACCAATGTGCAATCTATCATGAAATTGTTTGGAAATAGGGCGTAGCTAAGTAGAGATTATAGTGTTTCACTTAATGGAGAGCAATAATTTTCACACAGAAAGAGATTATGGAGTAGAGAGAGAGAGAAAGAGAGAACACACGATATATGTGGTTCACCCAATGTGGGCTACGTCCATGGGAAAGCAGCCACTCAATGGCTTTCATACTTCAAGCTAGAAGTAGGTTACAAAGGGATTATACCATGGAGCTCCCACCTTGCTTCACTCTCACCACCTCATATACACCTTGTTTCATCAACTTCACAATGTGAATTGTGTGTAGAAGAGGCCTCCTTTTATACGCCAAAAAGGTTACCCTCTCTCATCAGGAGATAGTCCTGTGTAGCCACCCTTCTGTAGACAAGTCCGAGTTGAATTCTCCCATGCGCCCATGTGTGGCCGCCCTTAAGAAGACAAATCCACCTAGAAATTGGCCACCATCCATTGACTACCGGCCACCGGCCAACCGATCGCCATTTTTTGACCACTTTTCGGTCGCCGTCCGGCCATAATATTTCGACGAAAAGAGAATATTTTTGCAAATAGGCGTGAATTTTTTGTTTCTTGACGAGTTTTTTTCTTACGCGCGATGGCTTCTCCTCATAATGGGGACCTTACAAATGTTCTTTTTTGAGACTAAAAGTTACAAGGGGTAAATCATGCTCCATACTTAACAAAAATTGAGTATTTGTAAGGCTGATACAACACTAAGGTTATGGTGTCTGTGGGCTCTGTGTCCACAACATCAAGCTTCAAATATGGACAACACTTATCTAGAGCTACTTTATATATGCCATAAAGATTCAATATCTTACCCTCAATGGCAAACTTGGGATATGCTCCCCCAATGTCGGAAAGAGCCAACAATGGAAGGAATTCTTTGTGTTAAGGCACCAAAGAAAGATTCACTCCCTCATTAGGAGGTTGGGCATTGAATTCATCATGTTGTCCATCAACTTGGGTGTGTTGGGGCTGAATCACGACCAGACGTTGAACTTCTATGGAATGAGCTAGTCACTTCTAACAAATAGTCAGTTAGATCAAAATAGGCAAGCAAACTCCAGATAAAAACTTATGATACACGATCAAACAATGACTAAATTGTAAATAGGAACAAAATACTGATACTAGAATTGGAATGTATATTTGAGTATAAATTATATCAAATACAACAGTAAGAGCCAAGTAATGTTGAGAGCAATTGTCACAAGAGTATAAGAGTAGAACTAGACTTAGAAATGACTAGTGACAACAATAGCCCAGAAAATGAGTAATGGGCCTTATTTATAGGTGTCGGACTAGGTCTGTAATATACTATGTGTTGTACACTTACCATGATAACTGGGCTCGGTAATTACGGATTCCTACTACTCATCTAAAGCCCGAAAAGGGTCTATTCCCACTGTCTACATTTCCTTCCCCCCTTTCTTTGAATTTTGAAACATTTGCAAAATTTCAGGTATGTTTCTGAAAATGACTAATATCCTCGGAGGAGTGGTCTAAATCGGCCCTCTTTTCTTTTAAATTGCTCTTCTATGACTGATCACAAGCTTCTTGCAATGCACCATACTTCTTGCCAGCAATTGAGGTTTGGTCTCTTGGCTCTTTGTGCTTGTGCACTGGCTTGCATATTTGGACACAAAGGTCTATGTATGCTCCTTTTCCTTCCCCCTTCTCTTGCTCTCCGCATCCACTCCCACAAGTGATATCAGAGCAGAGGGAGCTCGTCGTCATCCCTGGCTACATCCGCACGTGCAAGTCTCCAAAGCTAGGAAGGAATCTTCAGAGCTTGGAGAGTTTCTGCAGAGAAGGAAAAGTTGGGATCTGTGCAAGAGATGGAATCGAGCAAGTGAAGCATGGAATTTTCAAGCCTTTGAAGGTTCTGGTAGCAAGCCAAAATCAAAAGCAAGCATTGCAAAGGAAGGGTAGTCCAGCTTGCTGGCAATCTTAGGGCATCGGAAGCAAGTTGAATGCTTGATGCAAGCAGCACCTCTGTAGAGTGAGAGCAAGATTGAAGGTAGTGAGTAGTGAGCTTGGGAATCCGCAGGCAGTGAATTTGAGAGAAAATACAAACCGGCAACCTCGAGCAAAATAGAGCAAAGCAATTTCTTGAGCTTGCTTGCACAAAATCAAAGTTTAGCAAATTGAACAGTAGTGTGGGCAGCGCTGTGCAAGGGCAGAGTCGATCGTCAAACAGAGCCTTGTAGCTTGCAGTGAAGAAGATTTTGACAGATCTGCAAAATTTGAAAAAAAAAATTAGCTTTTACACATTTCAATGTGTGCAAGCAGCTGCTCCCACAAGAGGTGTCGGCTCGAGTACTCGACAACCCGGCTTGACAACCCGAGTGAGAGAGCTTGTGTGTGTGTGTGTGTGTGTGTGTGAGAGAGAGAGAGAGAGAGAGAGAGATTTTCTCAGTGAAAGAGAGAGCGAGCGTAAGAGAGCTTGAGAGATAGAGGGAGAGAGAGACTACCTCAGTGTGATCGAGAGAGAGAGAGAGAGAGAGAGAGAGAGAGAGAGAGAGTAGGGCTTTGTCATTGGCTTTGAAGATTCCCGTCCGGCTATGGGAGGTGGCCTCGACATTGGCGATTCTCCATTCCGACACCAACTTCACAAACATCGTCTCGAACTCAATTCGTTGACTTCGACATTGACACCTGTTTTTTGCGGCTCGACACCGACGACACCTCTCATTACGTGGCGGATTTCCGACATCCGACCCTGATACTAGCATTCCTGCGGATGAGCATTTTCTCGTGGACGAATGTGCTTGCAATGTGCACGGGTGAGATACCTCTACCATAAAGGAGTGACACCTGGCATCGGCACCAAACGCACCGATTTTGCTCTACGGCACAGTTTTCATCTTTAACTTCTTTGGTGGCTATTCAATTAGCGCATTTCCGTCCGCAACGGTGGAAATCGGCATCGACATTCCCATTCTACACCAACACATAGGTTTACAGGGGGCTTTAGAGCCCGCATAGAGCAGTTTCTCCAAGTTTCCAGACACTTATCGGCTCATTCCCTTTCATGCAATTTTTGCAGTCATTTTGATAGCAGATTCTCTATGGATAGATGCGTTGATAGATGCATGTTTGTTTGAGCACACCTAGTGATTGAGCTCTTTTGAGAGCAAATACCCCCGCAGGGATCCTTTTTACTGCACACAGTAGTTCTTGGCACGTGTTCGTGCGCAAACACTCGTGTACGTTGAGTTGGGGTTACTACCTATTGTATTTTGTGTGGAGCCATTTTTTGGCTATTTTGGCAGTTTTCCCTGCCGTTTTTGAGACTCGCACTAGAAGAGTCCTTTTTGAGATTGTGGCTAGTCCTTATCTGCTTTAGCCTTTGGAGGGTCGTTGCGTAAGGTTTTCTTTGAGTTGCTGTATTCTTGAATCTTGAGATACCTTCGATGATACAGGTAGCTGGAGTTCCCCTCTTACGGTACCCTCACCATAGGATATGTATCTGGATAGTTTCTTCTGCTTTTGACATTGAGTTGGCGGTCACCCAGTAGTGGTTTTGAGCAGTTTATGCCCAGTGGTTGTTTTGAGTAGTTTATGCGCTTACTTTTGTATTGTAGAATTTGAGAGTTTGCTCCCCATACAGAGGAGACTCTACCGGATTTTTTTTGCGAGTCCATTTTATGCATTCTTGGCACATTTGGTTGTTCTTACACAGTGATTTTACTACATTTGGTTTGAGTTTTTTCTCCTGTTATAGGGAAAACTCTGCCAAAAATATCCTTGGAAATTTGCCATAAAGTTTTTGGCCACATTCTCTTGAGTCATGGCTGCAAGTAGTGCTTCTGAAAGAGAAGAGTACTACATCAAAAACTTTGATGGCACAAACTTTGCTATTTGGTGGCAGCATAAACAAGATGTTTTGATCAAAAAAGTCTTAATAGTACCCTGGCATGAAAGAAAAGAGAATGCGTACACTGATGATCATTGGGAAGGCTTGAATGAGCATGCTATGGCGACCATTCACCTGCACCTTGGTGAATCCATTTACTTAACCATAATGGATAAGATCAATGCCAAAGATTTATGGGATGCTCTATGTGCAACATTCAATGGCAACAATGCCTGGAACACGGTTTTCTTGATGAAAAAGCTTATGCGCATGAATATGAAAGAAGGCACTAATGTTACTTCTCACTTAAACGAGTTCAACAACATCTTTTCACAGATTACTTGAAAAGGTCTCAATTTTGGTGATGAAATGAAGGTCGTTTTCGTGATATGTTCGCTATTATCATCATCATGGGATACCTTCAACAGAGCCATAAGCAATTCTGCATCTAATGGAAAGCTAGTTTTCAGTGATGTTGCTAGTGCATTGCTCATTGAGGAGATTCAATGTCAATCTCTTAATGCGAGTGGGCATGGTGATGTGTATGTGGCTAGTGGCAATCGTGGCAAGCAAAGGCATCGTGGTCGTAGCCGCAATCATTCTCAAGATCGCAGGCAAAGTTGTAGCATGAGTCACAACAAAGACATGAGAAATATTGAGTGTAATTACTGCCATAAAAAGGGATACTTGAAGAAAGATTGACGCACAATGCAGCGTGATAAAAGGCAAGGAGAAAGTGAAGTATGACAAACTTAAAAACAGCGTAAAAGTTGAAGAGATTAATGTGGTTGAGTCTCCAGCCATTCATACAATTTTTTATGTGCCAAATGATGTGTTGATTTTAAAACCAGAATTGAGTTTTGATGCATTGTTAGCTCTTGAAGAGTGTATGCGCAGAATTGGATTGTGGACTCACGTGCTAGCTTTCACATGACTGCTCACAAGGAGTGGTTTTCTACATATATTGCCACACATGGCACAGTGAAGCTAGGCAACTCTTATGAGCTTGATATATGCAGTGTGAGTAGCATCATGTTTTCTATGTGTATTGGCAGTGAGTTTATGCTGGACAATGCCAGACATGTAAACAAATTGACAAAGAGTTTGATGTTTGTTGGACAGCTGGATGATTTGGGTTACACTACCATATTTGCTCATGGTTCTTGGATTATCAAGAAGGGAAATCTGGTCACGCTTAAAGACCAGAAGTCTAGCTCATTGTATTCACTTTATGTCTCTTTCCTGAAAGCAACACTACAACACTACATGAAGATATCGACGCGTATATATCGATGGCCATGCTTTTCCACGTGTATATCGACGTAATTAGCGTGCGTCGCTATACGCATCGCAATGTGCGTCGATATACGCGTGGAAAGGCTTTATTTGCCACGCGTATATCCACGTGTATAGCGACGCAAAAAAAATTGGGGAAAAAAAGCGAAACCCGCGCACAGGGGCCATTTTCGCCTGTTCAGATCTTGGCCAAAACCTGCTGCGCAGGTATTATGTCCATCTTTGCCCCCCCCAACCCCTCCCTCTCTCTCTCTCTCTCTCTCTCTCTCCCTCCTACACACACGATGTAGAGAGAGAGAGAGAGAGAGAGAGAGAGAGAGAGAGAGAGAGAGAGAGAGAGCGGTGTGTGTGTGTGTGTGTGTGTGTGTGCATGTGTGTGTGTAGGAAAAAGAGAGAGCGGTGTGTGTGTGTGTGTGTGCATGTGTGTGTGTGTGTAGGAAAGAGAGAGGTGTGTGTGTGTGTGTGTGTGTGTAGGAAAGAGAGAGAGGTGTGTGTGTAGGAAATAGAGAGAGAGAGAGAGAGCGGTGTGTGTGTGTGTAGGAGAGAGAGAGAGAGAGAGGTGTGTGTGTGTGTGTAGGAAAGAGAGAGAGAGAGAGAGAGAGAGAGAGAGAGAGAGAGAGAGAGAGAGAGAAATGTGTGTGTGTGTGTGTAGGAAAGAGAGAGAGAGAGAGAGAGAGAGAGAGAGAGAGAGAGAGATGTGTGTGTGTGTGTAGGTAATCAAAGAGAGAGAGAGAGAGAGAGAGAGAGAGAGAATTAATGTATGCTTAGGAAGAGACAAGAAAGTTACAATGTGATGGATCTGATACAAAGTCAGAGTAAGAAGATGACAAAATAAAATATTATGGAATCCTAAACTGCTGGGTGTGGACTAAACGGCTAAACCAGCTAGCTGGGATAGGTAGATCATAGGAGATCCAGCATCTGTCTTCGTTGGCGGATCTCATCAATCTCCTCCATGGTCAGTAGTCTAACCGGGCGTTGTGCATGTCGAGCCTAAGTGACCTAGCTAGATCCTCAGATGCAGCCTCTGTCGATGTTGTGTAGTCCTCCGCAGTCGTGGGCGTCTAGATCTCCCTAGCTCAGTCGCTCGTTCGATCAGTAGAGAGATAGGGAAGTAGAGAGAGAGAGAGAGAGAGAGAGAGAGAGAGAGAGGTAAGTAGAGAGCGAGAGAGAGAGAGAGAGAGATAGGAAATAGAGAGATAGAGAAAGAGAGTTATATATATATATATATATATATATATATATATAGAGAGAGAGAGAGAGAGAGAGAGAGAGAGAGAGAGGGAAGTGGAGAGCGAGAGAGAGAGAGAGAGAGATAGGAAAATAGGGAAATAGAGAGAGAAAGAGAGATAGCTAGCGAGAGAGAGAGAGAGAGAGAGAGAGAGAGAAAGAGAGATAGCGAGAGCGAGATCGAGAGAGAAAGAACGAGAGATAGGGTACGTAGATAGAGAAGAAACTATGGAACTAAAAGAGGCAAAGGGGTTTTGCCTGCTACATGCATTGCCATGTACACCTGGTAGTGCACGTATGTGTCTACCCATATAGGATTTGACGAATAAAGACGAGATTTTGACCCGGTGGTCCTGATCTCCGTACACCTCTGGACCGAGGTGTACGGAGATTGGGCAAGACTAGAGAATGCGAGGTAGTTTACATTGTGAGGAGTATATATATATATATATATATATATATATATATATATATATATATATTAAAACAACGTTCATAATCATTGTAGATGGCAACGTCATCAACTAACATGGAGGAAAAGATTGCATGCTCGTGCACGCTCTGCAAGTATCAAATCCTGCGCAAGCGTAGGATATATAATGAGCATGTGCACAAGTACTGAGAGTTTGCTAGAGAAACCGTACAAAATCTGCGATACGACTCCTACGGAATGGGCATTGATTTCTGCGACAAAGCACCTACATCTGAGAGAGAGAGAAAAAAGATTATGTGTGAAGGTCCGACCAATATAGAGCCACGGATAGAAGCAGAAAAGGGCTTACAGACAGAAGACGACGGCATGGAGGAGATGCTGGATGCCTTCTTCCAGACAAGCGAGGAGAACGCGAACGAATCAGGTGGAGGTGGTGGTTGCTGTGGAGGAGGGTCCACAGATGCTTCGACCCCTCCTCGCTCACGACCCCCGTCCTACCCAGGCACACCTCTCGACACACCTCTTGGCACACCTCGGACACCTTGGGGGGCACACGATCCTAGTGCCTCCAAGCTCTATACTGTACAGGCAGATGGTTCTGTTGACATGGATAGAGTCGGGACTGAGATGCGACAGCGGATTCACCACCTCATAGAGCTGCAGTTTTCGACCAGCCTTCTGACGTCTTGGGGTGATCAGGATGGGGACAAAGTCAATTACATAGTGGAGACCATCCTGAGAGAGTACCAGCCTGCTCCGGGTTCTTCCATTGTTCTGAGGAGGTGGATCAAGGGTGTTGCACGGGACACCGTGAAACATCGACGAGATGCAGCTCGGAAGGCTTTCATGACCGGCTCGCCGAAGCCTTCGGGCATCCCACACGAGACGTGGCTGCAGATCAGGGAGGATGAGCGGACAGCGGACATGCGGTTCAGACAGCAGCGTGAGGCCGCGTAGGTACGACAGATGACCAGGGGGACATCTCATCTTGGCAGCGGAGGCTTCGACACCTTTCGCTATGAGTTTGTGAGTTTCTAATCCAATCTTAACTATGGTGTTTTTTAAAACGCGATGAATCATGTATTCTTATTACTTTGATTTTTGTATAAACGCAGAATCTTGCGATGCATCGAGCTCCGTCACACCAAGAGGAGTCAGATGGATATCGCAGAGGTATCTATGAAGTACTGAATGATCTTTAAGCTTCAGGAGAGCCTGTAAACTGGGAGGCCTTACAGTCTCGTTGATCGCTTGAGGTGAGACGTTAATATGTGTGAGTTGATTTAATTAAGTAAGTATATGTGAAGTAATATCCATACTAATTTTGTGAGTTGTCCTATGTGCAGGTTGCGACGCCTAGTCATTAGTGGACCGGATTTCATATATATGCTTTGTGAGACACAGACACGCTTCTGTGTCTCTTTTTTGTACAGACAGTTATTGTTCAGACAGTTATTGTTTCCCTTATGGTTATGATTATTGTCATTGTCATTGTATAGACATGGTTATTTCTCCTATTCTTGTATAGACATAGTTATGGTTCAGGTTTTGTTAATGGTTATGTTTAACTTTCTGGTTATGCTTATGGTTATTGTTAATTTTTTTTATGGTTATGGTTATCTGCATTATGGTTCTGCTTTTAAGTTATGGTTATGGTTTGTTATGGTTATGCTTTTAAGTTATGGTTATGGTTCGTTATGGTTATGCTTTTCAGTTGGTACGGTACTTGTCTTTCATTGGCCTTAAATCTCATGTGAGATCCTACATGGATAGCATGTAGGAGGCGTATACATGATATGGTTTTTTTTTGAAAAGTTTATGTAAAAACAAAGGGAACTCTGCTGAAATTTCTGCGCGCGAGAGCATGGTTGATTTTGGTGCTGCTCGCTTTCTTGGGCAGAGGGCAGGAAGTCTGGCTGTGGCTGTGTCCATCTTTTAACTGGGCACAGGCCAGGCTACCTACCCTCTACCCAAGAATTTTTTTTCCTGTTATGGTCGTCACTATCTGCGTCTATATCTACGTCGCAAATAGCGACAGGTTCACAGGGACGCGGATATCGACGCACATAGCGACGCAGTGCGTCGATATCCGCGTCGATGACACCTTTTTTTGTTGTAGTGCAAATTCTATTTGTGTAGCTGGGCTGCCGTCTACAAAGTTGTGGCATAGTCGGCTAGGTCATAAGAGTCATAAGGGAATGCAAGTCTTGCAGCATTTTGGTTATATCCCTGTGCTAGATTACTCTAATTTCTCTTTATGTGAGCATTGCATCTATGGCAAACTGACTAGGTTGACATCAGCTCTTGTGGACAAGGAGTTAGAGAGTCCTCTACATCTCGTTCATAGCAACTTGTGCAGACCTATGCCATTCAAGTCTCTGGGGGAGCATTATACTTCCTAAAATTCATAGACGACTCTACTAGAAAGGTGTAGGTTTATCCCTTGAAGTAGAAGAACGACGTCTTTAGTGTCTTTTAAAAGTTCTTAGCCCTGGTCGAGAACCAATCGGGTAGAAATCTTAAAGCTTTGCAAAGTGACAATGGAGGCGAGTACATCTCCTCCGAGTTCAAGGACTTTTGCAATAAATGAGGCATTAGAAGACAGTTTACCACGCCTTACACACCCGCCCAAAATGGTGTGGTTGAGAGGATGAATAAAACCATTCAGGAACGGGTCACTTCTATGTTGTCTGCGGCCCACTTACCTCAATTTTTTTGGGGAGAAGCTATTCTGAAAGCTGCTTATTTGATCAATCGGTCATCTAGTACACCACTAAAGTACAAGGTTCCACAGGAGATGTGGATGGACAAACAACCCAATTATGACAGATTACGTGTGTTTGGATGTGAGGCATTCTCACATGTGCCAAAAGCGCTTAGACAAAAATTGGACCCCAAATCACACAAGTGCATCTTCATTGGATATGGTGTGGACGGAGAGATGGGATATCATCTCTGGCACCCAAAATCTAAGAAGGTTATATGAATCTCACAGGTGATATTCAACAAGTCTAAGATGCATAGAAAGCCAGTGAAAGACATTGAGTATCGCAGAGTACGTTTTGAGGATGTTGCCTCACCACCAGTTACACAGAATGTTGGACGTGCTAGTGATGCACCTCCCACTAGTACACACACACATGTTGCTCTAGAGAGAGTGGATTCAGCAACATAGCTGAGAGTAGACAAACCACAAAAACAAGTACCAAATCATTGTTTACAAACACGGAAGGGAAGGGGAAATTCCAAAAGCATAGTAATAATACCAAAAGTACAATGCTAAGTATTAAAAACCAATTGTGTCTAATTTACATGATGTTGAGGAACCTCTATCTTTTGATGAAGCACAGAAACCAAAAAAATTGGTGGTTGCCATGCAATCAAAATATAATGCACTTATGTTAATGATGGCTTGGCCTAATTGACGTGTAACTTCAACACAATACAAAATTTTGAATTCATAGCAATGTGATCATTTGGTGTAACTAATAACTAATGCACTGGCGATATTCAATAGGTTGATGCAATGGTTTTATGGCCTTACCTAAATGATTTTGTTCCTTTTTTGTCAATGATAGTCTACTCTACTCAAAGAATGAGGAAGAACATGAATTCCGCTCAAGGAAGGTGCTAGATCTTCTTTGACAAAGTTTCTGCAAATTTTGCACGGTTTGAGAGATATTCAATTCAGACAGCAGGGTGGTCTACCTTCGTCGATTCTTTTGCATACGGGTTTTCATTGCAGACTCTTTCTGCAATCTCTGTCACATGCATATTTGATGTAAGACCTTGAGGGTCTGTTAAATCAGACAAACTGTCGCAATGGTTACAGAAAGGGTTTTTGTGGTTGATGTAAGATCTTATGCGGTTTATGTATTGTGATGGAAATATGCAAAGCCTATCGTTGAGGGTCGTGGTAAGGTTTTATTGAGCTAGGGCATTCTCAAATGTGGAGATCCTTTCGATGATACGGGTTTTGGAGTGAGCCCCCGACATCCCATAGTTTTGGCATCGACATAGGATGTATGTTTATGCGGTTAGTGTAGTATTGGTTTGCATTTGCTGACCCACCATTGTTGGCATTGCTGTCATCTTTATGCGTATGCGTTTGATAGCGTTCAGTTGGTCAAAGACAACTCTTCTAGAGTTGGACACACTGACAATGACTGTTCTTTGAGATTCTATCTTGCACTTTAGCCACTTTGATCAGCATTTCAGTTATTGTACACATTTGTTTTGGATTCCAAAGTTAGTTTTGCAAGGGAGACTCTGCCAGAATTTTTAGGTTTTCTATCATCTTCTGTAGTGCAACGGATCTATCACTTTTGTTCCTTGTCGAGTGATGGCTTCATCATCGGAGAACTCTTTGTTCAACAATGAGAAGTTAGATGACACTAACTTCCCATTTTGGAAGGAACAAATTTACAATGTCTTAGTACAGAAGAAGCAGATCCGGCCGATCATGATGAAGGGGATAAAGCCTGAGGATATGGATGAGTATGAGTGAGAGGTTCTTGGGGTGGAAAAGCCCAATGTGCCGCACCTAACTGTTGGACGGCCGGAGACTAACCGGGAACTAACACTGACCATTCATTCTACATACAAGAATAAGGACTCATAAACCTAACAATATTGTGTTTGGAGTCCACCCAAACCTGTGTCTCCTCTCTTCTCCATTGCTGCACACACACGCACACACATGCTCTCGCACGTGCACTTCACAACACACAATTCCCATGATTAGCATTGCTAAACTAGTCCAACAACGACTCTACCCAATGAACCCATCTCATTGAACCCTTTCAAATGCCAATTCTGGGTTAAGCATGGCGTCATTTTAGGGCATATAGTGTCCAAGAATGGGATTTACACCGATGAAAGCAAAATTAAAGCCATTGCCAATTTGCCACCACCTACAAACTATAAGGGAGCTCAAAGATCCATGGGCCATGTTGGTTATTATTAGCGGTTTATTTTAAACTTCACTCAGATAGCTCGTCCATTGTACAAGCTTTGTATCGAGTTTCACTGGATCGAGGAGTGTGACCATGCTTATAAGTTATTAAAAAAGGCCCTGACAAGTGCCCCAATTCTACAAGTGCTCGATTGGAACGTAATTTTCCATGTGCATATTGATGCATCAAACTTTGCTATTGGGTGTGTTCTAGCTCAACCATGAGAACACAAATTAGACTACCCTATTAGCTTTGCAAGTCACCAATTAAATGATGCCAAGATGAACTACACCACTACAGAGCGAGACGGTTTAGCTTTGATTTATGTTGTAAAGAAAGATATTACCTGTAATGGGAATGGCCTATGAACTTTGAAAGTAGCGAAATTAAGAAATTAATGAAGCACTTTTGAGAGATTACTTTGTGAGCATAGCGGGTGAATTTAATTGATGGTAGCAACATAACCATGGTACTTAGTTAACTTGGCATGAACAATATTTTTGCAAGAGAGAGAGTTTAGAGAACATGACAATAGTTGAGGACCGGATTCATATGGAGCCGATCCCCCCTCCAGTAGGCATTTGTATTGTAGTTTCTCCCATCAAGAGAGACTTGTTACAATACAATCTTTGTGTTCCTTGTGACCTAGGTGATGCAATGAAGATGGAAAGCTTCATGCATCACAAGCATAACATAAACTTTGTAGAAAGCATTAACTATCCGAAGCCTCAGTCCCAATGTAAGACCTAGGGAACTGAGACATAGGATCCTCCTCCCTACCGCCCTTTATATAGGCCTAGCTCCTAGCTCTTGCCCTAAGTGGATCCCCAGTCCACACTGGTCCAGTCTAGGCCCTTGGCCTAGGTCCCTGACTCCCTAGGTTGGGCCTTGCCCCGTAGGACCCTTGTCCTGACATTACTCCCCCCTTAAGGAAGAGTTTTCGTCCTCGAAAACACAAGTACTAATATCTTCTTAAGGATACTGATGTTTTCTTTATTGACGTCCCATACGCAAGCCAGTTGTCTGTATGATCGATAATTGGTGCAGTGAGGAGGTTCAATGAAACCAAGAGCAACATCTTGATTTTCAACATTGTTGTCCTTTTGCAACCACTTGTGTCTAAATGGTAACTCCATTTATAACTCACTTGAGTACTGTAAAGGAGTAACCACCACTAAGAGTTGTCCAAAGGCATAACCAGTTTTTGGATCTTCTGAAGGTACTGGAATAATGCAAGGAAACCTTGGCGTAACTTTCCATGTAGTTATGAGCCAAATTTCCTACTCGCGTGAGTATCTTGAAAAGTTCATAGATAGTGAGTGTCCTCTTGTTAGAATTCTAAATAGTTTGGAACACAAAGAACTACATGTTCATCCCTAATGAAGGTTACTTGCCAACATACTTTGTCATCACACCTGGTAAGTCCTTGACGTATGAAACTATTGAAACAATCTCCAACCCCACCACAATAGGTGTTCAAAGTTGAAAACCGTACTTAAGCGATTTCTAGAATAGGGAGAAAATCATCTATTCAGAAATGCGTTGTGCTAACGTATGCTCTTAGCAGATCCTTTAGAAAAGAAATATTTATAAGTTGCCCATCCAACACGAGATGAATAGCAGCAGTAAGAGTGAGGTGTTGTTCCCCAACCACTTACAGACAGTCTTCCCTGACTATCGATAAACTAGGACTCAATCATTGAGTATCCAGCCATATATTTTATATGGAGTGAAGACAACCAACTAGGTTGAAAGCAGGTGGACTGGAGTAAGCTCCTGGAGTTTAGACCATCCAACCATAGACACCCATCCTGAGCCAGTGCCTTGTATGGCAGGGTGTAAACTCATATTAAATCTGCAGGAGAGATTGCACATGCAATGCAAAAAGGTGCAGAGAGAATAAAGTCCATGAATTGGCATGCCGCTCCAAATAAATCAATGTTAAACACTAGGGCCCATAACACCTAGTGTGCATGCATTTAACACAAATTTATCCAAACCGCAATTCCATGACGCGACTTTCCACGATACGTAAGTGAAAGCCTTTCAACAAGAGTTGGACCATAACAGAATGTGAAAGGTCAGTCACACCTAGGTACCAACCATGAGCCATTCTCAGTAACTTAGCATACTTGGCTATATGTAGAAACGGCCCTCCGTTAAGGTGGTTTCACAACACTTGTCATCGCAACAAATCTGTACTGAGTACCTGACAATTTCTGGCCACTGAAATTGTTCTTGATACGGTGTGCTCCAAATGGTCTAATAAATGGATGCGACCAGCACGTAGGGACTTCGTCGCGACACATGATTAAGAATTAGGCACCAGTGTCAGTCCCAAAGACTCATATTCACCACATGTGGAATATGTCTCAAATAAGGATGGCCGAAAAAGCGACATCCATCAAGTACAAGATGTACTTGTATGTGGAGGAACTGCAAAACACTCCGCGACAAGAGTGAGAGGGACCCTCATTAGCTTTCTCCACACTGGCTAAATCGAACTCCTTGAGTTCCTAAACCATGTTGTATCCCATGTGACAACATGTGCCAAATTGAACCCTACAAGTAGGTTCGTAACAACATAAGACAGAAAGATAGATTGGACACTTGGCCCAAAATACTTTGTGCCGACATGCCCTTGGCATGGAACTGTAACATTCAAGCGTACTTAGACGTCTTGAAAAACCAAGCAAAGCATACTAAAAATGGAATAACACCAAATCAATAGATGCGTACCTAGAGATGTGAACGTAATGTACACTTACCCGTATTCAAATGGAGAGGAGCACGTCCCCTACCTGAAAAAACAAACAGGGTTGCACTGGGATTAGAATCTATGTAGTCAAACCCCTTGGTAAGACTCCTTGTAGAAACTGCTCAACTAGCAGATAACGGTAACCAACATAGTCAACCGTGTACAAAATGATTGGAATCAACTTGAAAAGTGGACCCGTCCGCTACCACGTGTGGTAGATTGTAGAATTCTTTCCTTGAAAGTATAACTGGGAGAGATCATGCAATCCTCAATGCAGATCAAACTGTGATCCTTAATGTCTATGGGGTGATGTAACAATCACCCGCTGGGTCTTACCCCAAAACAGTATGTCCATAGACGCGCCGTAGTGCTATAGAGAGAGCAGGAAATCCACACAAGTGAACTGCCGAGCTCGTATGGACAGCCATGCTGTCACAACTGATTGTTGCATCTATACTTTCTTGTAGAGATCAACTGCTGTGAGTTGAAGATTATCAAAAACTCAACTTGAGTGTCGCACTGAAAACATGTAGTGCAAAAACGACACCCTAAACATCCGTTAATGAAAAGACTCTTGCTTGTCTATTAACGTCGTTGTGTACTACACAAGCATCCAAGGAATGCCAACAGTTGGGTCGTGCCCAAGATCTGACCATGACTCGTAGCTAGTGTGTGTGGCTCGTAGCTCGTAGACGACTTTGGATATGTTGTGCCCAATCTATGTGCTCTGACGCATCTTATGCGTGACTTGCAGCTTATCATATAAGCATGCAAGTCTGTGTATAACGCTCTCATCGAGAGAGGGAACAGAAAACATAAGCCACAGCTAGACCCTCTTACCATGTATGGGGTCGTGACTTTACAAAAATGACTTAATATGGCACTTTGCCTGTGAAATAAGTCCTAGATTTAGGTTCCATTTAGTAGTATTGTGCATTGACAACAACCAGAAAGTTAAACAATCTAGAACTTAGTTTTTATGTGAGACAGAGTGTTTTGTGTTATAGCGGAAGCATAATTTATGAGGCAGTGGAGTTGAATCGACTTGACCAACATGCCTTGCATGCGAAATTGTAAGCCCTTGGCCACTATGATGGCCTCAAGCGTGAAAGCTGAAGCCATAAGTGCCTTGCATAGTCTGCATTGGTAGTGATGCATCATAATGTGATATCACCACCCATAAAAGGGCAACAAATTTCTAATTGTAACAGTTTCCCAAACTGGCGTGCCAATGCCTTGATACCAAATCAATAGGCAGTAGCGTGGCACGCGTGTGAAGCCTTGCTTCATGTGAAATTAGCACATCACTTTGCTTTACACAACCGACAAAAGTTTCCAAATGAAATGTGTAAACATGGAAAAATAAACAAAACTGAATATGGTCGAACCTGGTCATCCTGCTGTAACCAGTTGCCTGGAGATGTCGGAAGAAAAACTCGCTCAAATGTAGATCATAACGTTCTCTGTTCCACGAGAGATAGTTGGCCTAAAATATCCTGCAGGCACATGGAGAAATTCCCCAAGGCGGTGTGCTCATAGCATACCCCAAATGAGCAAAATCTTAATGTAAGAGTCGTAAATTGAAGCCTTTCTTCATATAAATATGTTTGTGCTGATAGCCAACGGATGTGGCTGCAGATATCATAACAAAAAAGAATCGACGGTGTTGAGCCATTTCAATTGAAATTGACCAGTACTGTGTGGTAAGCATCCTCTGTCAGCTTCAAGAAACATTAAGAAAGAGTCGGCCATGCCGAGCAACTTGTTGCCTTTAACAAGTCCAAAAATAGGCCGTGCCTGTCTCCTCGAGATACTAAAAAATAAGCCCTTGCCATTAATGTATGCAACAAAATTTGAGTGCTTATGTGATGTCAGAGGCCATGCCTATGCTTGGAATGGAGAAAAGTGCATTACCTTTGATGCATGTTAGATATACGCAATAGAGGTTATGCATGTTCCAGCTAGGTCAAATGCTTCATAAGCAATTGACAGCCCTGCTATTGTTACATCACTTCGTGGTCGATGATTTGAAAGATGTATGGTAAGTGCATCACGTCATTCTCATACATTACCTTATGTAGAGATATGACCAGAATTGTGTAACCAATTATGCCGATGACAATAAACCCAAAATCGATTGCGTACCTCATTAAGCTCCTCCCCTGCCGACCAATCTTGTCGACGCTAAAATTGAATGTATTATCCAGGGGAAACTGCAAATAGTACGAAAGCAGTAACCCAACATTGGACCACACCGTCCGTGTTCATTAGCACCCTTGCACGGAGTCTGCTCATGGCAATACCAGTCATAGCCTTATTGACCATTACTGCTAGGCAACGTTGCCGCCCTTCATAAACCATGAGGGTAATCAACTTGATAAAACAAAATTGAAAGAGCTTACCTTGTTTCCGTTCTTGTATTCGAATACGGTGTATTCAAAGCCATGCATCGCCAATCATGTGTTGATGTTGGCCTTACTTTGGCCAGTCGAAATTCATACTGAGGCCCCTCACTGGCTGTCAATTGTCGGATAAACCGAGGACATAATGTACTGACCATGGTCATAGTTGAGCTGTAGGTAAGCTCTCTTATGATCCGTACCATTGTCGAGACGGTTCTTTTGTACCACGATTGTGTGCGGATCTAAAGGCTGTCACCATCCGTGTTGGACTTCGTGCATGAGTCGAGACGTAAAGGAAAAGTGTATGCACATTCTGCGTAAGAATTGCATGCAAAAGGTAATGCTCATCTGCAGATGCTAAAGATGAAGTCCCGTGATGAAGCTGGAGCAATATGATGCTTCGGATGCCCACAACCGGTTGCTCCCAGCACTTCGCATGGGCCTTGCCCCTTAAAATGGAGTGGATGCCCTAAAAATATATATATATAACGAAATAGTTTGCTTTTTATAGCAGCTTATTGTGAGCAATGGCAAAACCTGATGCGCCGACTGTGATGGAGGGCATCGCGCCCCCTGTAGTGATCGTCGCCCCGCCCCGGCCCTGTGTCGGGAGTTCCCTGGGATGGCGGCGCGTACCTATCAAGCATGCTCTCGTGGCCATTGATGCCGGGCTCAATTTCTTCCCCCCTCACTGCAAGCGGCTGTGCACACACAGGTTGGTTTTCGATTTCGACCTCCTTGCCTCTTAAGGAGCCATGCCCACGGCAATCAAGGTCTTCTCCATCTTTTGCTTAGGGCGCTTGCCCATGGCCCCGCAGCTCCTCCCTTGCAAGAGGGCTTGCCCACGACCAGAGAGAGAGAGAGAGAGAGAGAGAGAGAGAGAGAGAGAGAGAGAGAGAGAGAGAGAGAGAGAGAGAGAGAGAGAGAGAGAGAGAGAGAGAGAGAGAGAGAGAGAGAGAGAGATCATGCAATCATCCGATCAAGGCTTCCTCCTCCTCCTCCATAGCTTCTCCCTCCCCCTGAGCTCTGATACCAATATAAGACCTAGGGAACTGAGACATAGGATCCTCCTCCCTACCGCCCTTTATATAGGCCTAGCTCCTAGCTCTTGCCCTAAGCAGATCCCCAGTCCACACTGGTCCAGTCTAGGCCCTTGGCCTAGGTCCCTGACCCCCTAGGTTGGGCCTTGCCCCGTAGGACCCTTGTCCTGACACCCAAGGCCTCAAACACCTTCGAAGGTGGAGAGAGCTAGCGCGGAATGAAGATAGGGAAGAGGAAGAAGAAACATTCCATAGAAGAAAGAAATAGTTCTTCACTTATCATCACTCTTCTTGCTAGCATACATAATAGCATAGCAATGAAGATGGAGAAGATGGCAAGCTTAAGCATTGAAGCATGGCTCTTGGTTGGATTTGTATTCTATAGCCAAGAGTGCTGGTGTAGGCTCTCACTTCCCACAAGCTTGGAGAAGGAGGTGGAGTTCCTCAACTTTCACCGAGTGAGAATGGATCCACAAAATGAGTGTGTGTGTGTGTGTGTGTGTGTGGTGTATATCCCCCTAGCACCCCCCTTGCTTGCTTGGGGCGAGTTGTGACTTTTCCACATGCTGCAAGCTCATTGGACTCCTCTCCCCCTAGCCAATCACATGCAACATGCAGTCGAGTACATGGGTAGTCTCTTGACAAGTGTCCTCCTTACCCCTTAGAGAGAGAAAGAGCTTGAAAATATCTAGATATTTTTTGGATGGAACTCTAAGCTCATTGGATCCCTCTTTAGCCCAACCAATAGCATTCAAGCTCACCATGTGGTTAAGCTTAGGGAGAGTCTGACATGTGTCCCATGTGCCTTTTGAGAAAAGGGGTGCTCTTTGGGTGAGTGGAAGGTTAGGTCAAAGATTCCCCTAACTTTGGGACTTTCATGCATAGGAAGCTTCTCAAGCACCTTCCTCATTAAGTTTGTAGGGTCTCTTTTCTTACTCAAGCACCTTACCCCCCATGCATAGGAAGCTTCTCAAGCACCTCCCTCATTAAGTATGACAAGTACCTCAAGTACCTTAGTCATCAAGCATGACAAGCACCTTAGATGGAGTTCCCACCTCAAGCTCACCAGCCCTAGCTTGCCTAAGGTCAAAGTCAAGTTTAGGTCGGGTTCCCACCTCAAGCTCAGCCCTAGCTTGCCTAAGGTCAAAGGACTTTTAACACTAACCATAAGGGAGGTCTTTAATGAAGCTAACCCTAAGGTCTTTCAAGCTCCATTAGTTAACCTTGCTCTTTGATAGACCATCTCTCATTTGGCCCTTTACCATTGCCCCCATGTTGAGATAGATCCGTAAGCACATGTCTATATTCTAACCCTTGTTCTCGTTTATTATCCCACATTAAATGATCAGTTTAATATGAGAAAATCATTTGGGTTGGTTAGATATTAGATTTAATGACATTACCTTTTTGCTACCAAATTTGTGTTTTATGTAGATCATCAAGCGTTGTTGTATCTAGTAAACAAGTCATGTTCTGCGGAAAGAATTACGCGATGGTTGCTAATTCTGCTCGAGTTTGATTTCATTGATGTTGTAAGACCTCGCAAGAAACATGTTATGGACTAAATCATTTGTCTTGCATACCCAATGGTGAAGCCCCCGTTGGAGTTGATGATGAATTGCTTGACACTTCTTTATAGTTGTATAATTGAGACAATGCCTGAATGGAGTGAAAAGATTGTCAACTTTTTAGTTAATGGGTTTCCCTGAAAGAGCTTTGAAAGAAGTTAGCTCAAAAGTTAATCAAGGAATGCAAATCTTATTGCTTGATTGCTGAAACTCTCTATAAGCAAGAAAAAGATGACATTCTTAGACGTTGTGCCCGTGAGGATGAATATTTGTACATTTTGCAAGAAGCACACATGGGTGTAGTTGGTGGTCACTTTTCAAGAGAATTGATTGCTAGAAAGGTATTACAATTAGGCTATTGGTGGCCACTTTATTTAACTATGCATCACTCTTTATGAAAGGATGTGATGAATGTCAGGGTTATGCAAAACCACAAAGAAAAGATAAAATGCCTCTACATCCTATTAAGGTGACCCAACCATTTGAAATATGGGGCTTAGATTTTGTAGGGCCAATTAGTCTGGCAGCCCGTAATACTCGATCCAGATATATCATCATGGCTACTGACTATATGACAAAATGGATTGAAGCTAAATCTACACGCAAGGACGACGCAAAGACAACATCTAAGTTCCTCTTTGAAAACATTATTACACGATTCAGACATCCCTTTGAGATTGTGAGTGAAAATGGTACCCATTTTATAATTGAAGTGATAAAAGAACTTTCCTCAGAATTCATGGTATCCCACCATAAATCTACACCTTATTATCCACAAGCAAATGGCCAAGCTGAGAGTACCAACAAGACTCTAATTTCTATCTTAACTAAGATGGTAGAGGATCATCGTACAAATTGGGACTTGAACCTTACACCAGCTCTATGGGCTTATTATACTACTTATAAAGTGGCCATTAATTGCACACCGTTTAAAATGATGTATGGTCAAGAAGCAGTAATGCCATGGGAGTTCGTCATTCCTAGTCTTCGAGTAGCTTCTCAGGAAGGTTGGGATGGTAATCCATTATTCAAGTGTTTATACATCCTCGAAAGACTAGAGAAAGAGAGGCAATTAGTTGCGTGGAATGCCCTTGTGTAGAAAGATAGGAGAAAGAAGTGGTTTGATCGCCATTTAAAGAACAAGGACATCAAAGTCGGTGATAAAGTTCTTATGTACGGAGTGCATAACGAGAATAAAAAATTGAAATACGTTGGAAAAGGGCCATATAGAGTATGTGAAATTACTCCACAAGGTATCCTTTGTGTGGAGACTCTAGACGGAGTTAAAACCATTGGATTCCTTAATGGGAGTAAGTTCAAAAGATATTATGATCCCCTAAGCAAGAGGAATTATGTGTCCGTCAAAAGAAAGCAACAAAAGAATAAGCTGAGTTAAAAAAGATACAAACCAAGATTGAAGCTCAAGAGTGACAACAAACGTATTAGACGCCAACGAGAAGCCGATCTAGGTACTAAGTCAAAGCAGATGACGATTCTATAGACTCTAAACTGTCTCCACGTTACCCAATCGAGTTGAATAGCTCCTATGGGAAAGTACTATATAATGCATTATTGGACACAGGAGCTCAACATAATTTGTTATCCTATGGAGTGTGGTGTCGGCTAGGAAAACCACCCTTATCCACAAGTACCATCCAAGTCAAGGGTTTCAATAAGAAGAAGAACATTGTTTTTGGAATCCTACACGCTCATGTCATTTATGACCATGCCTGTTGGCACTATGGAGGGTAGCATAAACCTAGGAACACATGGATGTCTACAACTAAATGTAGTATTGATTGGGGAACCGGGAGTATCACAACATAGAAACCAACTCTCAACAGCCCTACCCCTCAAGTAGCAGTCCCTAAGTTATCGCCTCCCGAGGAATCACAGAACAAAACATTGCAGATCCAAGAGGTTAAAGCATCTCTACATGTAGCACAAACCTCTAAAATTTCAACTTCCATGCCTAAAATAGAGAATGTGGCACCCATGGATCTGCGTGTTTTGATAAGGGGAACATACAAATGGGTCCCTAAAGCTTCATTAATGACCACTAGTTCTAATCTTCAATCTTGTTCAAAACAAAAGCCTCGCAAGAGACGTTTCACTCACCCCAAGAAATGCAAGGGTATATTGCGTTGAATTCCTAAACGACTATTGGAAGCCCAAGGCTACTATGACAAAAATGATCAAATCTAGGTACCTAAACGTACATTGTGTTCTTCCTTGTCACCTACAGATCCATGTGAGCCAAATCTGGTAACTTTAAAGCCAATTGATGACCGTGGGAAGGGAAAGATCACAGAATACTACACACATGTTCCAGAGCTAGTTTGGGAACCGAAGCAAGAACAATATGTTCAACGTAGCTCAGAAGGAAACTTGAATGAAGCTTCTAGCTCTTTATGTAGTTCATCCATCAAAATACAAGCTTTTACACAACCTCCACCTACCACTGCAAATATCTACAAAAACAAAAAATTATTAGCGCCTCCCATTGTAAATTCATCACTTAAAGCAACATTTCAAGTAAGATAATGGAAAAGTACCTTACCACTCTTATGGCGAAAAAGTATTAGTCAAAGTCTTCACCTATTACAATTTGGAACAAGTGATTTCAAAGGGTGATGATGTCTTTCCAAAAAGCATGATCTACCCAAGGAAGGGGGAGTATTTACTCACATCCATCATTCACTTACTTCCATCTTAACCTTCCTCCCTGACCTCTTAACTTCCAAATCTCAGGGAATGTATATATGTATAGCCTTATACTAAAACGAGCCAAAAGTTTTAAATAGAAAAAAAGAAGAGTAAAAGAGCAAGAGCCACCAAACAGTAAGATTGAAACCTACAAAATCTGGTCCAGAAACCAAAACTCACAATGACACATCATGCACATTGACACAACCCTTACGTTATTTGCATACTAACTAAAATCTATCTGTGTGTACATATATGGCTAGTTCATCAGAGTCATCCACCCCTACTTTGGATGAAAGGTATCCTCTTTATCTTTCTCAAGTGTTTCACATGGTATACTTACCTCAGAATGGGACCTAATAGCTAGTTTAGAATATGAGGAAAATTTTGACGTGTTAGAATGGCTAATGCGTCTATTGACCATGAGTGATCCCTACGCAATAGAAGATATTGTCCCGTTGTCATAGGCTTACCCCTTTGCACAAAATAACTATCCACGGATGGTAGCATTCTTGATTAGCTTACATGCACGAGAATATGAAGAAGACCAATAGATGACACCACCAAGGATGACTATCTCTATCTTGATGATGAGGATAGGTGTAGCCTTAGGACTGCCAACCAACCTATACAATATCCTATTTCTTTGACCCTATAGGGTGGTGAAAATAGATAGGTTAGGGTTCTTTATTGTGTTTTGGTTTTGTTCAATAAGGGTTGATGCCTCTTCCCATTAATGTGCCTCCTAGAGGTATTTCCTATTGTTTATTAGTGTGTACATGAACGTATTGCAGTAGATAGGCTTTCAAACATCATGCAATTCTTGTCAAGTCCACTCCTCAAATTGAGCACGATGGCTAGCACAAACAAGTGTTTCTTGTCCATTCTCATCGTTGGTTGGTTTTCCTAACATTCATGTTTGTCTGTCTTAATCATGATTGGTAGCAAAGTGTTTCACACATTTGCTTAGTATCACAGATTAGATTCAATATAATTTTACGCCGTAGTCCTTTGTCTAGGTTTATTAATCAAGATTTCCGCCTAAGCTAATTTGACCAAGGTAGAGCGCTAGAGATCTATTCATACCATAGGAGATGCCTTTCTAATTCTCAATGGTTACTTTAGGCTCTTAATCTGATATTATGAGGCATTGCATGTAGTGTATCGATGCTTTCTAGTGGGCTTAATCCCTCTCGATCTTTAGCTTAAGTATTATAAATAAAGTTTGACTACTATGATGAGCCTGGGGAGGGTGATAGTGTCAAAATGACCCCCCCCCCCCCCCCCCCCCCCAAAGTTACACAATTGAATAATCAATGAAAGGAAAAGCCACCCCAAAAAAAAGATGGGAAAACGATCAATTAAGGCTCTACATGGCAACAAAGTCTATAAAATAAACACTTTGGGTGTCAACAAAGGGAACAATTCAGGCGATGATTTCACGTGTAATTTCCTTTATCATATCTTCACTTAATGGTCTTCTAGGTATAGCCTCTAGTAGTCAGCTCTGGGATATGAAACACTCTGCTCTCATGATTAAATAGCTTACTTGACTATGGTACTAATAGTTGACCTTTAGTGCCGATTGATAGTTAAACTAGCGATGCTAGACTTTTTGATTTGTTGACCTTCAGAACTACTCATGAGTTCAATTATATTGCATTTTTATGTTTACAACTCAACAAATTGTTTAATATTTTGTTGCCAATCATTCTTTGTGCTTCTTCATTGCATATGACTTTTAATTACCCATGTTTTTATGAAAATGCAGTTACTCTGCTATTTCTTGTTGATTTTGCAGCATTCGAGTGAAGATCAAGATTGCGCTCTAGCCAAGGAAAACTGCAACTTCTTGTAGTGTTAAACTTCTTGATTGAGGGCACATCCATGGGCCACTACTCTCATCAAGATGCTTAACTACTAAAAGACCTATTTGAGTGGATCCATGGAGTTCCTATTTTTCAAACATACCTTCCTAAATTCCGAGGTTGGAATTTACATTAGGAAGGGGGGCGTGTCATCCTTATTATTGTTATTATTTGTACTCATTTATGGGCCGGGCTTGTTGGTCGTGTAGGTCTATAGTGTAGGGCTAGTGATTGCCCACGATGAGAGGTGCACTAAACTGTGCACCAAACTCGTTTAGTGTCAATTGGCTGAATGTGGGTGCTCGTATGTGAAAGGGACGGACCCAATCCATAGATAAGGTTGTAAAACTAGTCTTTTTAATCATTCTAAACGTATGAAGCTTGCTCTTGCCTTATCTTCTTGTTGTGTGTGAGCGAGAGAGAGAGAGAGAGAGAGAGAGAGAGAGAGAGAGAGAGAGAGAGAGAGAGAGGTGTAGGTGATCGATTCCCTCAGTGGCAACAACACAGGAGGTGACTGACACACCATTTGTAGTCGTAGAGCTTGTCTATGTGTACAGGTTGTGTGCTTGCAGCCCCTCTGGCTCGCACACAATGTTGGGCAAACTCCCCGCAGTTGACACATACCCTACTTTTGATCTAAACTTCTACTTCTCCTCGTCCGACCAGTCGGATGCTCGCTCATCAAGCTGAATTGTCCTCTCACCAAGGTTTGATTCAGTAAGTTGGTCAAGGTATTGCCTTCTTTGTCATTCAACTTGCTCTTTTTCCATCAGCACAATACTCAAAATCAATCTTTGCTATTGGAAAAATGTTCATGGATGCGAGCATATGCTCGATTTTCTTTGTGCCATACTTCCTACAGAGTTATTTCACTTCTTATATTGTCAATTTTTATCTGAATTCTTCTATTGGCCCCCTGAATAGTGAGCGTCTAGCTTGCATAATCATGTATGGCTCAACCAATCCTGAGCTAAGGTATGCCCAACAACATTCCATATGCTCGTTGTACATCCATCATTAAGAAGCTGGTTTTGAATTTCTCTTTTCCGACCCTAATTTGCATGTTCTTTATCAGGGAAGTCTCTTGAACCACTCTCTGATCAATCAATTTGATTCTGGAAAGTGTTGGCTTAAGATCGTGATTACCTAATTTTTGTCTCAAAATATTCTTCAAGATATTCACTTCTACCCCACAATCTAGTACAACTCCTGACAATGGTTCCCATTGCTTTCTAATGTTGTAGTCCACTTGAATAACAAGAACCTCATCATCTCTTATGGCTAATAACTCTGATGCCATGGCATCTACTATTGCTTTTTTCTTTTTCCTTATGAATTTTACAGTTTTTGGTAAGGTTCTTCTGATATCATCTACTTTGATTGTGAGCTTTTAAATCCACTCACACACCTTAATATATATTTAATCCTGCTCGTTACTAGAACTGCTATCTGATCTCAAAGGTCTCTCTTCCAGTTGACTATCTTCGCAGTGCCACTCCACTGGCCTCCCACATCTAGATGGTTGGTTGACCCTTTGATATAGATTTAGATTGTTCTCCAGCTTTTTTTGTCCCCAAAGATCTCTCTTCCAATTGACTATCTTCGTAGTGCCACTCCGCTGGGCTCCCACATCTGGTGGTTGGTCGACCCTTTCATAGAGGTTTGGATTGTTCTCCAACTTTTTTTGTCCCATTTCAATATTCCTTGACGTTCCTCATTTCCACATCTAGACTTTTGATTGTTGCTATTAAAGACTCGTCCAGTCCCTTTCCTACCTTCTCCTCACAGGAGTCTTTGATAGGCTTCTCCTCTTGAGCCACATGAAGACTAAGGTGGAAACCTATGGATGGTCCTAGCCTCCGAGCACTTTGGATGATTTGGCATCTTCTTTGCCAAATGTTTTGTAATCTTTTTTGCTAGATCCCTTTGCTCCTGCTATTCATCAACCACCTTTGCCTTGCCTTTTGCCTTCTAGGTAGCTCCTGCCACTTCAACTATTGCCCCTACAAGACAAACATTGCTATTGTAAAAGAAACTAATTGAAAGTGTTTATTCACATGCCCAATTGCAACTTAGAAGATTTCAACTAGCTTAGATGGATCCATATGCCATAAAAAACACAATAAATGAATTTGTTTTTGAATAAAATAGTGACAATAACAAGTTAACAAACTCTTAAGAAGACTCAACCTATGTATTTAACAATAAAATAACAAGTCATTTATAAAATTTACATGCAACAACTAGCATGGACATTGCAATCGTAACGCTAATCAGACTAAAGTGAACACCCAGATTCTTGCAGCACCCATAAGCAACCAACAAAGTCGTCAAGATTTGATGCAACAATCTTTAATGATTGGCATGAGCTTTGCAATCATAATGCTATTCAGACTGAAGCAAACAACCAAATTATTGGAGCACATAGAAGCAACCAACAAAGGCTTCAAGATTTAATGCAACAATCTCTAACAACTAAAAACCAAACCTAGAAGCTAGGGAGCGGAATGCTATTCGATACAGCTACAAGAGTTCTTTTCATTTACAAAACATCAACAACAACAGTCTCTGTATCTGCACAAGACATTACATGCAAGAAAAGCTTGACGACTCTATAAGCAAGGGGCGATTATTGTTTGTTGAAACTCAGCACAATAAAAGTTTCAAAATTGATGACTACAATAGGTGAAGCACACACGTAACAAACCTTTGAACCAGGAAAATCCATGATACTAAAAAAAAGCATTCCAAACATACTTGGCTAAATTTCATCGACGTATTGCCAAGCTCATTATCTCGATAGATACAAACTAAGCTTCTAAAACTTGTGAGGACCACGAGCACAAAGTCCTATTGACTAAGATGACGAAACCCAAAAGAAAACATATCCACATCGACTCAGTGAATCCTCCACAAGTCACTTTGCACGTGGAGCATTGAAGGCCCAAAACCCCTAAAAAGAAAAGGTTGCCATCAAAAGAAGGTAAATCCTTGAGCGCAAAGTCAGCAACCCAAAGACCCCTACACTACAAGGCAAACAATGGAATCTCTCTGAACTTGAACCAAGCTCAATTCATGCAAAGAACAAAGTCATGAAAGAACCCACCATATAGAGCTTACACAGGCAATCATTGCAACCAACACCCTATATGTAAAACATCAACAACATTTGTAAGCGACACTTGCACAATCACACCCATTAACCATTTAAATAGCTTGGAAGGTCAACAAATTTAAAAGATTATTGGCATTCACAATAGAAAAAAAAACAATGGGGGGAACCATGTCTCATCTTCCACACTCATAAAAAAAACTGACCTTGCAACAATTCGTTTGTTTTGCACAACCCTCTTGCTAACTTTTGGAGGCGGGCTAAGACTAGTACATGACAGAGGACCACTTTTCAGTGGCACATGGGTGGCTCCACTACAACCCTTGGCAAATTTGTTTATCTCTACAAAAAGAAACCAACAAAGTTAAAAAACAAGGTCAAAATAACTCAAATAATCATAAAAGGTAACCATAAAAGTCCATTTCTTCACTAGTATTCATAGCATCAATACTCACGTCCTCATCAACGTCAAAACCATTGTTTGCAAAATCAGAGTTCGATGCATTCTCAAACACAATACAACTGCACTTCTATTCCATGTGCTCAACCATCTACATGTTTGTATACATATTTACAAACGATCGCAACAATGGAAGATGACCCCACTACATAGTAGTGAATGCATGGCAAGACAATGATCGCTAAACATCTGTACAACATGAGTCACATGAGGGGATGAATCAGGTTAAGAAAATATATTGACCCTTTAAATAGCCGCCCCATATTAAGAAGCCGCATACTGCAGGGTTGCGCCTCGCGGCGTGCCGTCCATGGATGTTCTCCGTGTAAAAACAAGCAAGCCTAGGATTGCTTCAGAGCCATATGCCAGCAGAATAAAGGCCCTTACCTCTTGTACACTGCAAAGGCCTGCGCACTAATGAAACCTAGCCACGTGTCGCTCATCGGGAACTTTCATCCAACGTCCAGGAAATGGTCCCTTTTTTTCGATCCTACCTTAAATATTTTCAATGAGCGTCTACAATCGAGCAGGCAAGACGTTCTCTTTCCCTCTCGCATATACGCACACATACAGCCCCCGTAGCAGCAGTGTGAGCTTCCATAGCCTTCCTCGCCCGCTGTTGGGGGCGCCGCTCGCTGTTGCAGTCACTGCTCGCTTCCGATCAGCCGCAGAAGGCATGATGGAGCCGGAGCAGCAGCAGGTTGAAGATGCGGCCGCGACTTTGAGCAAGAAAGCAGCGAAAAAACAAGAAAGGCTGAACAAGAAGTTGGCAGCAGCAAGCATAGCAGCCTCAGAGGCCACCAAGGAAGAGGACCCGTTGGCAGGAAACTACGGCGATGTTCTCTTGCAGGACCTCCAATCGAAACCCATCAGTGGGCGCCAATGGACGAGTGTGTCGGTGCTCGATTCCACACTTGATGGCCAAACTGTGCTAGTGCGTGGGCGCTGCCACACTGTTCGTGGCAAGGGAAAACTAGTTTTCCTTGTCATCCGTCAGGCTGGGTACACTATTCAATGTGTCTTTCAGATCAAGGACAAGGTGATCTTTGGGGCTTATCAAGTATGTTAGCTATCTGGTTGTACATTTTTTCATTGATTACCACCATTCAATGCATCTTTCAGGTGGAGGACAATATGGTGTCCAAAGGGATGATTAAATACATCTCCTCTTTGTCTAAGGAATCGATTGTCGATGTTGAAGGCATTGTTGCTGTACCTGATAGACCAATCAGTGGCACCACTCAACAGGTTTTTTCTTTTCTCTTTATCTGTTCTACCTTGGTGGATAAGTGAAAATTCTTTATTGGATTACAAAAGAGGAGTACTAGGAGAATTTCCTTGTACATTGAAAATAGGTCTTTGTGTAAAGACATCAAATGAAGATAGGATTTTTTATTGATAATGTTCTTTACAAGGTGGCTTTGTGACAAGATTATGAGAAATTTATTGTAGTGTCTTCAAGGAAGTGTATCTTATTCCACTATCTTTGTAAGGCAATTTCGGTTAACCATGAACAAGGAGATATAAGATTGGCCGGTGTATGGGGCAAGGCCTTTAAATGCTAGAGGTGTGGTTAATTATAAACGAGGAGGTATGAGTTGCTTAATTTTATGCATCTTAAGTGAATGCCCAATGTGATCCCTTTATTTATTTTGGCTTTTAGGTATTTATTTTGTTTATTCGACACGATGTGGGTCGGGCAAATCTTGAGGCGGTTAAACTTAAGGTCCTCAAAGTAGGTATAAAGGAAGTAATCCAATCCCAATTGTATAATTATCTAATTCATTGCCAAGTTGGTTGGTTTAGAGCAATCTCTCTCTCTCTCTCTCGTGCATTCTCTCTCTAACCCTTTTTTGAAGTGGTAAAAGTTTGTTCTTTCAGTTGGCACGTGGTGCTTGCCCCGTTACAGTGGCATTAGAGCTTTAGGCGTGTGCTTTTTTGAAGGCATATCGGTCCATCAAGAGTAGACATAGCAAGATGGCGCTTCAAGAATCTACATAATTTTTTTCCGCTTTTTCGAGAGAAAACTGGACCTACATGAACCTACAGATGGAAGCTATGGGTTTGGATGAAGAAGAAACGACGAGAGGAGGCGATGAAGGAGGAGGAAAAAGCACAAAAAACATGTTTTTTTTGATTTGCAGAGGTCTCTACAAATCTCTTTAACGGTTGAGAATTTGGCTATGCGATAGAAATCAAAGTGATTCTCTCAACATACCCTACTTCTTGACGCGAGTGGATTTTGATTCCCACAATTCTGGAAAATTAGGATTTTGACAACAAATTAGGAATTTTGCAAAAAAAAAAAGCAAGTAGAAAATTATTATTTTTGGAAGCTCTTGTTATTTGTGTGTAGACAATAGATTTTAGGAGTGAGGAATAAGCATTTGGGAGCATGGAGCTGAACATCCACTGTTGCAATGAGGAGAACCATCTATTTGAAATTTTGTTTGAGAACTTGTTTGAAACTACTGTCTGGAATTTGTTTAAATGGATTTTATTTGTTTTGATTTTCTATCGGTGCCTATGTGAGATTGCTTGAATTTGGTTTTGATGGTGGAGTCAATACTTTTGGAAAACCTTTGGATACTCATGGCTCGGGCTTTCCGAGGAGGAGTATTCAAGAGGAAATTGTGATTGAAAAGATGTGCTTTACTCATGGCTCGGGCTTTCTTGGGAGGAGTATTGAAGAGAAAATTGGTTGCGGTCTGACGAATGTTTACTTGTACTCTTGGAACCTTCAAGTGACGCAAGCTACGGTCTACTATGTGGAGAAGAAGGGCCGAGTTTCTAGAGCTTGTACTAGCAATATAAAGAAATATTGAAAGGGGCGCCAAGGATTTGGGCCAGTGCCTTCTAGGAGTGGAACTCTACCACTCCGTGTCGTGTGGATTTTCTCTCTCTCTCTCTCTCTCTTTTAGTTCAGTTGTTTTGAAGTGCTAAAAGTTTGTTCTTTCAGTTGGCATGTGGTGCCCGTCCCGTTACATGTTCCCTTGTCACCACACCTTACATTGCACTTTGACACGGTATCAGAGCCTAGGCCTGTTGCCGCCTAATGGATCTGGAGCACGGGAGAAGCGGATAGATGACTGATGAGTGTTGCTTATTTTTTGCAAGGAGTTGGATGAGATTTTGGTTGCGTTTTGAAGACCAGAAGATGACTCGAGTGCAATGGTTTGTGCCCAGTACCTTCGTAAATTTTCAGCTTGTAAATTTTCAGCTAGATGGTTGGAGACTTTTGTGCTGCAGAGGGGGTTGATTTTGGACCGATTTCAATCGGTGTATCTACCCTTATTGAGGAGTTTGGAGATCTTTTTTGACGGGAGATTCCTTGTCGTCTTGAAGTCCATTTTGTATTTGTCCACAGAGCATTGCTTTGGGACCTTGGAGTGACGATGGCACTGAAGAAGAAAAGTGTTGCAGATAGTTTTCATGATGTGGACGCAGAAGAAGAATACGGAGATATAGTGATAAGCCTATGGAGCATTTACGAAAATGAGGAGTCGCAGGTGCTACTTGAGAGAAAGGTTTTGATATTGCTCCTGTTTCTATAGGATCAAAAGCTGAATGCCACTAAATATCAGGATTGGAAGGTGCACCTATGACCTTATCTTGATGGTGCTGAAATTTAGCAGTTGAAGGCTCTTACAAACACGTCTCTCTCTTCCTTGCAGAGCTTCAATGTGCTTAGGATTGGCGTAATGCAAGGATCCGATTTTTCATCTTCCTCAATCTTCTGTGGTAGGCTCTTGGACATGTTTGGAGTATGACTAATACTCGAGTGATCTTGAACCACTGTCACAGACGCTAAGGGTTAGGACTCCCTAGTCCTAACCCTAGCCAAAGCCAACCTGTAGATCTCGATCGAGGGGCCTAAACCCTAGTAGAAGCAGCAGGAGTAGCAGAAGAAGTCCTCACCAACTAATAGATCCTCGTCGAGTGGCCCAATTATGAAAATGGGTTAGGATTAAAAATCCTAATCTCCAACACCTTATGGAACCCTGGCTGATGGGGCTAAACATAAAGCAGACACATGTACAGATTTCCGTGAATTTTGCTGACAGCCTTTGTCGCTAGCTTTTGGAACCAGATGCTTTTCATGTAAACTACATTTGGATGGCCAAGGGACTTTAAATATTAACTAAGGGCTTACTCTCAGCCACAAGTGTCATGTGTACATCTAAACCTATGTGTACGTAGACAAACTACTTCATGAAAAGGGTTCAATTCAGTTTAGTTAGCTTAGGAAGTGTTCTGGCACTTTTTGTGAGTCTGTTCGCAGACCGTGCATGTCCAGTGACACAAAGTGATGACGTGGTTGCTCGAGAGGAAACCATGACTTCTGTTGAAAACCCTAATTTTGGAAACCCTAACCCTAGAACCTGCAAACCCTAATTTTTTTCCAAAAACCCTAACCCTAAAATCTGCCAAAAACCCTAAACTCAATTTTTGCCCTGACCTAACCCTAACCCTAACCCTAAAAAGCAGCAAGGATGAATCCCGTGAAATGCTTTGACATGCTGATGTGGCACCGTACGGCAATGCGGCATATTTTTAGCATTTGTGGCAGTTTTGCTTTTCTCTATGCAAGAGAGAGAGAGAGAACATCTTTTGCTTTATTTGAAAACTCAAGAGAGTTTGAGAGAGAGCCTTTGTTTTTATTTAGGCTTTTGATTTTGAAGCTTTTGGGGCTTTGCTTTTGGCAACTATAATCGGCCCGTACAACGTAGAGGGCGGTACTATTTCAATTACCTGTTAACTTTACACAGAGCACCGAGAAGGGAAGAGAACACAGTTGTGTCCAACGACTAGAATGTCACTGCGCACACGAGACCGACACCCTGTAGGCCCCAAAGACTGGCGCCCCTTTCGGTATTTCTTTATTCTAATTAAGGTAGACGATCCGACCACTTAGCACAAGCTTTCACAAAGCTGTCCAAACCTGGCGAGGGCTGAAAACGCAGGTTTTCGACCGGATTTCGACAGCATAACGGCGCAAAAACCCCTGCAGGTCAAAAACACCTGTCTAGGACGGATTCCCTCGATATCTGGAAGCTTTCTGGTGAGCTGTCACAGAAATTCAGCGGGCTGTAATTCTCTGTTTTTCACTGCCGGGAGCCCAAAAGCCTGTACACGCATCCCAAGGCTCTCACGAGGCTCCCCCGATGTTCCCTTGCAGTTTAGGTGCGAAACCCTAAACCTGCAGAAAAACACAGCAGGCTGTAATTCCCTGTTTCGGATCGTTTTTAGCGGAGCGAACACGCCTACGTGTGTCCCAAGGGCTCCCGCACGCAATGGGACAGTTCCCCTATGAATTGGACGAGTTTTCATGCGAGAAAACTCTCCAAACTCGCAATCTTTCGTGATGGAACTGTGCGTACCTGTGGGGGATTAGCAATTAGCTAATCCGGTTCTTGATCAGAAGGCTCTTGCCTTGGCAAACGTGCATAAACCCCCAGAACTGTACATAGGTCAAATGAGAAGCCCACTAGTGGGGCATAACATACTGTACGTAGGGGAGAAAGAGAGCAGTATGTAGCGTGCGGGGCATCACTCCCGTCACCATACTGTGCATAGAGGGCAAGGTAAGCATTCCATAGCTTCTGTACGTGCTACAATCCACCTGAGGCTGAAAATGGGGCCCCCTTTGTTGATATGCAGCTCGTTTTTGCCTCCCAGAGTGGCATAATCGCTCACAGGCTGACACGTCGCCCAGTTTCCGAGTTTGGGCTTTCCCTGCTAAAAATATCTCAACTGGTGCGTCAATTGACTTGGCAGTAGAGCAATAAAATGCTCCCCTTGTCATTCCAGAGCTAATGATGCGAACACATTTTCCGGTCAAAAATAGCAGTTCCCTAAATTTTAGGAGATGCTTCCATGGCGTCCCTATCGGTCTCCTGACCATCATTGAAGACTACCATTTGACCAACATCTACAATGTGGGTTAATTTACTGGCCCCTTTCAACTTATAAAGTTGCAGTGACTTGACGAGTGGCCCAAATTCCAGTTTGGCGCACACGAGCTTCCATACTCATCAGAATTCAGTGCTAACTGGCCCGTGCAGTCCCTGTCTGACCGACCTAGATCCCCGATGTGAGAAACCCATTTGGTTGCAGCCGTTTCACACTGGCCATGCAATGTCCACTTGCACCTTTTCAAGGGTTTTGGGACAAACAAGTAAAAATAAAATAAATATATCTAATACTTATTTACGGAAGGCAACAGGAAAAATACACCTCCTGGTGACAGCAACCCTTGTAAACAATAAATAAGTGGTTTGGGCTCCTACTTTGCAGAGCATGTGGACTCAGAGTCTGAGAGTGAGAACTCGACCCACTCTTGTACTTTGAACTGATGAATACATAAAGAAATACCGAAAGGGGCGCCAGTCTTTGGGGCCAATATCTCTAGGCATGGAACTCCGCCGGGCCAATGCAAATCTGTTGTGGACTGTGAATTGTTTTGAAGTGGTTATTTGGTGCTGTTGTGATTGATTCTTGACTTGGAGTGTCCACGTCTGTTACATCCTGACACTTAAGAGTAGATGCATATCCTCTGGTTGCACACAGCATGATCATCAGCATTACCATCAGAATCCATCAGGAGCATTTTACAGGGACAGAACCTATTTTTCCTATTTTAGCCATTTTTCACTTGTTATTAATAAGTGACTTTGTTGGGAAACTGGGTAAGGCAAATTTGCTAAGGATATATATAAGAAAACCTAGCGCTAGCACTTTCTGGCAGAAGAGGCAGCAAGGACTATGCGTCCGACAGTGCACCTTCTCAGCAAGACTCCCTGGCAGGCAACCTAGCGTTTCAGCCACCAAAGAATCCAACGTTTTCAGCATTTGCAGATCAGCCCAGTGTTTTGCAGTTGCAGATGAAGCATGGCGACAACAGATCTTTGTAGACTCCCTAGCGTTTTTGCATCAAGAAGCAGAACAGGCCTAGCGTTTTTGCATTTGCATTTGCGTTTGACAACATTTTGGTGTCGTATTCTTCTTTCTCTATCTCTCATTCTCAGCACCTTCATTCACAATATTTTTCACTTTGTTTGTGATCAATTGCACTCTCTCACTAAAGGAACGGAAGGCTCTCCCTTCCGTAAGTAAAAAGAACCTTGAGCACAGTTCGGAGCACTCATCTTGAGCAAAGTTCAACATTCACTTCCGCTGTACCTTACAACAGTAGATGCTGAGCAGAGCCGCATGAGTTGTACCTCGTTGAAGGAATATAAAGAAATACCAAACGGGGCGCCAGAGTTTGGGGCTTGTGCACTATGGGGGTGGAAGTACACCACTCCGTGTCTCGTATGAAGTCTTTCTATGAGTTCAGTTGTTTTGAAATGCCTAAAAGTGTGTTTAGTCTGTTCTTTTCAGTTCTTAAGTTTTGACTAGCTCCTCTACCCTGACGGAAAAATTGTAAGAGTTTGTTTGTGGCCTTTTGTCAAAGCCATGAGCTGTCACATCAAATAGAGGGAGAGATCTGAGTAAATTAAAATCCTAACTCTTATGACTAAAAAGGCTTTAATTGTTTATAATGTATACTTCAAACAATTTGTCATTTCATAATCATTGTATGCTATCAGACTTACTCCATTGAGAAGTGTTTTATTGTGTGGGAATCTTTTCGGCTATGTTAATGTGCGGACAAAATCTTTGGCAACTAATAATGATTACCATCAACAACTCTTTTGTCTCAGTTTATGGTACCCTAAAGTTTTATTTGCTAATCGAAAGGTCTCTTCAGTATCATGGTTGGTATAAGTTTGCTGTATGTGAGATGTATCGTCCTAAACAAACTACAAGTTGACAAAAACATCCTTCATGAGCAAATTGTTGTTTATTCGAGTTTAGCACAACTAAAATATTTGTTTATTCATTAGATCTTTTGACTTTTAAGCTATGGAGTTAGAAGAAAGCAGAAATTAACCATGAATTAGGATCAATAATCTTCTACAAAAAAGTAATTGATAAGAGATTACATATATACAAGGACTTCGAATGTGGTTATAACATTGTTTGCTCGCTTTTCAAAGCTTCCAGTTTTTTATCTGCTTGCTTTTTGCTGCTTGATGTTCTGACTTCCTCCAATTTTACTAGCATAATGGTTCTACTCAGGAGACAGGAACTTCATAGTTTTATTCTGGAACATCTGGCTCCAGTTTCATGAATGTTTATATGCATTTGGCCTAGTACTGATTTGATCACTTATTTCAGGTAGAACTCCATGGCAGAAAGGTCTATTGTGTGAGCAAGGCAGTACCTGTCCTTCCCTTCAATCTCGAGGATGCTGCACGTAGTGAGAAGGACTTTCAAAAAGCCGCTGAGGTGAGTTTTTTTGTCGAAATTTTTGTGTCTCATATGGTTGCTTGGCTGTCACTCGTTTTATTATTTGGAGTTTTTGCAGCAAGAAGACCTTCAGTACGTAAGAGTCAATACTGACACTAGGCTCAATTTCAGAGTTCTTGATTTGCGCACTCCAGCCAATCAAGCTATCTTTCGAGTGCAATCATACGTTTCAATGGTGCGCTAGTTTTGCGAATTTATCCATGGTTTTGAGCATGCTTCAGTGGTATTTTAAGCGCTTTACTGCCATTCTCATTTATATTGTAGATGAGTTGAATGATGAATTTACTTGGTTTAGGGTTGTTTGTCCATATTTCTCTCTCAGCTTATAGTTCTGTGGGTTACTGCAAGTCTATCTCACTTTGATCGGTGTGCAATTTTGCAGCTTTTTCGCCAATTTTTGGTTGGCCAAAATTTTGTGGAGATCCACACACCTAAGCTTATAGCAGGTGCAAGTGAAGGGGGTGCAGCTGTTTTCAAACTGGATTATAAGGGCCAGCCTGCTTGTCTGGCCCAGTCTCCACAGCTACACAAGCAGATGGCAATCTGTGCCGATTTTGGTCGTGTCTTTGAGATTGGCCCTGTTTTTAGAGCTGAGGACTCCTTCACACACAGGCATCTATGCGAATTTACAGGTCTTGATTTGGAAATGGAGATCAAAGAACATTATTATGAGGTGCCACTTTGCATCTTATGGACCACTGTAGTAAAGTGCACTTCCTTGGAGTTAGTTTTTTTTGAATCTGGAGTGCTTTGGCCTTGATGTGCAGGTGCTGGATATCCTGGATGGGATGTTTGTTTCCATTTTTGATGGACTTAATGAACACTGCAAGAAAGAGCTGGAAGCCATCAATGAGCAGTACCCCTTCGAGCCTTTGAAGGTCGATGCTAGTTTCGCTGCCCTTTGGTTGTGCAGAGTGCATAGGTTTTTCTTAAACAGTGTATAACTTTCCATGATGCAGTACTTGAAGAAGACCTTACGCCTGACATTTGAGGAGGGATTGCAGCTACTCAAGGTATGGACACAGCATTTTAGGGCCTTGTTATTAGCCTGCAAACAGGAAAGGGAGTTTGTATTTGTGCTCAGCATTTTATATGCCTAGGTCGTTGATATGTTGCAATCAACGGGCTTCGTGGTTGTGTTCATAAGGCTTTATCTTTTGCATTTACAGGAGGATGGCATTGAATTGGATCCTTTTGGTGATCTAAATACAGAATCAGAAAGAAGACTAGGAGCTTTGGTTAAGAACAAGTATGGCACCACAGATAGTGTTTTTTCTAAAGGAAATCTGTGTAAGCTCATATTTTGCGTTGATGGTCAGGTATGGTACTGATTTTTACATTCTTCATCGCTATCCATTGGCGGTGCGCCCTTTCTACACGATGCCATGTTATGACAACCCACAATATAGCAATTCTTTTGATGTCTTCATTCGAGGTAGCAATTTTTTGTCGATGGATGACTAGCATGGTACTTGGTTTTCTTCCATCTTTAACATTTTTCATGGGTCCATTTTGGCAGGGGAAGAGATTATATCTGGAGCGCAGCGTGTGCACGATCCTGAGCTTCTTGTGTCCCGTGCTCAGGCATTGGGCATAGATGTTGCCTCTCTGTCAACGTATATCGATTCTTTCAGGTCATTCTCAAATAGTCTTCTCTTTATGAGTTATGAGTTATAAGCTGTTTGTTTGCTGCTCGATACTTTAATTTTCTTATCATATTTAGCTTGGCATTTGGTGTTCAGGTGGGGTGCTGTTCCACATGGTGGTGTGGGTGTGGGCTTGGAACGAGTAGTCATGCTCTTTTGCAACCTAAAGAACATCAGGAAAACATCCATGTTCCCACGGGATCCAACAAGGCTTGCACCATAGCATGTTCATGTTAAGCTACAAGACGGTTGGGCATCTAGTCCTCGGCCTGTATTGACGTGTATTGGAGAGTATAGCCCATTTTTGTAAATTTCTGAACTGTTATTAATATCCTCATTCTGGGTAACAGGGCAAGTTGCCACACAGACGTCCAATTGCTCATGTTAATGCTAAAATTATGTTGAGATGGAAATTGAAACCATGGCTAGTTTTAATGATCTTGCTCGAGGTCGAGTGCGAATGTGGCAACATTGTTACTTTTTACCACCCATCCAAGCTTTTACACTATGGCTTGAAGCATGTCATTTCAGAGACTGTCTGCACATTCCAATGAGTTGAATCTCTCAAATAGATGCTGCATTTGTTCTTGGAAAATTCCTAAAATGAAAGTGTGTCAAAATTGATTATCTCAAGAGGCATGATGTAGATAATCTCTTGTGCATAGAAGATCACAATTACCTCCATTTAAAGGGGAAGGCGTATTTCAATGAGCCCCGATGTTTTTGTCACGTTCAGTGGAGTTATTTATATGGAGTAGTACCATCTCATTGTTAGTTGGTTGACTTGTTAGAATAAATCCTGTCAACGTTTCACACCTGTTTGTTATATGATCCTGTCCTTGGGAAATGTCCAACATCAAGCTCTGGCGCAAATGTGCACCTTGCAGATAGTCATGCTGATAGTGCTTGACTGCACATCTTGGTGGTTCGCTACACCATAATGCCTGGCCTAGGCCACTAATGCATCTCTTCATTAATCAAGCAACAATTAATAGCTTTTTGGTTTTTAAAAAAGAAGAAAAATTCCATGTAGTGCCAACCTTGGCCGAGGCGCTACATAAAAGTTATGGTCCAACAGTTTGTTGTATGATGTTCTCGGCAACACATCTGTCTTTGCATTTGTACCTATGTGAGTTTCCCCTTTTATTTTGTGTAGACTCCCTCCCTATAAATCTCTCTTCTTTTTTACATCCCAAGTGTTTTGTGCTGGCATGTGTAAATGTATACAAGCATCATTTCCATCCATTGCCTGCATTAGCTTTAAGCTCGTTAGTGGACATAGTTTTGTGCTCTTTCTCGGATTGCATCTTGCACCATCATTCCTTCTAGTTTCACGTTCTTGTTTGTCTTTGGTGACATTGGGGCCTCTCTGTCCTTGATGTTTATTCATAGGCTTGCATATCATAGATCATCTTTAGCTGCTTTTTGCATTGCTCTCTCAAGTTCTTTATAATGCTCAAAATTCATCTTCCTGGCATATATAGACTCACATAAGAATCTTCTTTGAGTGCCGAACAATTCGGGCCTTCAGCTCAAGCTTTGCCTTTTTAATTGGAAGCCCCAAGTCCCAAGCTTAAGTTGAGAGTAAGGTAGCTTTCAATTTCATTGTGTTTGGCTTAAACACATTTTGGTTTATTTGGTTGTTGGAACAATGTAGCAGACAAAGCTCATTGGTGCTTGCAAGGAACTAAGTGCATTAAGGTCTATCATCATGGTGGCATGGTCTTCCAAAAGATATTAGTTTGGTTTGTGTGGCATTGTAGAACCACTGTTCTGATCTTTCACAAAGTTTTTGCCTTACAAGAAATTTGAAACTTTGCACAATCCATGGGATTTGACACTTGCCTATAAATGATGAGTGCCAACTCTTGTTAACCACATTACTTGCATGGGGCATTTGCTACGTCGTCGTTCTTGCGATATGTATGAACACACTTGAGATCATCAAGGCTGTTTTTTGCCTCTCTAGGAGCCCCCCGCCCCCGTTCCCATCCCCTCGAGTGAATTGTCCTTGTATATGGACTCTTAAATGTCACTTGTTCTTGAATTCCCATCTATCTAAGCTTTGTGCGCATTCTTTCAACCTAAACATAATAGGAACCATGTAAAGCTCGTAAGATGGGCAAGCAATAGAGAAAGGCATTCCAACAAGAAAGAAAGCATAGAGCTAGTGTTCCTCTAGAGAGGTGCATGCTTAGGGCAAGAGGTTTCCAAACCTTTTTTTTTTTGGCCAAGGTTGTGAAAACTATAGCCTTTACACTAAATCAAACCTATAGTAACGCACTAGATGGTAAAATACTACGTGAGGCCTATAATGCTAAGAAGCCACTTCATTCCGATTCAGAGGTTCTTCACCATGAATTTTCCATGACCTATTACTTCTATAAATGACAAGGAAGCATATCTTGGATGATGGTTCTTGCTCATTTAGTCTTTTAGGTGCTATACAAGTGCGTTCCTACAAATAGTTTGGATAAGCTAGCAAGCCAATACTAGAATCTTTGTTTGTGTTAACATATTAGACCAATTGTGGGAGTGCACCGTGGATGAAGCCATTAATTGTACTGATTCTTTTGGAACTTAAAATATTATGTACTATCTATCATTTTCCATTTACTCCAGCATCTTATGTAAATTTGAAACCATTATTCTCACATTTTACAAGGCTCCTTCTTACGGGCTACCCTTCTTCTACCCAATTAGGGATGGGGGTGGTTATCACCATGAGCTTCTTTTTACCACCTCTTTCCTAGTCTACAATTGAAGCCATGTCATCAAGGAATAATGCACAAAGGCCTACAAAGATACACATATGCATAGATAGATGGCTATTTAGTGACAAATTTGCCGGTTTAGGCAACATGAGCTCATTGCAAGCTCGTTGGTTTAGGCAAAATAACCTCATCTATCTAAGGTTTGATAGATTCCATACTAAGGCGAATTCTTTTTTGTCGGGTCTTTAGGGCTTGCCTCTAAATAGGAAGAGACATGGATTTTAAGCTCTCACAGGGAAAATAAGAGGAAAAATATCACCTAGAATAGGAATCATATCAGTATTGTTTTCCATACAAAAACTTAAACGTAGTAACTTGACCTTACCAATCTATCCGTAGCAAGCATCTCAATGCTATGTGCATCCTCTACATCATCTGGATGCAGATGGAGAGATGGGATATTGTTTCTGGCATCCGGGATCTTGTAAGATAACCTGGAGTTCCAATATCGTTGTAAATGAGTCAAAGATGCACATATAGCCTGTTAAAGAGGTTGAATATCAAAACATTACTTTTGAGTATATTGCCTTTGATTTATGAGAACTCAAAGTCTCATGATGAGGCTTTCACTAGCAACAATCCTGAGCGAGTAGAGAGTAGTAGTCAGGCATTATGCTGTTTGAGAAGAGGTTCACTTCCACGTGCGATTTTAACAGGGTTTAGATTATGTCACACTGATTGACTGTGAAGGACCATCTTGTTTTCAACAAACCATGAAGATGGATGATGAGCTGCAGTGGGAGCAAGCTATGCAATCTAAGTTTGACTTGATTGTGAAGAATGAGATTTAGGAATCAGTGAATGTCAAGCCAAGGGCCAGGGGCCAAAGCCAAGAGCTAGGGGCCAGTCTGAAAGAGGGGTTTGCCTATATAAGGGGCAAGAGGCTAGGAGGCGAGACAAGTTGCAGACTCCTTGGTCTGACACTGGTATCAGAGCTATTCTGGGCAAAAGTTTCTATGTGAAGAGGTTTCTCTCTCTCTCTCTCTCTCTCTCTCTCTCTCTCTCTCTCTCTCTCTCTCTGTCTCTCTGTGAGGACGCTTGCGGGCACAACCACTTTTAGGAGGAAGGGGAGGTGAGGGTGACCATCACCAAATCGGGCGATCTTTGGCCGTTGTGAGCGGAGCAACTTTTGTTTCATCATCTCTCTCCCTCAGACTCTATAGTACTTGTTGCAACCCTCTCTCTCTCTCTCTCTCTCTCTCTCTCTCTCTCTCTCTCTCTCTCTCTCTTCACGCTGCTCGGCCAAGGCCCGCCATCGCTGTAGCTTTTTGAACGGGCGCCCAAAGGGGGGACATCCTCCACCAAATAACTCACATAAGGGAGTGTGCCCACACGAGCACACCCCCCTCTCTTAGCCTTTGGTTATGGTGGAGAGCAAAGGGATTTGACAAAACATTCTCAGGGTGGAGATCAACATCAAAGTAGTGCTTTAGAATCTTTGCAATTTTAGAAACTTTGGAAGATAAATTTCTATCTACGTTCCTCTTTTTCTTGGTAATATTCGATTTGAAGGTTTTGCCATGGATTCAAATATGAACATGTATCATACATTTGGTTTTTAGAACCCTACCCCAATTTGACCTACTGCTGTCCCACGATTGACCACATTCAATAGAGGGTGCCCGCGCATCAACGAGGATGGATGATTGCATCGAATTGCTTGAAATCCAAGAGTTTAGAGCACTGCAAACATGTATGATTGTTTTACAATCTAATTTTGCTCAATTGAATGTTAATACCTCTAAGATGTGTAATATGCTTGTGTAATTCATGGAACCGTCGGCCAAGGGCCAAGTTAATGAGAAGAATAGGGTTTTTGTGACACTCATGCCTAGCGGGAGCATCCTTGGTGTGTAAGGGGTCCTGGCGCGGACGGCACCGGCTCAGGAGGGCCCGGCTCGGACGGGACCGGCTCGGGTCGAGTTGCTTCTTCAAGGGGTCCTGGCGCGGACGGCACCGGCTCAGGAGGGCCCGGCTCGGACGGGACCGGCTCGGGTCGAGGTTGCGTTCCATGGGTCGACGGCCGTTTGCGTTTCGCGGGTCTTGCGTTCCGGGTCCCTAGCCCCACGTAGCCTCAGGCTCCGCCGCACTCACGGAGGGTCATAGCGTGCCCTGGGGAACCTTGCGTTGAACCCCCACGGTGCACGAGTGCGTGGAGTGAGGCTAGCGTGTCATTTCTATCCGCTTCATTTGTGGGTAAAAATTCATTTCTGAACACATTCTCGAAGGCTGCCCAAGTCTGTGGTATGATGCCCTTGTCCTTGAGTGACATCCACCATTTGTAGGCCTTACCCTCTAGTATCAGACTTATTCGCAGTGCCTTGACTGCATCTAAGATCGTGAATCCTATCCGATTTACTTAGAAAAATATTCACAGTATCTTTGTTGCGCTCCTTTTCCTCTCCTCAAAAAATCCATGGCTTGGTATTCTTTAACAAATCATCCACCTCTTTTTGAGACCGTGAATAAGATACTCTATGTGTTAGCATAAGATACCGTTGGAGTATATCAAACGGATATGAAGATAGCTTTCCTTCATGGAAATCTCAAAGAGTATGTATACTTGAAGGGTTTGAAGTGCCAAGCGGAGAAGAATTGGCATGTAAGGTTAGAAAAGCTCTTTATGACTTGAGGCAAGATTCTAGCCAATGGTATCAAAAATTTGACACATTCATGTAATTTCATGGTTATAAGAGGAATCAAGAGGATCATTGCTTGTACAAGAAGAATTTTAGTGATGGGTCATTCATATTTCTCATTTTATGTATCGATGACATGCTATCCCTGGCAAGTTGACTCATGAGATTGCCAATTTGAAACAAATGTTGAGCTAGATTTTTGCTATGAAGGATTTGGGAGAAGCTAGGCACTTTCTTGGTATCTGTATCAAGCGTGACAAGTCTAGCAGTATTCTGGAGCTATCTTAAGAATCATGCATTTTGAAGGTTTTGCATCATTTCAACATGCGGGGCCCCATGCCGGCCACTTTTTAAGATGTGTATGATATCAAGCGAATTGACCAAAGAGGATTATTAAAAGATCAAAATGTATACTTTTATGTATGCATTAGAGTGGGGTGGGTTTTTTTTATAAATAGGCTCACAATGTAAGTATAGTATGTATATTGGGGTATTATTAATTACCCCCTGAACGCACGTGATATAGAGAGATTTTGTTAAATGACCGCCTCGGGGTATGGGGAAGGCATCGACTACCCCGATGTCAGCATATGTGAAACGTAGCAAAAAACGATTCTCCTATGTCGGATGCTGAGAAAGCCTAGATGGCAAAGATATTATATTTCTGAGTTGTGGGTTGTCCTACATATACGATGGTGGCAACAAGGCAAGACATTGGGGGAAACATGCTAGTCAAACAATTGATCCAAATATACTTCAAGTGATGTGAACAAAAATATCACAATTGACTAGAGACAATTAATCCAAATATACTTTAATCTTTGTGAACAAATTTTTCACAATTGACTAAAGACAACTAGTCCAAATATACTTCAAGTGATGTGGACAACGATAACACAATTGATTAAAAACAATTGATCCAAATATACTTCCACTCATGTGAACAACAACATCATGATTGATTATAGACTTGAATTCCAATAAAATATCCAAATGGCAAATCAATAGCAATTTAAAAAATATTCAAGCCGGATAAAAAGACGACGTAAGATCAATGAGCAGGGTTAGGTGTCTTTCTTCAAATGCTCTTTAAAGAATAGCAAAATATCAGTGGCATTTCTTCTAGCCTCGCACTCTCTTAATTTCATCCAAGTGTCAACCTTATAGCTCTGAGAGCATCTTGGTCGGGGTGGAAAAATACTTCTTCTGGGAAGTTCACTTTTCTAGGTGCACTCCAAAAGTCTATTTAATGCATAAATGTCGCTAGCTTTTGTGTATGCATCTGAGCACTCTGGATCATATATCTCCGGAGCAATCCATGGCCTCTTTGCGAGCTTACGTTCCCCTGCTTCCCGTGCCTCCAAAAGTGCAAATGAAGATTGACCGATAGGGTATACAAAATTGTTAGATGCCCACTTGGCTAGGATTCTAAGCATCATACCCCAATCAATAATGCCGCAATGCCATCAATGAAAGCATGTAAAATGGTTGGCAGCTACTCAATCACTGCTTTGAGTCGTGTAGTGTCTATCTCTGATAGATATTGATTTGCGGGTGGAAAATTCTTCTAGCCGTACTGAAGCATGTGCATGTAATGTGTGAGCGCTCCTTGCATGAAGGAAATACGGCACATCATGTCTCCCAATGAGCCCTCATTGTACAATGGGAAGATTGTGATCTAGGGGGTCTCAGAGGTAAAGCCAATGCATCTAACAATGGAGGGGTTAAGTGTTCGCATGCCCCGCTTTGTGTGGAAGTTATCAAACTTTGCTTCTGCCCCTCTTTTGTAGCATTTTCCTACATATGTAATATGCTGTAGAAATATGGATATGCTTTTAATAGTGTATATTGTGCAAACACCAAAGGAGCCTGCTCCAATCCTCACACTTCTACCAAGACTTTGTGAGGGATGCCTATCAGATGTGTGCACTTGGCATTCAACGGTGTGTGCATGATTGTGCCGCCAGCATCTAATCGGCCACCCATGGCCCCTTGCACATCTTGCACCATCTTGATTTGCTTGGGTAAAGTGGACTAGTCTTGGGCTTTAACCCGCTTCATCTTTATATTTTGCTCCTCCCATTGTTCATCCCACAGCTCTATTTTTTCCATATTGAAGTGGGAGGGAGATCTTCTTTCAAATCTCTGCAACATACTTTCATATTGTCAAGCACCATCGTCATCTTGTTGGGCGGGGGTGGGGGTCGAATTCTCTTATCCCTATTGGCAGGAACAACTCATACTGGCCTTCAACATGCAATCTCTGCTCTATGTTCTCCCAAATAGTGCTGGTAAAATCTTTAATGAAGATGTCACTTTGATTTATCTGTCGAATGTGGCCATCTACATATGAGGAGATTGTCACGATGCACTCCTTCCAAATAGCACGCATAATAATTTTCTTTTGCTCAGGCGGAATTTTCACATTGGAGAATAAAAAAAAACATGTTAATTACATTTGCATGGTGCACCAACACTCTCACATTAGTCGTACAAACCATGGACATAACCCTAAACACTTCAAAAAACTGTGTAAGGTTTGATTAACACGGATTGGTAACCATTTTCACTTCAAAAAATTATGTTTGATTGGACAATATGGATTAAAAACCCTTAACAGTTAAGAAAACAACATAACACTAAAGAAAAAAAATTTAGACGTACAATACAGATTAAACATGGGTTAAAAACCCTAAACATTTCAAAAAACTATGCTAGTCCATAAAACATGAGTTGACATTTTGTATATTTATACTTCTAAAAACAAATTTACAATAGAAGACATGTGCATTGTATGTTTAGTTACGAGGTGAAGAACACAACTAGTTTGATATAGTGAATCCTTAATCAAATTGGTATTATTGGTGCAGTTTTAACAAAGAATTTATAAATTGAATATAACTTCACATATCCAAAAAACATTTTGGAACACTTAAGACTTGTAATATATCTATTGTAAACCTCAATTAAAAAGTAATTTTCAAGATTTTAAACTCACAAATATCTCGTAATTTTATTTTATAATATCAATAGTGTATGATTTCTTAAAAAAAAACATTGCATTGAAAAATTTAATGAAAGTATGTATATTAATTTTCTAGCTGTGTCTATATATTCTATTTGTAAACAAATAGGTAAACACTAGAATACAAATTATAGTGAAACATCGACTATTGTTTCGAGAAGGTGCTATTCATTGGGTTTAGTCACTATTGAGGTTGCACAAAAGTGATATGCTATAAATTCTATGAGTACTTTGGATCATATTTTATAAGTATCAAAGAATTTTTTGATCTTTTGATTAAAGCAACGATGATTGATAAAGAATTCAATAGATGGTTGTTACATGATTAAAATTATCTACTGACTTTTTTAAATAAAATGTGTAATGATTAGATATGATTTATTTTGATAAGAACACTTCGAATAAAAATTACAGACATTACAAAAAATTGTATATGAAATACTCTTCACGGCCATGTTATCGACCAAGTACTTCATATACTTAATACTTAAACAACATTATATATACATGCACATACATATTATATGGCATTCATAAAGCCGGGTTAACGACTTGAATGGCACATTTATGCAAAAATAAATGCTTCTATCAAATGACACGCTATAGCTGCGTTATCGACCAAGTGTCGTTTGAATCTAAAGGGTAATAATAGTTTGCATATGAAGATCATATGGCTGCTTTATCGACTAATGCTCATATGTTTCATTTGTAAGGGGAAGGAAAGTTGACTCACCATAAGGATACTGATATCGCCGTGTTATCGACGTAGTACCCAAATGATGAGCCAATACTTACCACAAGGACATCATATTCCCCGCATAACCGAGGTGATGTCCCCATGGTAAGCATTGTTCCGTAGAGTAGCTTACACCGACACCCATATTGTGTGGTAAGGTATCTTATTATTGCCATTCCACTACGATAAAAGGCACGCTACCACACAATGCATACACAACACAAATACTCAAGTCATGTGGTTAGGTACTCTACTACTGTCACACTATGATGCAAAGCATGCTCCCACATGATCCCCTCACTCCCTCTCTCTTGTCAATGTACCTTCAAAGGAGGTCTTCGATCTCTCTCTCTCTCTCTCTCTCTCTCTCTCTCTCAAATGCTCACAAAATAACACCACGCGGGTCCGAGAGGGCTCGCCTATATATTAAGTTAAGGGCCATCGGGCTTTCTTAAGTTACGGGCCATCGGTCAGGATATTATCAATTCCTAGCAGTCCTGCAAGGGAAACAAAGAAGCCCAACAGGCTTTTTGTGGGTTACTAGGTCGCCCTATACCAACTTGTTTGTGATTATGTTAATTGTGATTATGTCAATATGTTAATAACTCTTTGTGATCACAAGAAATTTTATATAATTACGTAAATATTAAATCCCTGCTGGCCCACCCAAAACGTGCAACAACTGTTCACCTTATTTTTTGTAGTCACATCCTCTCTTACATGGGCCCTAAATCATCTTTCACATCAACATAATACCAACTTTCCATTTCATAAAAAACAGCATCTTTGCTGACCCCCACTTTATTTATGACAAGATTGTAACACTTGTACCCTTTTTGCTCAAGGGAATAGCTGTTGGACACACATCTTTTTGCTTTGGGGTCAAGCTTACTTCTTAGCTCATCCGGTACATGCACATAAGCAATATATCCAAACACTTCAAAATCTGATACATCCAATTTTTCACCACAAAACTTCTCTTCTGGTATATCATGTACTACAACAATAGAGGTGTTGCTCATAATGTAAACACTTGTAGCAACAGCCTCAACCCAATAACAATGAGGCATGTTCTTCTCATTCATCAATGCTCTATCAACTTCTGTAATGTGTCTTTTCTTCTGCTTGGCAACATCATTTTGTTGCGGATTATACCAGCATGAAAATTGCCTTTGAATTCGATGCTTTTTTAGAAAACCATTGAATTCATTAGAGAAATATTATTCTCCTCCATGTGACCTCAGACACTTTACATGTTTCTCAATCCGTTTTTCAACCATAACCTTGAAGTTGAAAGTGCATAAACACCTCAGTTTTTTGCATCTTGAAATAGACCCATACCTTCCTCTTATGGTCATCAATGAAGCTTACATAATACCTAGAGTCCACCCATAGATGCAGTCTTTGTCGGACTCCATACATCTGTAAACACTAAATCCAATGCATTCCTGCTTACATGCTTATCATTAAGAAAGAATGATTTTGCTTGCTTTCCAAACTAACAGGCTTCACGAAATTTTTGCATTTCAACAACTTTAAATGTTGGCAAACCTATAACTATCTCTTTAGTCTTTGCAAATTTACATGACCGATATGTTTATGCCAAATCTCAATATCTCCAGAAACTCTTGCACCTTGTGCAAACAGGGTAGCATTCACCTCGGGCACATTTACATCCAACGTAAACTTTCTTGCCCACTTTCTTTCCTTGAGTAACCAACCTTCCCTTCTTTTTATGCTCTTCGACACAGAGACCATGAGAGTTAAACCTGACTTGCAAGCCTTGCTCAACCATTTTTCCAACAATAACCAAATTCTTTGTGATATTGGGCACACGTAATACATGAACCAGGTACTGTACTTTACAATATGTCATAAACAATGGTACATTTTTTGTCCGCATAATGGGATGTGTAGTATCATTCCCAATCTCTACATAACTAGGACTCTGCAAAGTCTGCATTTCCTTAAACCACTCACCATGACTAGTCATGTGATTTGATGCACTGGAATCGACATACCATACATTATCACTAGATTTTTTTACATTTGCAACAGACATTGTATTTAGCATGTGCTACATCACAAATAGCCTCTTAGGTTCATCTACATTCTTGCTGGTGGTTGCGTAATATTTTGATACCTCCTGTCTGGACAGTCACACTCAAAATGACCATGTCTTCCAGAATCCCAACATAGTACATTTTGTTGGAATTAGGGTTGCAGAGAAACACACACAGCTTGGAGAAGACGAAGGAAGCTCAAGGCACACAATAGAGAGTGTGTTACTTAGTGTGCAATGGAAAGATAGATAGCCCTAGAGTGATGGGTGTATATACAATGCACGGGGGAAAAAACCTCCTAAAGAGGGAAAAAATGCCCCGGCGGTCCTTAGTGTGTTCACACACATCACTACTACATGTGTTCACACACATCACTACCACATGTGTTCACACACATCACTACCACATGTGTATGGTAACAAATCCCCCCCTGGAGTGATGCGGTGAATGAGAGCTGGCACATGATAAAGGGAAGTGCCATGCCCTGAGGACATGATCAGTCCACAACGGGGAGTAAGCCCAAAGCTTTGCGGAAAGCTTCAAGCTTCTCACGAGACAATGCCTTTGTGAAAAGATCTGCAAGGTTGTCCTGTGTTGGCACATAAGCCAAGCTGATCTCTCCTGCTGAGATCCTTTCCCTGACAAAGTGGTAATGCACCTCAATGTGCTTTGTGCGAGCATGAAAAACTGGGTTCCTTGTAACTACCAATGTGCTATGACTGTCAATGTATATAGTGTTGGCAGTGTCCTATCCAACACCCATATCAGCCATAAGGCGTCTGAGACATACACACTCAACTGTAGCTCTGAAGACTGCCCTGTACTCAGCCTCACAACTCGAACTGGCCATAGTAGGTTGCTTCTTGCTCAACCGTGATATACATGAACTACCAAGCATGAAACAAAAACCACTTGTGGACACTTGCGTGTCAAAACAACCAGCCCAATTTGAGTCCGAAAAAGCATGTAAGTCTGGCGGCAATGATCCCCCCTTGGGATAAAACAAGCCAAGATGTAAAGTGCCACTAAGGTAGCGGAAAATCCTCTTGACATCCTGCCAATGCTTAGACCCTGGGCTATGCATAAACCTGCTGACCTGTGAGACTGCAAATTGAATATCTGGCCTCATGTTGCATACATAAATGAGGCATCCAACAATAGTTTGGTAAAGAGTGACATCAGCAGGATCACCAGCGTCATAAAGACTTAATTTCAAACCTGTTTCCATGGAAGTGGCAATAGGTTTGCAATCCTCAAGTCCAAACTTACACAACAATGTCTCTATGTAACTTTTCTGACACAAGGCAATACCACCATCACATTGCTTAAACTGTATACTCAAGTAATGATGCAACAGTTCAAAATCTTTCATCTTGAAAGTAGCATTCAAATCAGCCTTAAATTCAGCAATATGTCTCTCATTTGGTCCAGTGATAAGCAAATCATCTACATAAAGAACCACAATGAGAAATACATCACCCTCACGCTTTACATACAAAGTGCTTTCTGTTGGACTGTTACGAAAGCCTTGTTTGACCAAATGAGTGTCAGATTTCGAATACCAAGCACGAGGAGATTGCTTCAACCCATACAAATCCTTGTTACATTTGCACACTTTGTCCTCTTGTCCTTTCTTGATAAACCCGTGAGGCTGCGTTACATAAACTTCCTCAAATATGTCACCATTCAAGAAAGCAGTAACAATGTCTGATTGATGTACATCCCAACCAATGAGCTGCCAATGCACATAGAAAACGCACAGTAGTCATACGACAAGTGGGAGCAAAAGTCTCTTCATAATCTATGCCTTTTTGCTGTGCATAACCCTTTGCAACAAGTCGAGCCTTATGGCGACAAGAGGCAAATCACATAAAGTCCATGTGTCATTTTCTATAAGTGCATCATATTCTGATTGCATGGCAGCCATCCAATTTTCTAAATTTTATGCTTCATCAAAAGACAGAGGCTCCTCAACATCATGTAAGCTAGACACAACCAAAGCATAACAATCTGATGCATAAGATGCATGGCGAGAGCCTGAATGAGTACGAATGGACAAAGGTGCATCCAATTTATTGTCATGCAATGTATGCACCAGCCACTTTGGCATACCTCTAGCCTGATCATTTTCAGCCCTTTCCTCAACAAGTACATCATGTACATCTACATCAGTAATAGGCTGATCTGTAACATTTTCAAAACCCCCCATAGGCTGTCCATTTGCCTCATTGGAACTTACATTCGTATTTCCACCCGTGAAAAGAGGAAACAAAGTTTTATAAATGTCCTGTGAGCTTACATTACCGTCTCTAGTACATGACAGCAAGGGCTGAACAGAATCCTCCACAAACACTATATCCCATGAAACCAAAATACACTCTGTTTGCGGATGATACAACCTGTAACCTTTTCTTTTAGTACTATAACCAACAAAAATACATTTGACAGCCTTATCATCCAATTTTCTGTGCTGTTTTTGTGGCACCAAATCATATGCCAAACATCCAAAAACACGCATGTGCTCATTAGAAGGCTTTCTATCATGCCATGCTTCATATGGAGTAATAGACTGCAAAGCTTTCGTAGGACACCTGTTTAGTACATAAGTGGCACACATGATGGTCTCAAGCCAAAAAGAATGAGGCAAAGCTTGACTTTTGACCATACATCGTGCCATTTTCGTAACTGACTTGTTTTTTCTCTCAGCAACACCATTTTGCTGAGGTGTATAAGGCACTGAACATTGGTGTTTTATCCCACGACTAGCTAGAAATGCATTAAATTCATGAGACATATACTCGTCCCCTTGATCGGCTAGCACATAAAAACTTCGGACTTTGCTTTGAGCGGAAATACCCATGCATGTCTGGAGTAATCATCAATGTAAGTCACGAAGTACAGGTAATTGCCCAAGGACGGAGTTTGCATGGGTCTACCAACATTACTATGCACAAGCTGCAACCTGCATGTGGCCCTAACTGAACCATCCTTTGGAAACTTAGAACGCTGCATCTTACCCAGAATATAGCCTTCACAAACATGTTTGACAGGTGCTTCAAGAGTTGGCAAAGAAGCAACCATATTAGATTTTTGCAAACGCAACAAAGTGGCAAAATTCAGATGACCAAAACGTGCATGCCAAAGTTTTGCATCTGAAATAGCCCTTGAATCTGCAAGTGCATTTGCAAAATTTTGTCCACACTTGTCATATAAAGTGAGCTTATACAGCCCACGGCACAAAAGGCCAGATGCAACAATTTCATCACCAAAGCTGAGATCATGAACTGTACATCTGTCATCCACAAATTTGACTACAAGTCCAAGTCTAACAAGTGCAGATACGGACAAAAGATTCTTCTTGATCCCAGGTACATAAAGTGCATCAACAAGTGTGAAAGAACTGCCATTAGTAGCAGTAAGCACAATCTTCCCAACTCCCTGAACCGGATAAGAGGCATTGTTGGCACAGTGACTGAATTCCCATGAGGGACAGAATCGAGAGAGGTGAACAATTCACGATGTGAGGTAATGTGCGTTGTAGCACCACTATCAAAATACCACACATGTGAATCTGCAACAACTGACAAGCATGCATCATGGATAGTAGGATTGTAAGTGCACTCTGTGCTAAAAGCCCATTCTGCGTCAACATCAGCATTACAGTCTCCTTTCACAGAAGAGTCAACAATGGCTACATTTGTAGTGGAACTAGCATTTGCAGTGGAACCACCCTCTTTCTTCTTAGCCTGTTTGACCTTCAACTTAGGACATTGCTTGATCAAGTGATCATTAGCTTTACAATAATGGCAATGCATCTTCTTTTTGCCCTTATCACCGGAACTTTTAGACGAATTACTTCCAGTAGAAGCATTAGGAACATAAGTTTTGCCACTCATAGCAGAACCATAAGAAGTGGCTGCATTACTGTTACCACCCTTTCTTTGAGAAGCAATAAAACCATGTTCAACTGCACGCTGCCTAGTCTTGTTTTTTCTGGAAAGTGACTCTTGCAACAGCAATGTGCATAATGCATCAAACTTGACAACTTCAGGATTTCCTTGGGTCATAAGTCTCCAAGTACTAGCAAAAGTCTGGTAAGAATCTGGTAAGGCATCAAGAACAGTCTGCACAAGGGAACTGTTTGAAATGACTTCACCTGCAGAAATAAGTTGCTCAATTATATCCTTGACACCAGCGAGAAAAGTGTCCATATCATCCTCCTCATGCATAATCTTCGACTCTAGCTCTTTACGCAGCAAGGCAATTTTAGCCTCATTGCAACTTGCATTAAGACCAGCTAAAATATCCCAAGCCTATTTTGCAGATTTTGCTGAACGGATGTGAGGAACAATGGTGCACTTCATAGACAACGCAATAAATGCATGAGCCTGCGCATCCTTTACATCCCAACGAGATTGTTTTGCCATAGGTAAAACAACTCTAATAGCAGCAATCCTTGCAGCAAGACCTGCAACATCCTCAACATCACCTACATCCTTAGAACCAGGACGTACATCAATGCCCTGCACAATATTCCAGACGCCCTTTGACACAAGAACGTGTTGCATCATATAAGACCACATAGGGTAATTGTCCCCATCCAACTTGTCCTCAACAGCAAACATCTTGTAGACATCTGTGTTGTTGTCAGCCATGGTAAATGCTGCACTTGATGTGAAAACTGCCCGAAATAGGAGAAACGGAGCGAGAACAACACGTGCTATATAGCACAAACCATAGAAGACTGTAAGGCACCTGTCATGCAAAAAATGGCACTGACAAAAATTCTGCACAAAATGACAAAATTGCATGTGCAGACCTGCTTGTAGTGGAAACGGAGGCCGAAATGAGCCCGAATGAAAAATCTGAGCAGACTGAGCTCTACGAAGTTTCCCAAAATATTTGACGACCTACAAACGCTCGCCAAACCTCACTGTAATCGGAGAAAGTGAGCAGGCGTGTGTTGGAGCAGCTGGCGACTAAGCCCGGGAGGATGCAACCTGCTCTGATACCAATTGTTGGAATTAGGGTTGCAGAGAAACGCACACAGCTTGGAGAAGACGAAGGAAGCTCAAGGCACACAATAGCGAGTGTGTTACTTAGTGTGCAATGGGAAGATAGATAGCCCTAGAGTGATGGGCGTATATACTTTGCACAGGGGAAAAAACCTCCTAAAGAGGGAAAAAATGCCCCGTTGGTCATTAGTGTGTTCACACATATCACTACCACATGTGTATGGTAACACATTTTTGTGTTGACTTGTATTGTTACACTATGAATTTCCATGACCTCTTGGACTCCCCCTATCTCTAAAGTTTCCTTGACCACCTATATTCTATCTCTAATTGTTTTTCTGTAGTTGTGCTTGGTGGTTGCCTCTTCCTCAACCTTCTCCATGACATGTACCACGTCCTCTTTGTCTTCCTATGTTGTTGAGAGGAACCTATTCAAAATTATTTCAACCTTGAGTACTTGAGTCTTCCTCAAGTTTTCTCCCTCCACAATCAATAAGGACACCAAATCTGTAAATGAGAAAATGTTCTCTCGAAGATGGATACCAGTCATAAACTGTTTGTCTTCTGGACCCAAACCTCGCAGGCATACTTCCACTTTATCATCATCATCATCAATTGTAATACCAATTGATGCAAGTGACTCACATATGTTCTTTATTTTCAAGGAATAGTCATTGATAGATAGATGTTTCTTCTACACTGTATTCAACTCAATCTTCAACTTTAGCTTCCTTGCTTTTGTGTTGGTCACATCCAATGAGAGTAAGATATCCCAAGCCTCCTCAATGGTATGAGTATCTCGTATGTGTCCAATCATAGTATCCTACGCACTCATTGAAAGTAGTACATGCGAGCTCCTTGGTTCCAATCTTTAAACATCTTTATCACTTGCACCGTCCTCTAGTAAGGCTGGTATTGTCTCATGCTCTCCATCAGTGTACTCCCAATAACCCGTAAGAGAATTGTTCATTCTGAACTTCCAAGCATGGAGATTGTTCTTGTCCAACTTCTCATTAACAATCTAGTTAAGTCCATCATTAATGGACGACATGTTTTCAACCCTTCACCAACTCTCTAAGTAGCTTGCTAGTTAGTTATTACATGTAACCACAATATGTGTAGACACACCTATTTCACAATACCAAACAACATCTATGAACATTGCAATCAAAATAGAGCCTTCTGCACCACCAAATTGTAGATATGCAGAATCTCGAATGTTAGCATTTCTACATGCGAATGCACTTTAACTTCAAAATGGGAGTCAAAACGCACATGGAATGAAAATCTGGTTGCACAAAAATCGTCCAAAGGATTTTATAAAAACCTTAGATGCACAATCTCCAAAAGGAAGCACCTCAATTGGAAATCATTTGAGGATGACTCTAAGAATCCCAAGACCGCTTCTTATGCTGCTCTTGCTTGCTACCCCAAGCTTCTCATACACAACGAGGCTCTAATGCCATGTTAAGAGAGAGAGTGCTACAAACAGAGAACCCGGTGGCCTGCAAAATACCAAAAACAACGTACTAGAAGGCATAAAACAAAGACTTGCATACCTGACAAATCGCACAAGGCATAATCCAAGTTGTACACGAACAGAGAGAGATAAAGAGCGAAATACAGCATAAGAGTGCATGCGGATGCACATCCGAGAGAGGAGTGCTACACCGGCACTGCAAGAGAGAAGAGAGGAGAAGAGAGAGGAAAATACACAGGCACTGGGTGCAATCTCCCCCCGTGCAAGAGTGAGCGTTTGCCTCTTGCACGTATTTCATTTATAGATTCTTCAATGCTAAAAAATGAGTACACATTGGCCGGCCAGCACAAATGACCATAGCTCCTAATGAGCACTTGAGTAATAAATGTACAAATCCCATATCACAAGAAAAAAATTACCCAGCTCACCATGGTGCCCCTTTTGACATTAGTTTTGACGGGTTTTGCCGACCTCAACTGACTGACTTGCCACGTCAATAGGGGAAGAGAAAGGAGAACTACAAAAAGGGAGCAACATGAAGGGAAAGAAAGATGAGTCCGAGTAGAGGGCACCACCTGGGCCATGCTGGGCAACATGAGGTGGAGAGCCAAGACCTGAAGGCGGAGAAGCAAGGAAGCTAAGCGGGGATCTCCCTCTCGACCTCAAGGAGGTTCTCTCTCTCTCTCTTGTGGAGAAGCAATCATGGAGACTCTCTCTCTTGCTCTCGATGACTAAGAGGAGAAGAGGACTCAATCTCTCTCTATAGTGAAGGCTCTCTCTCGACTTTGGTGAGTAAGAAAAGGGAAGATCCTTGGACAAGGAGGTGATCAAGGAGCATGAAGAGATGAAGAAGAAGGAGGTAATCTTTTTGGGCTATGGGAAGGCAAATCTCTAGGTAATCTTTTTGGGCTATGGGAAGGCAGATCTCTCGAGAAAGAGGGGGCTCTCAAAGGCAATTGAAAAAGAGGATTTTTTTGGAAAAAGAAGTAAAGGAAAGAGCAGGATAAGAAGAGGAAGATGGGATTAGAGAGAGTATCTTTCTCTCGCTCTCATGCATAAGAAGAATCCGCTCTCTCTCTTGCTCTCAAACATAAGCTAGAGAAGAGGGGAGCAAGGAGTCGGCAAGGGAAGACACACTTTCTCTCTTGCTCTCGGAAGCAAGCATGGAGAAACGATGGCAAGAGAAAGCAGTTCAAACATACAGAGTTCAGCAACATTCAAAGCAAGAAAATCAAACATGAAGGAAATTATTAATCATCAACGACATTCTAGATTTAATTAATCATTTTTTATAAATCACGGAGCCCTTAACGACCCAGGTAATTATAAAGGGAGCCTAAACTCCTAGATTTCAGTGACCCCAAGTGTCGGTGCTGCTAACAACCCAGCTTGGCTATTGATCAAAATGTACTTAGAGCTTGAATGGATTAATTGAAGTTTATGATGATTGCCATAGCCTTTTTCACCTGTTGTTCTTATTCTCTCTCACAACTCTCATAGCCAGAGGCCCGACGCCTACCCGGCTCATGTTTCAAACACATATCCTTGACATCTTGGTGAACATGATGTGAAACGAACCGAAGTGGGAGGTACAGATCAAGAATTTAGAGAAGATGATGAAGTTGATTGAAGAGTTAGTTGCAAATGGTTTTGATGATAAGTCAACAGTTCCAGATTTTTTGAGATGTTTCAATTGGTTCAAGGATCTCTGCTCAAAATGGAGGTCATGAAGAAGAAAAGTCAAATGGATGAAGATTTGGATGCAGCTTTAGATGCGGTATACGACGAAAGGCGACTCTTTGATGGATATGATCTAAAGGGCTACCTAGAGTGTTATGAGTCAAAAACCAAGTTAAGAGGGATACCATAAGAGTTACCGATTAGATCCTTTGAGCAATTAGTGAGTTCAAATTTAAACGAGCAGATTCAAGAGGTTACCAAAGTCTGCAATGACAACTGAGAATGTTTCAAAGAAGCTATTATACAAGTAATTTATGAGCATTATGCAAGCTATCAAGAAGAGAGTCCAAGTCTACCAAACTACACAGATATTTGAGGAGAAGTATGATCAAAATTAGGAGTTGTGATTGATGAGTGTATTGTACAAGATGCTACCTTCTTACAAGCTAATGATGAAGATATAGTTGAAGCTGTGTATGAAAAGTTGGGTTTAGCAGATGCCTTGCATGAAGTAGAAGTCTTTGAGGGTGAGGTTCTACAGCCTCAAGATACACGGCGAAATTTGCAAAGAACCTATACATGCAGTACAGGAGGAAAGAAATCACGGGATCAATACAACAAATTGGCTAAAACTTAGAAGAAATTGTGCAGGTGAATGAGTGCAACCATATTCAAGTAGACATGCATGAAGATTCGGTTACAAAACTGATACTTTTGCTACTAACTTAGAATTACAGCAAAATGTGTTTGGTAGATATTCTACCATAGAGTTGATTGATGATACTGATACAGATTCTACCATAGAGTTGATTGATGATACAACTGTTATAGGTCAAAGCAAGACTGCTGTTGAGAGTAGCATGACCATGGATTTGGGTATACCAAATTTTCCGAATTTGGATATACGAGATTTTGAGGACTTGGTTAAGCAAGAGTATGTGCTTGAAGATCCACAAAATATTGATTCAGAAGGGGCGCAGACTTCTTCATTGAAAAGTTGTTGTGACGCACAACTACCAAAGTGGAAAACTGATCTTGAATGTGATCATGATGATTCAGAGGGGGTGCAGACTCCTTCTTCGACAAGTTTTTGTGACCCAGAGCTATCAATGTGGCAAACTTCTCCTAAATTTAGTGATGATTTAGAGGGGATGCAGAATTCTTCTTTATCAAGATTTTATGACAAAGGGCTCACACTATGGCAGAATGATCATGAACTTGATGATACTTATTCAGAGGGGGTGCATAGTGAAGTGCTATCTCTTAGTGTTGAATATGATTGGTTTCATTGTGCCGATGATAGAGATAGGGCAGTTTATGAAATTTGTGCATGCTGAACTTTGTGTTACAGAAGTGCAAAGATATTTGGATGAGGGTGAAAGACTTGAAGAGCAGTTTATAGCATCTGTGTTTAGTATGCATGTCATATGTGGAAAACTTAGTTTACAGCAGCCTGAGATGTGCAGGATGGAGGAACTTTTCGAAGCGATGGAGCGAGATCTTATGTGCTTATTAGACAAAGCTTTGTAAGGGTTTTCAAATATAGATGCTAAGGATACCAATCAATCTAGATTCATGCATGAGCCAGTTTGTTCAGATGTAGTAGATGATGACCTTATGCACTTGTTGGATGATGCTCTACTTGATTTTGAGCCTCTACAAGATAGAGAATTGTTTTTTGATGCATCTTGTGAACCTAATGAAGAGATTTTTTCCAGAGACTTGATGTATTCAGATATGCATGATTGGGATTACGATACTAGTGAGAGTGAAGGTGCATCACCAATGCTTTTACCTGTGATTGATGATCAACAATTGGATGAGCAAGTTGCATAGGGGATATGGCAGTATCTAGTGATACCTGATGTTACCCTATGATGTAGGAGATTTTGAGCTAGCTTTTGAGATAGGAGGCGATGTTATATGCATGGTCCAGTGCAACTTATATGCCATATGATCTAGACATTTTTCATGAAGATTTGTGGGTTAATTCATGTTTATGCTCTACTGATTAGAACTTCTTGTATTTTCCCTATGATCCTAGAGGATAAAGGAATGATCATTGTGGGGCAAATGATTGGTTTCCCATTTGATCATGGGGCTACTGAAGTGTAAGTTGCAGATTTGAAGAGTATCATTTAACTGTTGTAGTAGGTTGCATGGTACAAGGTTTTGGTTTCTAGGTTATGATAAGTTAGAAGAGTTTTTGGTTATGCGTTCAGATACCAGTGTTAAAAACGGAGAACTTGGTGGCCTGCAAAATACCAAAAATAACGTACTAGAAGGCATAAAACGACAGACTTGCATACCTAACAAACCGCACAATGCATAATCCAAGTTGTACATGAACATAGAGAGATACAACATAAGAGCGCATGCGGGTGCACCTCCAAGAGAGGAGTGCTACATCGGCACCACGAGAGATAAGAGAGGAGAAGAGAGAGGAAAATACACAGGCATTGGGTGCAATCTCCCCCCGTGCAAGAGTGAGCATTTCCCTCTTGCACGTATTTCATTTATAGATTCTTCAATGCTCAGAAATGAGTACACATTGGTCGGTCGGCATAAAATGACCATAGCTCCTAATGAGCACTTGAATAATAAATGTACAGAACCCATATCCATAATAGAGACACACTCAGAGAGAGAGAGAGAGAGAGAGAGAGAGAGAGAGAGAGAGAGAGAGAGAGAGAAGAAGAAGAAGAAGAAGAAGAAGAAGGAGAAGAAGGAGAAGAAGAGATCTTGAGCTCTTCTAAGCACGCGCGTGCGCACACACACACACACACTCACATAGATGAAGGTAAACGTTATTCTTCTTCTACTTCTTCTTCTTCTTCACTAATTCAAGATAAGAGGTCTACATAAAGACATAATGGAAAATAATAACATAATGCGCGTGCGTGCGTGCACACACACACACTCACATAGATGAAGGTAAACGCTATTCTTCTTCTACTTATTCTTCTTCTACTTATTCTTCTTCTTCACTAATTCAAGATAAGAGGTCTACATAAAAAAAATAATGGAAAATAATAACATAATTGAAACCTAGTACAATGGTCTAGTGTGAATCGCTAGTGAGTGAAATGACTGGATAAGTATGCCATTGTCATGGATGCTTGAGAGTTGGTCGTTGCTTGCATCATCGCCTATGTCATTGCCTACATCATCGCTAGAAGAATCTAGAAGATTCTAACCTCCTCAAGCACTAGTATAAATAGGGGTCTTGGGCCACAAGCCCCTCAGTCTTGCCAACACCAGTTGTGAACCTCCTATGAGGAAATCCCTCTTCTAGTTCTTATGTTCAAGTCTTGTCCTTGCAATCAAGCCTTGTCTTGTACTCAAGTCATGTAATCAAAGTCTTGTATCTAGCTCTCTTAATAAAGTATTAAGTCTTGTAATCAATATTAAGCTTATCATCAAATCCAAGTTCTTGTACATTGTGAGCGCCTCCTCTTGCTCTCTTCTAGCTCTATATGCACTCATAACAGTTTGGCAAGACTACCATTAATCTTCTCAAGCCATCATGGAGCCGACGATGGAAGGTCTCATCAATGCAGGGAGTAACACTCAACTTCAAGCATGGCAACCCCTAATCTTGGGACCGACATTGCAAGATCTTCAACGTCAAATTCAAGAGCTTCAAGAGACAAGCACACATCAAGCACAAGCTGTAAGATCCAGCTATTCTCAACAACATAAGAAGGAGTCGAAGGTCAGCATGCCTGAAAAATTTGATGGGACTAGATCAAAGTTTAGAGGTTTTCTCCAACAAGTGTGTCTCTTCATTCGAATGCAACGAGAGCGTTATCCAGATGATGCCTCTCAAGTAGGACTTATTGGGACCCTCCTCTCAGGTACGACTCTCTCTTGGTTTGCTCCCTTACTTGAAAAAGAATCTCCTCTCCTTCATGACTTTGAAGCTTTTGTGCGGGAGTTCTCTGCAACCTTTGGGGATACTGATAGAGCAAGGGTTGCTGAAACCAAACTTAGAAATCTCCGCCAAGGATCAAGACCTGCATCCGTCTATGCATCCAAATTTCAACAGCTCACTTGTGATCTGACTTGGCATGAGGAATATTTCATTAGCCAATTTTGGTGGGGATTAAAGGATGACGTAAAAGATCTTTTATTGACTATGCCAAAGGTTCACACACTAAGCGAGTTCATCTCTCAAGCAATAGAATGTGATAATCGACTATTTGAGAGGAGACAAGAGAGGCGTCTTAGGGCAACATTGCGACCCCAAACAGAAGTCACACCTAATGGATACACACCTCAACAGGGCCATGAATCAAGCATTGAGCCCATGCAAATTGATTCAGCATGATTTCAACCTCTCTCAGCCCAGGAGAAGCAAAGGCGACGCATTAATGGCTTATGTATGTATTGCGGAGAGTAGGGGCACATAGTTTGACAGTGTCCAAGGAAGAGAAGGATGAAGGTTCATGGTGCAATGGCCTCAACGTGTTCGGAAAACATGGACGTCCAACCCCAATAGAGACCGACCGGTTGGACAAAAGACAAGCAAAAAAAGGTCTCTTTCTTCCCGCTGATTCCACTTCAAGTTTATGCTACCAGTCAAGATCCATATGCCGGGTAGGCACATGGATTGTGAAGCATTACTAGATTCAAGCGCAACGGCGTGCTTCATGGACAAAGAATTTGCAAAAGAACAAGGAATACCACTTGTGGAGAAGTCAAATCTAGCCTGTAGAAGTCATTGATGGTCATCCCCTCGCTTCAGGGGATGTCAGGTATGAAACTCACCCCATAGAAGTAACATTGCAGGAGCATGTTTCAAGAATAGCGTTCAATATTATACAAAGCCCCAATAGTCCAATTGTTATCGGGCTACCGTGGCTTGAATTACATTATCCTGACACCGATTGGAGGGCTCCGAGAATTGAACCACGAAAAGTCCAAAAGAAGAAGGGAAGGCATAATAGGCCTATATATCTTTGGAGGGCTCCAAGAATTGAACCACGAAAAGTCCAAAAGAATAAGGGAAGGCATAATAGGCCTATATATCTTTGGAGGGCTCCAAGAATTGAACCACGAAAAGTCCAAAAGAAGAAGGGAAGGCATAATAGGCCTATATATCTTTGAGCCAAGGTCTTCATGCGTGCAACCAAAAAGTATCCAACTTTCCTGATATTTGCAATACCAAGTGACACATTGACAACAAAAGTCATGGAGGCATTGCCATGCCAATATCAAGATTACAATGATGTTTTTGAGAAGAAGAATGCAGACCTCTTACCGGAGCATCGACCCTATGATTGTGCTATAGAGCTTCAGGAGGGAACCCAACCCCCTTTTGGCCCAATATACAAGCTATCAAGATGAATTGGTAGAATTACGGAAAAATATTGATGAGAATCTTGCTAAGGGGTTCATATGGCATTCAAGGTCCCCAGCAAGAGCTCCAATACTCTTTGTAAAAAAGAAGGACGGAACTCTCGGGATGTGCGTGGATTATAGGGGCCTAAACAAGATCACCGTCAAGAATCGCTATCCCCTTCCCTTGATCCCAGAGCTTCTTGAGTGCCTTGGCAAGGCAAGAATATTTACAAAAATAGATCTTCGTGGTGCTTACAATCTAGTCAAAATCAAAGAAGGTGATGAATGGAAAATAGCCTTTCGGACAAGGTATGGCCACTTTGAATATACCGTCATGCCATTTGGTCTCACAAATGCCCCAGCTGTATTTCAACATTTAATGAACGAGTTCTTTCGGGAGTATTTGGATTATTTTGTGGTAATATATTTGGATGATATCTTGATATTTTCCAAGGATCAAGAAGAGCATGAGCACCATATACAATTAGTGCTTGAAAGGCTTCGTGCATCAGGGTTATATGCAAAGTTGGAGAAGTGCTCTTTTCATCAATCTAAGGTGGAATTTCTTGGTTATGTAATTTCAGAAAAGGAAATCTCCATCGATCAAACCATCCTTGATTGGGAGACACCCACCTCGGTAAGAGATGTTCAATGTTTCCTCGGATTTGCAAATTTTTATCGTATCTTTATACAGGGATACTCCAAGGTGGTTACAACACTCACAAGGTTGACAGGCCATAATAAGTTTTTCTGGGACTCAGAGGCCGTGAAAACATTTCAGACTCTCAAGCAAGCTTTCACCACCGCACCCATTCTAATTCACGCAGATCCTACAAAGCCTTTCATCCTAGAAATATACGCTTCAAATTTTGCCCTTGGCGCTATTCTATCCCAAGTAGGAGAGGATGGTTGAGTACATCCAGTGGCTTTTCATTCCCGCAAGTTCTCAGCTGTAGAAATCAATTATGAAATCCATGACAAAGAGCTCTTAGCAATCATCGACTCCTTTGACACTTGGCGTCACCTACTTGAAGGAGCTCCTCATAAGATCACTGTCTATACAGATGACAAGAATTTGGAATACTTCATGACATCCCGTGTCTTGAATCTTCGCCAAGCCAGGTGGAGTGGTATCCTATCAAGGTTTGATTTTCTTATCTCTTATAGACCTGGCCATCAACAAGCTAAGCTAGATGCCTTATCAAGAAGATCCTATCTTGCACCTAGAGAAGGAGACACAGCATTTGATCAACAAGAGTCAGTGATTTTGAAACCTGAGCAGCTTAAGCTAAACGCCACCATGAGCCAAGCTCCTGAAGATTCTACTTTTCTTTCTAAGGTGAAGACGCAAATTGCCAAAGACCCTCTTGCTCAGAATATTAGACAACAATTACAAGGACAAGAGGTTAATGAGGACTTTCAAGAAATTGATGGACTAATTTACTATAAGGGTCTTCTCCATATTTTGCCAGGACCAACACGCTTGGAGGTACTTCAGCAACGACACGATCTTCCATCAGCAGGGCATTTTGGGGTTAATAAGACAATTGAGCTTCACTCCCGTGACTTTTGGTGGCCTCAAATGTGGAAGCTTGTCAAGGAGTATGTAGGCACTTGTGACACTTGCAATAGATCAAAGGCCCCTCGTCATTGTCCTCATGGGTTACTCCACCCCTTGCCCATTCCAACCAAACCATGGTCATCCATCTCCATGGATTTCATTGTAGAGCTACCCTTGTCACAAGGATTTGACTGCATTTTAGTAGTCGTGGATCGGTTTACAAAAATGGCACACTTCATTCCAACCACTAAAACCATCACCAGCGAAGGTACGGCCAAACTCTTTCTACAACATATTTATTGTTATCATGGATTATCGGATGACATAGTTTCTGATCGAGGCCCACAATTCATCTCTAGCTTTTGGAAAAGCTTATTCAAGCTACTCGGAGTACAAATCAACCTCTCCTTAGCCAATCACCCACAAAGTGATGGACAAACAGAGAGAGTAAATCAAGTTTTGGAACAATATCTCTGCTGTACTATCAATTATCACCAGGATAATTGGGTCGAGCTCCTACCGCTAGCAGAATTCTCCTATAATAACAGTTTTCATGCCTCCACCTGTCACACTCCATTCTTTGCTAATTATGGTCAACATCCCAAACAGGACATCCACAGACACTATCAAGTCAAGAATCCAGCTGCTATTCATCTTACACAACAATTATCTGCAATTCACAAAGAACTTACGATTCATATCAAAGAAGCTGAATCCAAGTATAAGGAAAGTGGAGATCTCCATCGCATGCAACATCCAAAATACAAAGAAGGGGATAAAGTGTGGCTCCTCCGATGTGATCTGCGTTCATCTCGTCCCTGTCAAAAGCTTGATTATCGAAGGCTTGGCCCGTTTAAAATTATCCATCAAGTCAATCCAGTCACCTATTGACTCCGATTGCCCCATCCATGAAAATCCATCCGGTCTTTCATGTCTTAGTCCTAGAACCTTGTCACACATCTAAGATCCCAGGAAGAGCCCTGCAACGACCTCCTTCGGTTGAGATTCAAGGACATGACGAATATGAGGTCGAGAGAGTCCTAGATTCTCGAGTTTCACGTGGCAGGATTACAATACTTGGTGCATTGGAAAGGCTATGATGTTAGTGAACGAACCTGGGAACCAACACACAATCTACAACATGCATCTCTCAAAGTCCAAGAGTTCCATCAACAACATCCATGGAAGCCCAACTCAAGGAACACCACAGCTCCTCGTGGAACTCATCGCTAAAGGAGGGGGTAATGTCATGGATGCTTGAGAGTCAGTCGCTGCCTGCATCATCAACTATGTCATCGCCTACATCATCGCAGAAGAATCTAGAAGGATCTAGAAGATTCTAATCTCCTCAAGAAGAACCTAGAAAGTCCTAACCTCCTCAAGTAACCTCCTCAAGCACTAGTATAAATAGGGGTCTTGGGACACAAGCCCCTTAGTCTTGCCAACACCAGTTTGAACTTCCTATGAGGAAATCCCTTTTCTAGTTCTTATGTTCAAGTCTTGTCCTTGCAATCAAGCCTTGTCTTGTACTCAAGTCATGTAATCCAAGTCTTGTATCTAGCTCTTTTAATAAAGTATTAAGTCTTGTAATCAATATTAAGCTTATCATCAAATCCAAGTTCTTGTACATTGTGAGCGCCTCCTCTTGCTCTCTTCTAGCTCTATACGAACTCATAACAACCATCACTCAAGTAGGTATACCAACTCACTGTAGTACAATTGTAGTATCACCAAAGAAGATATCCATATACACCAAGGTGTGCCAGTGATGATGATTTTCATTGATAGTCATCAAGGAGTCGTACATGTTGAGCTTGATACCGCAACACATATGAAACCAAATACTCGTCACTGTCCACTCCCGACATTCTACCTGATCAAATAATAGAGACACAACAGATTGAATAGACGCATGACCAACTACTTCTAGCACGGCTGGATAAAGGGAAAACTGTTTAGACAGAGAAAGACTCAGACAATCACTCAAACTATATTTTCAAACGGTTAGTCTCTCAGCTTGAACAAGCAGCTAAGGCAAGAGAAGATGCTCAGGATCCATGACTATTTGAGTGATGACAATGCTTACGCAGATGTGGAAAGATTTGAAATGCTTTATCTCAAAGCTATGAGGATGGTAGCCAAGTGAAAAGCACAAAATTTCCATGATCAAGAAGAATGTTAGCTATCTTGTCACCCCAATGTCATTCAAGTTCTGGATAAAGCTCCAGAGTGCATGATCCCAAAGGTAGATGTCAATGGGAGTCCCCAAATCAAAAGGCTTATGAGGCCTTGGGATTTGAAACCTATCCCTCCACCCAGCCTCTTGCCCTTTAATAGGCAATCCACGATTTACACTTTTTGACTAGACCCTTGGTGTGACATTACTTCCCCCTTGGAGAAGTGTTTTCATCCTTTAAAACAATTTAAGAACATTAATGTTTTCCCAATTGGCACCTTCCTCAGGTCTATCTTTTCACTTTCTTGATGATGCACATGGTGATGATTCTGTAAATTGTGATAGTCAAGAATGCACTCAAGTCCATGCGGCTAGATTGGAGGTTCAATGAAATCAACCAAAATCAATTGGTCAATGACATGGTCATCCCTATGAAAGCGTTTACATAAATGACTTATATGAAAACGTGAATGAATACGAGAGTGCACAAGTAAAGAGAGTCTGTAATCCATGTCTCCAACTCACTTGAGTATCTTAAAAGGCCCACAATATCTCGGAGATGATTTAGGTGCTTGCCTAGTTTTCAGACTTTGTCAATGTTTCGACACATGTAAAATTACATCCTCCCCTTCCATGAAGGTTACTTGTCGATGTTTCTTATCAATATAGGTTTTGTATCTATCCTACGCTTATAGAAAATTTTGACAAGTAAACATATCCATGTGATCTTGGAGAAAATCCTTGACCAGATGAAGTTTCTCAGTTTCCAACCCCACCGTAATTTATGATCTAGGTTGAAAACCATACATAACCATCAAATGACTAAAACCAGTAATCACATCTTTGCACTATTGTAAGAAAACTCTAAAATAGGGAGATAATCTTACCAATCAGATATCTTTTTGCTAATGTATTCTCTTAGCATACCCTCTAGCATTTGATTAACATGTTCAATCTGACCATTTTTGGATGATTTGCAATATTGATGTTGAGTTGTGTACCCAATCGTTTAAACATAGCCCTCCAAAATTGACTGTTGAACTTGGGATCATGATCACTCACAATATCATTGGGCAACCCGTATGGTCTATACACATTGTCAAAAAATAACTTGGCTAACTTTGGAGTTTTAATTGTCGACTTGGTTGGAATAAATCTGCAAAGTTTAGTCATTCGATCTACTAACACCCATATCGAGTCATGACCTCATACAATGGCTGGTAAACCCATAATAAAATCATTAGAGATATTTTCCCATTTCCATTGGAAATCTCCAATGGATGCAAGAGACCTCCTACTTTCAAGCGCTCCACTTTACTAACTTGACATGTTTGGAAATGCAAGACATATTGTTGAGCATACTTGTATAAATCTGGCCAATAAAACTATCGCCGTATGAGATCATGTCTTTATGCATGGGTGCCGTGCACTGGGAGTGTCGTGGTAGTCATAAAGAATTTGGCACCGAATGTTTGCGTCCATTGATACACAAACTCTCCGCTTGTCGAGTAGATACCCATCATCTATGGAGAAATTATTCCATTTTTGTAGCTCATCACTCGAAAGAGGAGAACTGGGTGTGGAGGAAAACGACACTGCTAGCATTGGAGTGAGAAGGATCCCTCATTTTCACATGGCTCTAGACTTTGGAGTCTGTTTCATCTTGATTTTATTTTCCCTTTAAAGATTCCAAAAAATAACTTTGAAGCTCTGTAAAGAGAAGAG